>NW_024062932.1:600000-1200000 GCF_006381635.1 Hibiscus syriacus
TCTATGAACACTGTAACTAGATAAACTTTCATTTTAGTATCATGAGATAAACTTACATAACAAAAAGAAGTATAACATTAACCATCAAAAGTTTGTACAATGTTCAGACTTACAAAAGATAATAGCCATGACATTCTAAACTTAATCATATATGTTGGCTATATTATATACACAAAAATTCTCCAAGTCAAAAGCTTGACATATACCTGGATAAGCTACACAAAAAGTTGGGACCATATTCTAAAGTCATAATCAAAAAGAGATCGACATAATTGTAGAAAGACCACAGTCAAAAGGATGGTCTAAAGTGATGGCATTCAACTAATTGCTTAATCACATAATCTTTTTTTAATTCTTTTGGCAAAGAAAAGAAGAAATCTACCTTGTGCGTATCTTTGCTAATATACTCTCCTACAGTAAGCATTTCATCATTGGATAGGCCTTCAATTTTCATGATTTCTATGAAAATCGACATTCTTCGATAATTTCCTTATGCCTCCTTTTTTAATAAAGCAGTAATATCCTTAATTACTTTGGCAGTTTCTCGGTATGCAGCACCAAACTTACTTATCTCCTGTACAAGCTCGGTTAACCCATCATCACGTCGAGACCTTTTCTTGCTAGCAACTTTTTTTCATTGCAGGGGTAGAGGCAGTGGCATTAGATGTTTGGCAAGTTGAAGCACCAACATCCTCTCTTGATTCAGAATCTCTTACTCCATCTTCTTCAAGTAATGCATCTATAAATGCATTATCTTCAACATCAATATGTTCCACTGCATCAGCTGCTGTCTTCGCTGCTATTCCTGTAACACCCCAACCCATACTCGACCCGAATACGAGTCCGAGATGTCACATTGCCTTTTTAAAACGTTTTTCCTTACAAAATATCAAAACATTTGAACTTATATTAAGAAAAATACGATCATATATTGTTTAATTGTGTTTGGTATAAAATTTTGAGGCAAAAACGTATTTATGAACATTAAAATACGGTATGAACAGTACTATAGGAACATTACCTGCTACAGTACTTTCGGCAAAATACTTATAAATTCGTATAACATCTCTATGTACATATAGACATTATAAAACTTAATCATATGATTTTACAAAACCGATTAAAACATATCGGATTTAAACCTTTATTTATATGCCAACCCCTATCATTGTTACAAAATACATATTATACATTTATATTCTGGTCTGATCTTTGGAAATGAGAAACTGACCTGTCTGACATAACTTTTACCAATCTTCCTCTTCTCGGAACCTACGCGTGAAACAATCACACGCTAAGTTGTTGACTTAGTGAGGCATACAAAACATAAACTATAACCATCTATCATTTCATATAAACAAAAGGTATACATATGCCAATATTATCATATCATATAAAAACATATATCATTAACATGCTTTTCAATACTCATATTATTGTTACTAATTCCTTGTGATCATATAAGCATGTGTTGAACATTTCTATACATATCTTAGAACACATATCATCCTATAATCCATGCAATACCGTTCATATCACCACAAACATATACATCTTATATTGTATTTGTTATTGTCTCTTTATTAGCCCATGATACACTGGTGAGAACTGAAGGTATGTGAGTACACTTTGGTTGTGCACAAATGCTGTCACCACAGCTCGTATAAATTGCACCGAAGTGCCACGTAGAAATTGTCCCGAAGGACCGTGTAGAAATGCACCGAAGTGCCACATAGAATTGCACCGTAGTGCCATATAAGATTGTCCATAAGGACCACATATAAATTCCTTAAGAATCATATACATATACCAAGGATCAAGTAAGTGTCTCAAAAGACCTCATACATGCTCCAAAGAATACATATACATCCCGAATGACCACGTAGAATTTATCCCGAAGGACCGCGTAGACCCTCTACTCTTGGCATGCCAACTATACCTATAGCTCTCGTATCATATAACATGGGCATTATTCTTATGCTTCATATATTCATGTACTCATATCATTGCTCTTATGATCACATATCACATGTGCATATAATCACGTAGTTTACTTTCATGTCACTTTTCATATGAATTCATATTCATATGCCACATAGCTCGTATCACTTTGCATGTATTCACATAAACATATATATCATTTGATTCATGTCTTATTCTTATATCATCATATATATTTAATCTATGTTTCATCACCTAACCTCATATCATATAACATGCTTTATTCTCTTATGTTCACATGACATATAATGCATACAAATTATATTTACATATGCCTTTACTCACAAATTCATATATCATACAAATCATGTCATCTCTTGTTTTCATATGCTTCACATGCATCACATATATCATATAGCCCATATCAGTTCATATAATCAAGTATACATTTCATGTCATTCACATCCTTATAATCAATACTCCATACACTATAACTATTGGAAATAGACTTATCACAAGTCCAATTTCTTATAATCTTATAAACTAAAATGCACTCATAAAAATCATATAACATTTTAGGAGTCACTTCTTACCATAGTAACTCCGTCATTGGCTCATCACAAGCCAATATTTTTCGATCGCATAAGTACAATTAAATTGCACTCACCTTAGCCTTGCTTTGATTCGATCCTAATTCTTTGATTATTCCGAAACTTGTTTAGGCTCAATATCTACATAAATATATCATTTCAAAACAACTATCAGAAGCCTAAACTTTAAACTTGATGTTAATAACTTAAACCGGTTTAATGAATCAAATTCCATTTTTTTTATTTAGGGGGAATCGATACCCCCCAGGGGGAATCTGATCCTGGGGAATCGATACCCCCCAGGGGGGAATCTGTTCCCCCTGCACAATCTGGAAATTTCGTTTAAACCCAGAAAATCACTGTTCATGCCCGAAAATTCACTATAACAACTTAAATTCTTCATGTTTCATTCACTTTTCTATTCTTAACTCAAATATACATACTTAAACTAATTTATATCCATTTATTTCATCTTAAACCTCAAAATTCTATTCTCCATATAGAAATCAATAATCATACCAAATTTTTCATGTTATCCAAACTTAATTCTAACACTTCTAACTTCTTATTCTCATAGATGACAAGTCAAATTCAACTTAAAATTTAACTTATCAATTATATTCCAAGATTTTATTCAAGAACTCAAAATCTTTAATCTCTCCTATACCTTTCATCTTATTGTTTTAGAACAAATTAAGCTTTCCTTAAGCTTAATTATCATCTAGTGATCAAAACCCAACCTTTAATTCAACAAATAATCAACAAAAATAGAAACTCACCTTTGCCTAGTCTTCCACGGTTGGAGAAGAAGAAAGGAGGAAGAAGATGAAATGTTTTCATCTTCAGTTTTTATCTCTTATTAAAGGGATAAAAATATCTTTCATGACAAATGACCATTTTGCCCTTTAATTCTTTGGATAATTACTATAAACTTTCAAGAAATATCCCCAAATAAATCATTGAACTATTCAACTATTTTACTTTAATCACCAAATTCTGAAAATTTACGATTTGGTCACTAACTCGTAATTTGGGATGTTACAATTCCTGTAGCTCTTTATTTTCCAAATATATGAACAAAGTCATCAAAGAATGGAAATGACTTGTTTCTCAATCCAGCAGCAGTTGGATGACTCTACAATATAATAAAATCGCAAATTTAATAAATCTTACAAAGATAAGTAGATAAGAAAGAGTATAGAAAGAAGATAAATTCAATTAAAATACGTACTCTAACCCAATCATCAAACACATCCTTTAGTGTAGTTAAACATTTTTCTTTTTCATTCTAACCGAATACACTTCTAATATTCAACATTTCAGATAAAGCATTGTATTGTCTTTTAAGTAGTTTCACTCTAGATTCAATATGTGGATGTGCCCTAATTTGTGATGTTGGAAGCTTGATTTCTAACATCTTTTCAATATTAGATAGATAACCTAATCTAAATGTTCCATTATCAGCTTTCCAATGTGGGTCTTCAGCCAAAATGTGTAAACATTCAACAAGTGCAACATCCTCCTCTTTAGTCCATGTCCTTTTAGTTACTAAAGACTTAACCTTTCTAGATGTCGGTGGTTTTTCCCCCCTTTGAGATTCCATATTTGATGTTGACATATTTCTCTTCGAAACAATCTAAGATGTATATAAAAAATGTATAACATAATAAAAACATGTCATCATTGTCAATACTAATCATAAATGAAATTTAAAATAGTAACATAATATAAATCAAATGTAGTGAATGACATAAGTAATGAATGTCCATAACAAATAAAATTCGAATTTTATAGAAGAGAATTACAAAAAATTTAATAAAGTTTATGCCATAAAATATAAAGATGTCAAATATATGAAAGTAATGACCACTAACATTAGATAAAATAGAAGGTGGAAGCCATACATAACATAAAATAACATCTATCCTAAAGTACGTGACGCCAACCAACTAGTAAACATATCTTCTGCTAATTTGTCTCTCCACTCTGTCCAAGCACTGCTTGGCTCACAATGTCTGATCATTTCTACTTCATTAATCTCTTTAACATGACTACTATCCTCAGTATAGTCAGATTCAATAGAATCGATTGGCATCTCAGATCTTATGAAATTATGGAGAATACAACAAGCTGAAATGAGTATACATTGTGTTTTCACTAGATAAAATGATTTTTCCCTTAAAATTGCCCATCTTGCTTTCAATATGCCGAAGCATCTCTCAATGCAATTCCTAGCTTGAGAATGTTTCAAGTTGAAATATTCTTGAGGGGTGGTAGGTTGGTGTCCTTCTCTCCAATCATTCAAGTGGTATCTTTGACCTCTATATGGTGCAAGAAATCCCTCTCCATTCGTGTATCCAACATCACATAAGTAGTAACACCCTATATTATTTTAATTTAAAAAGTAAATTAATATACAAAACTTGGAAGAATTTTACATTATTATATATATATATATATATATATATATTAATGACCTAATAATTTACCTTGTGGAACATTTAAACCATTTCTTCTACTAATGTCATCTCAGAGTATTCTACCATCAGCTGCAGAACCTTCCCACCCAGGTAAAACATAAATGAATTGCATGTTTGGTGTGCAAACACCAAGTACATTTGTCGCAATTTCATTTTTTATTGTTCTGTATCTAGGTTTATCGATTGCAGCTACATTGACCTTAATATATGTTCCATCTAGAGCACCCAAACATCCCTATATTCATCAAATAAAGTTAAATTGCATTATTACTATCCATTTATGTATTAAGCATTACTAATTAACTTAAAAGAAAGTTCAGAATTATGATACAATACCTTAAACCATTTCCATCTATCGTCTGTTAAATTATCTTGTATCGGTTCTGGTTTTCTAAAAAGGATCGGATGTAGTTTCAAGACTGAAGCTAACACTGTATGGAGAACTCTACTAATTGTTTCACCAGATCTTACTGTTTGACGTTTTAAAACTCTAATCTTAATATGGTGGGATATAATATGAAGGAAAATAATAAACATTTCTTCTATAGACATATATCGACTCTCTTTTAACCCACCTTGACTTTGTAATAGGTGACACAATTTGATAAATGCTCTCATATCCATTTGACAATTATCAACACTTTGTCGATCACTTTCAAATACAATTTTATGTAAATTAAGTGATCTAATATTATGTCTATGAAGTCTTTCATGTTCATAAGTTGTTTTAGGTCGATTTTTATATTTTCTAAGAATAACTGAAATAACCATAAGCATATGACACGCAATCTCCATCATTTGCAGTTGTAAAATAAGAATTGTGGCGATATGCGTCTTCTTTCGCATTGGTAAACGAGTCGATTTTTATATTTTCTAAGAATAACTGAAATAACCATAAGCATATGACACACAATCTCCATCATTTGCAGTTGTAAAATAAGAATTATGGCGAGATGCATCTTTTTTCGCATTGGTAAACGAGCCATAACTGTTATTATGAACAAACATTTTAATATTAAAAAATAATAATATTTAACAAGAACATTAGTTTGTCATCACAATAAAAATAATTGAACACAATAAAAATGGCAACATAACAAAATGATGATAGAAGAGCAACTATGTCAATACATTTCAGCAAGTTACTGTAAAACAAGTAGGTAGCCATACATTTCTTTTTTTTGCTTTTAAACCTCAACCTGTTTCACCCTTAAAAACAACCCTATTAACCATTTTACTCGCTTCCCAGTAATTTTTATGTAACTTAAACCTGAAAATCTATTTATTTTATTTTTTTGATTAAGGAAAAGATTTTCAAATTGATGATTATTGATAAACAATGACTAACTGAAAACAACAATCAGAGAAGTTGACAACTTTTTATAGAAATAAATTGTGTGCATTAATTTTAGTAATTACCTATCAGCATTGTAAGAAGAAGATCTCTTCAGGCTAGGGATCTGCTCTTTCTTGGTCTCAATCAAGCTCCCACTAAAATACTCTTTATCTTCCCTTGAGAAACTCCCAGTTTCCCTCTCGATCCCTGGCCCTGCTTCTTTTTCCACCCGACTACAATCCCCTGCTCCGCATGGTGATCTCGATTTACAGTGTCCAATCAACGAGAACCCTTGATCCTCCACGATCCTTAAACGACATCGAACCGCACGATACCAACTGCATCAAAACCGACGACGCCTTCATCATCCCACTCGGGCCACTCTCAGTCGTACGATTTGAGATACCTTCGTTTCCACCACCGTTGCCCACTCTCAACCTCCATTGGCTTTCATTAAAGTTTACGTCTCCGAACTTGAATCCGAAATCAAACCGTCTCGAATATTTTCGGGACCATGAGCGAAAATAAAATATGTCATAATTGAAGGAAATTATATTCTATTACATTAAACAATTAATTTAACATCGTAGAACAATTATTAAACCTTTTCGATTATTATTTTATTGTTTTGTTAAGAAAAAAAATCTTAAACATAACTAAGAGAATAAAAAAATTTAATGTGGGTATAAATTATGATATGAAGCTTTATTTTGAATAATAAATTAAAAAAGGAATAGCATATTATGTTATCGTTAGATTGAGATTGAAGAAGACTAAAAATTAAATGATATTTGGTAAATTGAAAAATAAGTTTTGTAAAATAAAAAAAAAGACAAATATAATTAGATTTAATTTAAAATTAAATGAATTAACGAGAGATATAGAGAAAGTGATGAGAAATTGAGAATTTTATGAAATTTTAAAAAATTAAGACCTTAATTATAAAGATAGAAATTGAAATTGAAAAAAATAGAGACCTATCGAAAAATCTTAGAGACCTCAATTAAAAAGTTAGAAAGTGAGATTAAAAAAACTTAAGAGCCTCAATTATAAAATTAAGAAAATGATATTGAATAAACTTAAAAACATCCATTATAAAATTAAAAGTGAGATTACAAAATTAAAGGTCTCAATTATAAAGATAAAAAATGGATTGAAAAAAATAGATATTTCAATTATAAAGATAAAAAGTTAGATTGAATAATATTAGAACCTCAATTATAAAGATAAAAAATAAGATTGAAAAAATTAAGGACCTAATTATAAAGATGAAAAAATGGGGACCCTAATTACAAGGATGAAAAAAATGGGGGCCATGAGCACTCGCTCAGGGCGATCCCCCTAATAGCTGGGTCTGGGTGAAATCTCTTCCCTACTCAGATCCGTAGTATGATTCTGCTCCAACTCTTGACTTTGACTTTCAGTAATTTGCAGCTCTTCGATTTCCGATTCCTTAGCCGCCGGTTTCCTTCTTCTCCTCTTATCATCAGTCTGAGTCGACGCATCAGCGGCAGCGAGTCCCCGAGCTGACTCGGAGCACGACTGGGTGTTATAAACTTTGTACTCATGGAGATCAATGGAACTCCAAGACTGATTCCTCCGCCGCCTTGTTGACGGAAATTCATGCTCGCTCTCTGACTTCTGAGACTCTGGCGGTTTAGGCAATCGTAAAGACGGCGAAGTTATGTTGAATGCTTGAGAATCGATCGTGTGGTCCACAATCTCCTATCCTTTGAGAACGTATTCTTGGCCGTGAGATGGACAAATCAAATCGTTTTCAGCTAAGTCGTGCCAAACGAATCCGTTCTTGTAATTTCTGGGTTTCAACAATCGAAACTTGAATATTAATATCGGACGGCGAAGGGAGGTGGTAATCTGATCAATGGTTGGCAATGAGTGAGAGTATTACCGTTTGGAGGACCAAGAGTATAGCCTAGCCATGCCTTTGCCTCGAAGTAGGTTTAGGCGGTTGATTACATCTGAAGAGTTGCGGTGAAAAAAATGTAAGGAATACAAGGAAACCCAATACTTTCCTCACCATCCAAACAAAGAATAAGAGGAAAGCTTTTGAAAATTTAAACTTAATATTTTCCTTTCCTTTCCCGGGAAAAATATCGCTTTTTTATTTTAATCTTTCTCTTTAAAAAGACCAGAAAGTTAGCCTTTTGTCAGCTGCAGCAGCTAGGTGTCACCATCTGGCAAAAAGCATCTCTTGAAACGTGAAGTAAATTCAAAATTTTGAAACCCCCTTTTTTCTAAGAAATCAAACAACAAGAGAGGGGGGGGGAGGAAAGGAAGTTTTAGGAAAAAAAAAGTTTCCGTTGTTTCTTCTCCATAAGAAAAACCCAGAAAGAAAAGTGAAATAGAAGGGTTTAATCGTTTTACCTTTGAGATAAAAACCATTAGAAGAGAGAGGAACTTCCATAAAATGAGGTTGTTCAAGCTGGCCATTTCTAGACAAATAGTAAACAACAGCAACTTTTCTTTCAGTATGGAAGACTTGTTGCAGTGAGGCTTGGGTTCAATCCAGACTTTGTTTCTTTCTGGGCTTATTTCTCTATCATTCCACTTCCTTATAACAATCCCTCCAAACTCTGACATTTTCCCTCTAGAACTGACCGCCATTGCACTGTCTTCTTCTTCCTTCTTTTTCCTATCTGAAAAAACAAACAACGGAAACAACAAAAGAATATAAGAATAAGACATTACAATGGGGGGAAGCTGAAATTATAATGAGGGGGATAAGGTGACTTTACCTGATGGAGAGGGGAGTAAGTGAACAAAGAAGAAATGGGTAGATTTGGAGTTAATAGATGGAAAAGTGTGGGAAACGAAGTGAAACGGTGCCGTTCTACCACTTTTGTGCATGAAAGCCTTTACGGGATGGATTACTGTAGAATTGGGGCACGTACCACACCCATTCTCCAATAAATATTCAGAACATTTTTAATAAAATCATTTATTAAAAACAAAGGAAAATAAAATGAGTTGACTTATCATTCACTAAAGGAGCCCCAGACCAAATGACCAAACCATTTCCCGTATAAATTAAGAAACGCAATGGTTGTCCTGTCTCGGTGTCTCCACAGTCTTTCATTTAATTTTAGGGTAAATTATAAGTTTAGTATCAATCTGTTTAAATATCTAAATTTTTATTTTTAAAATTATGCTTAACATTTAACTTTTATTTTATTTTAATACCTTAACGACACTTTATTTTTATGGGTAAATTACATTATTCATAACTTAACTATCTTCTCATTTTTTATTTTGGTACTAAAGTTTAAAAAAATTTACTTTAACTATTAAGGTTTCAAATTGCTCTTATTTTAATCACTCTAATTTATTTTATTAATAATTTTTGTGACATAATATTTATTATTATTATTATTATATTAATATATAATTAAAAATAAATAATTAAATTTAAAAGTTAGAGTGATTAAATTATGAGTAATTTGAAAGTTAAGTAATTAAATTAGAAAAAATTAAACTTTTGTGACTAAAATATGAGTGAGAAGATAGTTGAGTGATACATGATACAATTTACCCATAAAAAGGTGCCACGTACGAATCATCCATTAGGTTTCTAACGACGAGATACTAAAACGAAATAAAAACTAAATGTTATGTATGATTTTGAAAAAAATAAAAGTTTAATTACTAAAACAAATCAAAATTGATAACTTAGTTACTAAATGTGTAATTTACTCTTATTTTTACGGAGGTCGTATATATACAATATAATAATGTATACACGTTATATGTATATATATATTTACAAGTAACACTTCAATTGAATTATCTAAATTTATCTCTTTTAAAATGATAAAATATATAATAGTAGTTTTAACTTTTAAACCTATATAATCCATGTTAAATTTAAATTTTGAAAGAAAAATATAATTCATATATAAATTTTAAAATTTTTATCTTCAGATTTTAAAATTATATAATCAGCATTTAATTAAACTATTTTCTTTTCAACTAATATTTTTATTATTATGGTGATTGTAAAGTAATATTTGTTATAAATACTGTCAAACATTTGACAATGTATACTTAATCACCCTTGCGCAGTCAACGATGATTGAAACCATGACCCTTAAAATTAATAACGATTCCTTTGACCATCGAAACATATAACTAATATCTAAATTGTTTGAGTATGAGTATATAAATTAATATTTTATATTATCAGAGTTATATTTTGATATTTAAATTTTTATTTCTAAATTATGAAATACTCACCGCATCTGTGTCTCATAAAGTCTCAGCGGGAAACATGGTCGGAAGTCCAAAAGGTCGTCAAAAAAGTCCGAATTTTGAAGCATATTCCCATGCAAATGCACGTTGAACTTTAATTATATTCAGTAGTGGGAAGCTGTTCATGTGTGTCTGGGGAGATGAAGAAGACCTCATAGACAATAGCTGCAACGGCAGCGCCGATTAATGGACCGAGCCAGTAGATCCAGTGGTTCTCCCATGTCCAGCTGACCACAGCTGGTCCAAAGGAGACAGCAGGGTTCATGGATGCACCATCAAAGGCACCACCAGCCAAGATGTTGGCACCCACTATGAAACCAATTGCAATGGGTGCAATGATGCCTATATCACCCTTCTTTGGGTCAACAGCTGTGGCGTAAACAGTGTAAACCAACCCAAACGTCATCACCATCTCCAAAACCACAGCGTTCCATGCTCCAACCCCAGATGACAACCCAAATGCTGATGTTGTCTGCATCGTAACAAAAAGCAACTCTGGTTAAACTGTGAATCCAAAGTTAACTTTTCTATCTCAGTTTTAGCTTTGAATATCGTACCAACCCACCAATTGAAAACTTGAGAAGCAAGCAAGCAACCACGGATCCCAGCAACTGAGCAATCCAGTACAAAACACCCTAAACATGGTAACGTGTCCGTCAACAAAGGCACCGAATGTGACAGCAGGGTTTACATGCCCACTGGAGATGTTAGCCCCGACGGAACCGCCACAAAAAGAGCCAAGGCGTGAGCTAGCGATGCAGCTACTAATCCCGCTGGTGTTGATGAGCCGTTGTCTGTGAACTTGTCTGCACAAAGATACACACATAAACGTTGACGCTGGTTAATTAGGCTTACATAACGAAGTACCAACAGAAATCATAAACAAGTAACAAAGTTTAATCCTAAAATTTACTGTGTTTTCAAGCATTGAAATAAACTCAGCTAGAGCTGCCTTGAGAGCATCGGGTTGGCTAACCTCCGCCGGAGAACCTACTGCAATTCGAGAAATTGGCATTATTTCCCCGAGAAATGCTAAGCTATCAATGCTCGGAGATAGAAAACTAAAAAAGAAAATAAAAGCTACCTTGATCTCTCTTGCTTTCTTTACCTTTCTTCAATGGTTCTTATATACAGGGGTCCAATGTAGCGACTATGAGGTTCTTTTGTTTAATCATTAAAAAATGGTTTAGTTGCAAGTGTTCTTTTGTTTTGAGGTGTTGATGGAAGTTTACTTTCATGCAGGAAAATATTATGAGAGTCCCATATGGGGTGAACGAGGAATATTTTAAGTACTCATTGTTTCTCATTTTCTGCAACCGCCTAACAACATCTGCTGTTTCTGCTGGTTTTTACTGGTATGCAACCATTACTGGCAAGTTGCTGCGATTATATGTAATATTTTTGTGTTTTTATTTATTTTCCATGGGCCTTATGACCTTATGAAATAGCCTAGAGATGAACCAACTATCATAAAAGATGGCAAGGTTGACCTCCATATTTTTCACCATTTTCATTTTCTTCTGTTTTTTTTTCCCGTAAAAAAGCCTTATGAAATGCCTACTTGATTCTCATAAAATTAGGTGCACGCAACTTTCTGTCCTTGTTGGTTAGGATGTCTATGATCGTGTAGAGAAAGAGATGGGATCCCTTATCCATGCAGGGTCTTCCACTGTTGTGCTGTGTGATGACTTGCATATGGTTAAGGAAGCTAAAAGTGGACATGATGTAAGCAAGTCTTCAGAGCCAGCTGATAATGTTACTGAGGGTGGGAACAGAAAACGTGATTCTGAGAAAGGATCAAAGAAGAAAAAGGGAAAATCCTCTGGGACAAAAACAGTGTCAACTGAAGGTGATTCAGACAACGAGGATTACATTCCCATCAAATCTAAGAACAACAGAAGAAGGCAAGGATACAACTTCCTCTCAAGTTGCGGTTTCAAGAAAAGTAGCTAAGAAGGACTCGATCAAAGCGCAGTAGGAAAATGTGCCTTCAGAAGAATGGTTAATGCAAAAACTTGCTGCTCTGATACCTGATTTCGAAGAGCAAGGTCTATAAGATCTTGTTATCCATCGATTAGCAAATTAGTTTTTTTTTATTGGACTTGTGATGTATTTGGTGGTCTATCTTTCAGGTGGTGATGATCCTCAAACAATTCTTAAATATTTGGCTGACTATTTAAAACCTAAGCTAATAAATTATTGGAAGGAGAGAAGAAAGGCATTGTTCACAGAAAATGTGGAGAAAATGAAACATTTGATCGATAATGTGCAAAGGAAACTTGATGAGGTTGGCATGGAAACATCACAATTGCTTTTGTTTAGGTTTTTTTGGTTCTTTTATCTAGTATTATGTGTACCCATTTCTCTTGGAAATGTTGTTGATTTCCATATTCTGCACTTTATGTTAACTAATATTTCTTCTCTCTTTACAAATCTTGTCTTCTTGCAGTCTTTCTTAAATTTGCAGCTTTACGAGAAGGCATTAGATTTGTTTGAAGATGACCAATCAACTTCTTTAAGTTCTTCCTACAATGGTTTATTTCAAAGAGATTGCTTCAGTGATGAAATGGCTTATGACGAGCTTGTTCTGTTTGATAGGTTACTTTGCACAGGAACTTGTTTAGAACCATTGCCACTTCAATAGTTGATATGCTTTTCTGTAATCTGGTAGGACTTATTATGTACCACTTGTTTCAATTTACTTCCTATGCTCCTATTCTGATGATGTGAACGTATGTCTAATGGTTTGTGATTCATCCGATATAGGACAGTTGAAGATTCTCAAAATTCAGAAGCATTTCCCATATCCCTGGTGAAAGAACTGCTATAGTATGAAATGATTCATAACCCATTTAAATTTATGACATGGATAAAGCTGTGTGGTCATTAGTTTTGATACACTGCCTTTTGCTGGTTCAGGCTAAGAGTCTTCCTGAAAATCAGTCAAAAATGGCCCTGGCAGTTGTTGAAGCTTTGGAAGGGAAGGTCAGTTATTGCTTTCTAAAACATGAATTATGTGGACTTTGTCGTAACCGGTTTTCGTCCGGGCACGAAATATTTTACTTGACGGGAAAATTGATGTGAATAAATGGTTTTGAAAATAATTTGGGAGTCGCCATCGGCCTTTTGGGTCAGGTAGGTCGAATACCTAAGAATTATTTTTTAACAGAGTTTTTAAGAAAACATCAGTTAAAAGATGAACTGATCTGCGTTTATAACCAAAAATTCTTTATTTTAATAATAAAAAGGGATTCGTGGTCGGTTACGTTTAGGGAATGATTAGCACCCCTACAACGCCCAAAATTGGTACTTTTTAATTATAAATTGTCTCTATTATTAGAAATTTAAAAATTCAAAATATATTTAATTCATAATTATGTTATTTCAAATAATTTAAAGAAAATATATTAATATGTATAAAATATTTATTTATTTAGAAATATCAGAAAAAGGCTTCTAGGTGATTTAAGACAGCTCTTTTCTTCGATATTAATAAATAAATAACTAAAAAAACATTTTTTCTAAAAAATAATTAATATATATAATTTATAAAAAACATGATATTTATTTATTTAAGAATATCAGAAAAGAACTTCTAGGTGCTTTAAGACAGCTCTTTTCTTCGATATTAATAAATAAATATTAAAAATGTAACAAATTTTCATAAAAATGATTTAAATAAATTATAATTTTTATAATATTTAATATAAATATATTTATAAGACTAAGATAATAATAAAATAATAATTAAAGCCATAATTAAAATATAAAAGTGATAACAAAATAATATTGTAATTAAATAATGATCAAAATAAAAGAAATTAAAATTATAAAACTAAATATAAAGTATCAAAAATAAAGATAATAATTTGAAAAATTATGAAAGATAATGGTTAATAGTGTAATTTAACCTAATTAATTAATACGAGATTAAAATAAAAAATACTAAACTATAAGGGACTAAATTTGATATTTACCTAAATATATTATTTAATACTGGTAAGGACTAAAACATAATAAAATAAAATTCAAAAACTGAATTAAAATGTTCAGAAATTAATTTCAGTGACTAAAATGAATAATTATAAAACTTGGATGGCTACGGAAAGAGTTTAGCCATGCACGAAATTACAGATATACCCCTCCCAAAACGACGTTGTTTGAGGAGGGGTATAAATCCCCAAACGGCTGGCCCGAAGGGCCAGCTCTCTCATTCTCCTTTCTCCCTTCTCTCTCTCAAACGAGAGAAATTTTTTTCTCTCGCTTCTCTCTAAGTTTCCCTCGCCGGAGGGAAACCGGCCACCGTTGGCCACCTTGTTCAGGCTCCGATCGCCGCCGCCGGCCGCCGGCTCCGGTGGCCGGAGATTACCAAATTACACCAAATTAAGGATTTGAGCTCCTAAAGGCCAAATCCGACCTCCTTTTACCCTAAATCTCCTTAGATCGACCTAGATCTAAAGTTTTTTTTTTTACCTTTGACTCTCGGCTTTCCGACGACACGAGGAGGCTCCGATGACTGCAATTTCCTCGGTAAGTTTCTCTCTTCTCTTTTCTTTCGATATTTGGCTGTTGGGTTGTTCTGTGTTGGCTTGCTGTGGTTATCCCTTCCTTTCGTTTTTTTTTTGTTTTTTGTTCTCTGTCTTTTTTTTTTCTTTTCTGTTTTGTTGTTGGTTGTGAGTTCGTGGCTCGTCTCTGTTGCCCCTCCTTTATTTTGCAGGTAACGGTGGCTTTTATAGCCACCACGGTGCTCCTCTCTTACTGGTTAAAGAGTGGAACCTTTGGTGAGTCACCAAACTATGTGGTGACTCACCCCATAGCTGAAACGTGGACGGCCGGCGTGATGTTTCTGGAGTCTTCGAAGAGGCGGTGATGTCATGGCTACAGCGGGGTGGAACACCTGGAGGTGGCAGCTGAGCTCTTCTGGAAACATGAGTCGGCGCCGCGCGGGGCTTCTGGAAACGGCGGATGATAACCTAGGGTTAGGAAAACCCTAGGGTTTCATTTGCTGGAACCATCTGTGGACCTTTGGATCTCTCAGATCCAACGGCTGAGATCATTGGCGGCTGGCTGAGAAGAATGAAACCCTAATTGGGTTTAGGGTTTCTGTTAGGCCATTTCTGATTGGAATTGTAAACGGACTTCGGGTTTTGGGCTTGTAAAATGGGCCTCCGGGTCCTTTGGGCTTGTAATATATATATATATATATATTAATAATAATAATAATAATAATTTTAATAATAATAATAATTAAAAATAATTTTAATGAAATTGAAAAATTAGTGTCTACAGATGCCCCTCTTTGCTCATTCTTGTGTTAACAAGAATAGAGCAAAGATGAAAAAGATAATAATTTTTTCATTTAGCTTATTTTGAGTAATATGGAAATGTTGAAAACATTCTGCCCAGAGGTCTTATGAACATCATGCACTGCAGGACTTACAGATGACCCTAAGGTTTTGAAAACATCAAAAAGCTCCCGAAGGCTTTTTGGAAACATCATGCACTGAAGGACTTACAGATGACCCTAAGGCTTTGAAACATCAAAAAGCTCCCGAAGGCTTTTTGGAAACATCATGCACTGAAGGACTTACAGATGACCCTAAGGCTTTGAAAACATCAAAAAGATCCCGAAGGCTTTTTGGAAACATCATGCACTGAAGGACTTACAGATGACCCGAAGGCTTTGAAAATATCAAAAAGCTCCCGAAGGCTTTTTGGAAACATCATGCACTGAAGGGCTTACAGATGTGGGAAACATCAAAAAGATCCCGAAGGCTTTTTGGAAACATCATGCACTGAAGGACTTACAGATGACCCTAAGGTTTTGAAAACATCAAAAAGCTCCCGAAGGCTTTTTGGAAACATCATGCACTGAAGGGCTTACAGATGTGGGAAACATCAAAAAGATCCCGAAGGCTTTTTGGAAACATCATGCACTGAAGGACTTACAGATGACCCTAAGGTTTTGAAAACATCAAAAAGCTCCCGAAGGCTTTTTGGAAACATCATGCACTGAAGGGCTTACAGATGTGGGAAACATCAAAAAGATCCCGAAGGCTTTTTGGAAACATCATGCACTGAAGGACTTACAGATGTGGGAAATAGTTTACTAAGTAAGAAACTATGAAAATCGTTTTTTTTTTACTTTTCAACAATTTTATTTTTAGAAAAGATTGAATGAGAAACTAGGAAAATCGTTTTCTCATTATTTTTTGAAATAACATGTTGATTGGGTAACATGCCCCAATCTCAAGATAATGCTCATTTTTTTGGATTGTGTCCATCTCTTCTTCAGATATTTGCATGATTCTTGTATTTGTGGTTTTGAATACCTTCTTTGTGTAAGGTATTTTTTTACCCTGAATCTTCTTGTTCTTCAGAAGATCTGTAAAACTTCATGTTTGAATGCACTCAGATGTATCAATGTAATGCATTGTCTATTGTGTAAATGATATTCTTATGAATGCATGAATGTTGATGCAATCTTCATTTGACTTCAAAGTGGTGAACTCGATCTTCATTCAGTTCATCATTTATTGCTAGGGTTACCTCTGGATATCAGTATCGCAACTTATGCTATCAAGCTTGCATTCATGCAGAATTATCTGATCAACTTGTATCTTTGCTGTCTTCTTTGCTTTATGAAAGTCTCAGAAGAATTGTTTCATTTGTGGAATTCTTGTCGTAGTCAGAACTATGACCTTGATGCCCCATTTTATCTTGGATAAAACCAACTTTATTTGTTTGAACTTGTGTAGAAATCCCATAAAGTTTTCATCTTTGAAAAGAGAATCTGTCATCTTTAAAAAGAGAATCTATCATCTTTGAAGAGTGTAGATGTAGATATGCCTGACTCAGCAGGGATTAATTAGGAGAGTAGAGTTTGTTCTGATTTGACTCTTGAAACATATCACAAGGAGGATTTATTCCAATTCCTTTCATGTCTCCACATCTAATTGGATCTCGAACAAAGCAACTCAAACCATATCATGTAAAGATGTTTAACAACAACCTATTGTTTGATCTTAGTTGGCTCCACTAGTTTCTTGTTGTCAAAATTTTCAGCTCTCCTTCTGTGGAAAGAAATCTTCATTATATCTCACTTTTAATCTTGAAGTTGAAGAAAACAGACTTCATCTTGGATCAATAAATGAAAACCATATGATCGCAACATTGGTTCAGCATCAGAATAACAGGTTTGTAAAACATTTGACAGTGCATTCATCCTTTCATTGTGGCTTCTGCTCAGATGTTCGTAAAATATTTGACAATACATTCATCATTTCCTGTGGCTTCTGCCAAGGTTTCTCAATCATTGAAACTCATTGTCTAGTGTTCAAAACTTTTGAATGATGTCACAAGACCATTTGAGAACAAAAACTCAATGGGGATTCAAGTGTAATGTTGGTATGACCAAAGAGTTGGTCAAATTTACAAGATATGCTGGTGTCGAATTGAATAGAAGACACTAATTGATCTTGATATCATCTCGGGCAAAGACAAATGTGATACTGATCATGTTTTCTTAGGCCTGTAAATGAACTGAACGTTCAGCAAACCGTTCATGAACCGTGCGGCGGGAAGTTCGTTTATGTGCGTTTATTTATTAAATGAACGAACATGAACAAGATTTTTTGTTCGTTTAATTAAATGAACGAACATGAACATAGGTCTCGTTCGTTCATTTACGTTCGTGAACGTTCGGTTATGTTCGTTCGGTTATGTTCGTTTATGTTCGTTCGATTATGTTCGTTTATGTTCATTCATTTATGTTTAACCTAATCTTCTTAAATCAATTTTGGTGACCAATTTGTAAGTATCTTAAAAATATTAATTAATATGATATTCTGATGACCAACTCCATAATTAATCCAATTTTATTTGGAGATTAAATCCAATATGTTAACCTGTGAGGCACCTCGCACCTATATTCATTTCCCCCTTTTTTTCCCAAACCCTAGTGTTCATTAGAGAGTGGAGACGATCACTGAAAGCTTCAAAACAAGTTATATTATAGTGCAATATGAAGTTTTACATGTTTGTTTTCATTTCTTTCTCTGTTTTATTTGGCTTAATAGTTGATATGTAAAGTTATTGCAGGTATCTTCACATCTAAAACTCAAGAAAACATCATACTTCTTTCTAGAAATAGATGGGAATATAAAGGTAACAATCGGAAGTATACGAGCATCAGTAAAGAGAAAAATATATAGAATTTACCAGAAAACAAAACAAAGGTTTCTATGCAATTTCTGAAAAAGAGTGTAATAGGAGAAAATGATTGTTCATATGTAATCATGGACCACTAAGATAAATGTTATAGCGTTAAATTAAAGTTGTGTGAATCATTTAATATCTTTAAAAGATCGATCGAAATATTTGATATCTTCAAACATTTCATCACTGCTAATCAACTCTTATGCTATTTATCACTGTAGATTTGGTTGATTTGCATTGTCGACTATTTTTCATGAAAGAACAATGGAAGGTAAGGTCTCCAACGTTTATGTTCGTTTATGTTCGTGTTCATTTATGTTCGTGTTCGTTTATGTTCGTGTTCGTTTATGTTCGTTTATTTATTAAATGAACGAACATGAACAAATTATATTCCTTAATAAACGAACATGAACAAAAAAAATTTTGTTCGTTTATGTTCGTGTTCGTTTATGTTCGTCTATTTATTAAATGAACGAACATGAACATACCTCCGTTCGTGTGCGTTCGGTTCGTTTACAGGCCTACGTTTTCTTCTATAATGATCTTTGTAGAAAGTAGAAACACATCAACTGTAGGATCCATGTACAGAAAAAAGTTCATGAAATTCTTGCTGCTGGGGATGAAACGCACGTGATAACCCAAAATAGATGAAAACTCGGTTTAGTCTAGCTGGCAATGATAACCCCAGTAATAATCGGGAAAGAGCAATATACATGAGCTTCTCTCTTCAATGTCATCAATTAAACAAAACTGATGTGAAAAACAGCTTCGTAACCTCAACAATACGGTTGAAACTAACTGACAGGAACCTCAAAGAAATATTTTCAATAATTAATGACACATAAAAATTCAGATTTCGAGGTCTCGAGGAACTGATCCTTGGATTGAATGGTCTACAAAGGGACCATCTTTGTTCATGCAACCATGATGTAACTTAACAAAGAACACACTGTCAGGTGACACATGGTTTAAGAAGATTGGGTATTTGAAACCATACCTGCTGAATAAATATTTGTTTAACAACAAGACCCTAATGCAACTGCCTGATGAACGAAGCAATTATGTATAGTCAGATTGACTGTTATTGTTTCACCATTTTCATTCTTCATATCTTTATATCTCATTGGAAATATTTGTTTGAGTCAATGATCTTGACATAGGATAATATGGGCTTTCAACATGCCCAAAAAAATACCTCAACATTCTTCATTCTGATTGAAAGGGTTTTCAGCATGCCCCAACATTTTGCTGATATAAATGTTCAGAATACATCAATATTTCTGATTCTAATTGAAATGAGCTTTCAGTCTGCCCCAATATCTGCTTCTGATTCAACTCTCAATGTATGTTTAACTGAAATGTCATGATCCCCACGAGGTCTAATTTTGACAATGAACTATTGTAGGTACTTGTGGCTTTATTCGTGCCCCAAATCTGTTTATCTTGAATACTCTCATTCTGGTGTCACTAAACAGTAATATTGTCAAGTAACTTGAGAAATTCTCTTGATATTGTCACAAACTTAAGAAGTACTCAATCATTCTGACAGAAACGTCTGAGATATGTGTCTTCTGAATGAGGTGAACATTTTCTGTATCTGGAGGGATTTAATCGGACATAGCAATATAAATAGCTTGGTAATCTGTTCCAGGCTGACACAGTGGCTTATCATCTTTCAGTGAAGGTCATCTTTGAAATATACTTTTATGTAGGAGAGAAACCAATTTATGCAAACAGTAATCTGATGCAATGGCAATACTACATATACAATGGTACAAGCTCATCAAAAATCCGCACCCATGCAACATGTTGATTCTGATAACAACTCATCTGATTATGAAGCGATCTTTCAGGATGATTTCATATATTGATAGTTCTTCTGATATCGAGGAAATCATGAATTCTGATTCTGATGAGGAGAGTAAACTGTTATACTTGACAAAAATGGGATTCTCAGAGGCTGAGGTTTCAATAACCATGGAGAGATGTGGTTCAGATTCATCAATTGCAGAATTGACAAATTTTATATGTGCTGCTCAAATGGCTAAGGTTACTGACACATTTCTTCCGGTAAAATATAGGAAGCCATTATGCAATGATCCCAATTACAAGCAAAGGCGAAACTTGGGCTATGATTTGTGGGAAAGGAAGAAGCAGAGGAAGCTTGAAAAGAAGCTTCTTAATGAAGATGATCATGCAATTCATCTTTCAATTCCAATGATCGGTTCTGGGGTTCTTACCAAACCAGATCAGATAACTCAAAGAACACTTCCAGAAGATGCTATTGAGTCTTCTTATTTCTACTATGAGCAAATTCATCTTTGAAGTTTGATGATTGGTTTTTGGGGTTCATACCAAACCAGATCAAATAACTCAAAGAACACTTCCAGAAGATGCTATTGAGTCTTCTTATTTCTACTATGAGCACATGGCACTTGCTCCAGTTAATGTTTGGACTGGAATATCACAGTACTTATTCGATGTAGAGCCAGAATTTGTAGATTCGAAGCATTTTCATGCTATTACACTGAAAAGGGCTATATTCATAATTATGCCAATTGAGAACAGATTTTCTCTTATTCTGCTTCCTCAATGTGCTGATGCTTTTCCATTGACAAAGAAATGATGGTCTTCCTGGGATCCAAGAACAAAGTTGAACTGTTTATAAACATGTACAGGAAGTGCCAAATTGACAGAAAGGATCTGTAAGGCTCTTGAAGCTTATGACAATGAAACACCTTCGAGTGTCCAGAAGTATGTTCTTGATGAGTTCTTGAAAATGGAATCTGGTATGGATTAGAAGGAATAAAATGGTTCCACTTGACCCTGATGAGGTAGAAATGCTTCTAGGTTTCCCTAAAAACCATACACGAGGAGGATCTGCTAGAGAAACATGTTACATGGTGGTATTAATGTCCTGTCTCTTTTCTCTGGGATCAATGATGCAGAAGTTGCCTTTTACTGTCTTAGCATACTTTTGAAAACAGATGTGCAAGAACTGAATGATGATCGGTTGGAGCAATTGATGAGTAGTTTTAACGAACTCGACCTTGTTGTCGGTGGCATCCAGTGTAACAACCTTACTGGAAGAAATAAAATCATTGTGATGGACTTGAAGATTTTTGTTGGTGCATTTACTTGCAATGATTGCTACAACAAACTGTCTCTTCTGCTGCTCCAATATACACACTGCCATAACATACTCTTCCCTAACCATGGACAGGTTTAGTTGATGGTAAAACTGATTATCTCAACTTTTGGAATCTTGTACGGCATACAAATGTAGAATTTGTTCCAATGTCTTATTCTGTGCCATAAGTCCTTAAATTCAAATTCAGCAATCTTCTGAAGGACATAATGGATATCATCTTGACAAAGAAAATGATCGGCCTAGAAGAAGTAGCAATGATGTATCAAGACTTGAGCCAACATCACGGTATAACCAGAGTGCAGGTAATGACTTGTTCATGGTTCTATGATGTAATCTTCTAGAGAACATGAATTAATGGATGGGGAAAATAATTTGTCTGGTGATGCTTATTGCCCTCAGCATGAGATAAACGATGATCTTTCTTGATGAGCTACTAATAATGTCATAGGAGAGTATCACAAGTTCAATTCTCCAGACTTTCTGGCTTCTTGGACCACTGGCTTTCAAAAATGTGAAGTGCTTCATTATTCTGGCCTCGTTCATTCTTTTGTTTCTACAAAAGAGGTAGAATAAGCAACAATTGCTTCAAAGAACTTTCTTATTTGAGATTGTCCTGTTTAAAAATGTTTTTCTCCTTTCTTTGAAGAATGAAAGAATTTTACAAATTATTGCTTTTCTCAGGTTCACAATAGAATCAGATCATAAACAATGAGTTTAATGAATATCAAATAAATCAACTACACTCTTAAATCATTCAAAAATCATAGTCCTATGGCAAGTGTCAAAACTATTGACTGATTTAAGGTGTAGGTGGATTCTGGTAAAGTAGGTTCTTTCAAGTTGGTTCAGTATGTCGTTTCGGCTTCCACTAACTTGAAGAAATGGTTGTTATGTTCATCTTGTAGAGATGCTTCTCGATTCCAGAATCTCAGGAACGTCTTTGGGATGTGCGGTGCTTCTTTTAAGAGCTTAAAATTGTCTCTTATATCGTTGTTGCACCGTTCAATATTCGAGCCGCCTTTTCAGGTTTTCAACTCGAATCCTCCTTTGGTTCTAAGATGTTATTTAAAAATTTATATCTTGAACCCTCATTTTATCATTTTTCATATCATGCATTAAAGATTTTAAAAACCAATTTTTGCAAATAAAAATCAATCTTGAGAGGCGGAATGAATTCTAAAGATATTCTATTTTGCTTAGAAATCCATGTATGATTAAAATGGACTTTTCAGGTACGTAGGCCATGGCTTGTGGTTACGAAAGAAAGGGATAAAAATGCCCAAATAAGTGTTTAAAGGTAATCAAACCAAGGATCAATTCATTCTGATGCCATCAATCTTGTTTTGTTTGACTTGGATCTGCCTTGCTGGGGATTTTTCCATCATCTGGATCCCTCTAGACTGCCAAATTTTGGATTCATTTCCATTTTCTCATATCTCCAGCATTTCTTGCTCTTCTTGTTTGTACTCGATCAACCTTGTAACATGAGGCTCAATAAGTCACCCATCTTGATTCAGTTTTTTTCTTTTTCTTCTTCTTTTTTTTCTTCTTTCTTTGCTGGATGAGTATAATACTTCAATTGCTTTGAGCACCTCCTTTTCCTTTTGCATTTTGGAGGTTTTCCATTATTCTTGATTGGATTGATCTTCAAGCACTCTGTATTTGACATACTTTGTAGTTCAAAACTTTCATGACTTCATGGAAACTTGTCTTCGTAATAAAACTGTATTGACAATCTTTATTCTTGTGAGCCAATATCCTTTACCTTGCCCCCCAATGTAGAGGGTGATCCTTGGTTAGGGTTGAATTAGAAGAAACATTATTCAGGCTTAAATGGGGACAACAAAGGATATATATATATTAAAGGATAAATGAAACAATGCCGTTCATCGTCTCAAACACAGAAACCTTTGTAAAAAGAGGTATCCACAGGGGGATGAATATTCAAGATTAACTTTATTTACATGAAAAAAATGTAATTAATGCATGATATATTTATTTCAATCAATCACTTTCCCCTTCTTCTTTGAGTATGCCCTAATCATTCGAAATTATCATCAATGATTTGGTTCATGATGCCTCATCTCGTCTCTTCTTGCAGTAAGATTCATGGATAATTGAAAGTTTGGTTCTTTTGAGGTCTTTTGGTTTATGATGGTTTTGGAAGGACAAATGTGTGACTTTTGAAGTCGTATATATGGTGGAATGTAGTATCATCAATCAACTCTACCCGAAAAGGTAAACATCTGGAGTAGGTGTCTCAAAAATAGGTGGAGACATTTCTTCGGAATCTTTGTAGTGTCAAGATTTAGTTTGAGTAATTGGCATTGGATGGGATATTGAAGATATAATTTTACCACTTGCTAATAGATCTATAACTCTTGAAAAATTAAAAGAATATTTAATCTAGTTGATACTCAATAATCTCAAGATTAAAATTTGACTCCTTGCTCATAACCATAAAAGAAACACATATTTATTTATTGCACAAAAAGCAGAGAAAGGAACAAAAAACAAGTTCAAACAAGATGCTGAAAATAGAAAGGTACTACAGTGGTAGATAACACTTCCACTTGTTCATGCATCATCACTCTTTTAATGTCGGTTGTGTAATAAGATCAGAGTCATTGTCTTCATTTGCCCCCCATTTCTTGATCATTTTTTGTGTCAAGACTCTTTTGTCAACAAGCATCTCTATTTCTTTTAACAGTTGCCTACAATTGTCCGTGGAATGCCCAAATACTCCCAAGTGAAAATCACAAACACTACTTTGATCATAGCTATGAGCAGAAGGGTTTGGTGACATTTTCATTGGTCTTGGTGTGATGTACTGACCTTTAACCAAATAAGGGTATAAGTCTGAAATAGAAGTTTGGAACACTTCCAAAGTTTTTCTTGATCGCATGACTTTCTTTGGTCGATCCGAACAGTTACTTGCTCTTTTTCTTTTGCAGTTGCGGGGATTCTGGATGCGACATACATTCACATCATCAGCTTTCGCTTTTTGATCCGTTGGGCTCTTGGATGTGACTTTTGAATTTTCTTCATTGATTACATTCTCAATTAAATCTCCACTTGTCACAAGATTCTCGAATTCCTTTGTCGGATTTGCCTGCATTAACTCGAAGAAAGGCACTGGAAGTGAATCACGAAACATACGTGATATCTCTTCTTCTAACATGGGAGGTTGAACTTGTGCTGCCACTCTTCTCCATCTTAAGGCATATTCTTGAAATCTTTCATTGGTTTTCTTCTTTACTCTTCGAAGATCCATACGTGTTGGAGCTAAGCCTTTAACATACCGATATTGTCCCAAAAATGCATCAGCTAAATCTACCCATTTCTTGATCTGTTCTTGGGTCAACTGATTGTACCAGACTACTGCTGGGTTAACAAGGCTATCATGGAAAGAGTGAATTAATAGGTCATCAGAATTTAAATATCCTCCCATTTTTCTGCAAAACATTCTCAGGTGGATTAGGGGACAACTTGTGCCATCATATTTCTCAAAATCAGGCATTTTGAATTCATGGGGAATAATCAAATCTGGAACCAAGCTAAGCTCTCTTGCTTCTAATTCTTTGTGGGAAGTATCAACACATTTCATATTTTTGATTACTTCATCCATCTTCTTGAATCTTTCCTTATATTGCGAATAATGAACAAGGCTATTCTTTGGGTTCAATTGGGATGCCCCAGAGGGTTTTACCATTTTCGATTCTTCAATCTGACAGCATGGTTGCTCTTTATCAAATATCTCTTCTTTATCAGATGTCACATACTGAATAATTTGATTTGATCCATCTGGTACTGAATCTGATGTTTCTTTCCTTATATCCGGAGGTAACCCTGTCAATTGTTCTGGCCACTTATATTGTAGTCCCTCATAAGATTGCTCCATTGTTTTCATGATGATGGTACAGTAAAATAAATGAATGATCTTGGTTTTTACTGTTACAGAAACCTTTCATGAATTATTTATATGTTTTTATAATTAAAGTACATAACAATACTTAAATAAAAATGTGAAAAATGCATAAATGGAAAAATAAGAATGCAAAATGTGCAATTCAAAGGCAAACATAAAAGTATGAATGCAAAATGAAAAATGCAAAGATGCAAACTGAAAATGCATGTATGAAAAGGTGTTTCTCAAGAGTGATCATCTTAGAACAGATTTCATTGAACACAAAAGTTTCGGTACATCAAACAAAACTTTACATATAGGGATATCTTTCATTTCTAACTTCTCCAAAGCCCAGTTAGTTTCCATTCATGCTCAAAAGTTGAGTATTCAGTCTGCTTCATCTCCTTGTAAGGTCAGCTAAATCTATCATTTAAGAACCATATTGCTTGTCTGGACTGCAACTTCTTCCATGACATTCTTTTTCATCTTCTGTGTCACTTCTCGGAGTTGCTCATTTTCCCTTGTAAGAGAACCTTTCTGTCCAAGAAGTTCTTGAACAAGATCTTCATATATGTTGCAGTTCTTTTTCAGCTTGGTGACCCCTGTGATCCACTCTTCTGGGGTGTTTCCTATGCCAGCATTTCGAAAGGCTTGACTGATCTTCTGAAAATCTTCATGCATGGTTTTCATTTTGGTGCTCAATTTATCGTTTTCAATCTTCAAATGACGTATTTGAGCTTCAAACCTCAGCAAATCTTCTTCTCTCTGGGCGCCCCTACTGATATTCTTACCTTTGAAGACTTTTGGTATTAATCCATCAGGACCCTTGGTTACCAAACTAGGTCGATCATTTACCATAAATTGTAAGGTTCCATGATCCAAAAGACTTTGGACTCGGCGTTTGAAGGCAAGACAATTCTCGATGGTATGTCCTTGAGCTCCGACATGATATTCACAATGAACGTTGATGTCATACCAATTTGGATACGGAGGTTGGAACGGTTTTATGTAATATGGAGCTATTTCTCGTGCTTAAAGTAACTTTTCATACAAATCTTTATATGATATAGGTATAGCATCAATATGAGAACCGCCTTTTGTCTTGAATTGAACCTGAGTTTTAGATATCGGGAGCATACTAAACTTCGATGATTTCAGATTACATGATTTCTTCTCTTCTCTGGGAGCTTGTACAGTCGTCACCATTTCTTTGGTATCTCCAGACGATTGGTAAATACGAATGATGACTGTCTGTAATTTCTCCAATTGGTTAAGATCCGAAGTCCCTTGCATATATGAAATTGCAGGATTATCTTCATTAAGCTTTCTCTCTTTCTGTGCAGGAATCTATTCTCTTTTGGCCAAAACAGATATTCTATCCATCATTTTGGACATCTGCTCTCTTATTTCTCGTATCTCCTTTTGCTCTTCAATGGGCATACAATCTTTGGGTGCATAGCTCTTCTCTATCTTCAGAGTTCCCTCAGGATGTCTTTTCTTGGCCGCATCATATTTTGTTTGATCATAGAACTTTTTGTCCATTTATGATTTCTTTCTAATTTGATGAACAGTCTTTTCAGTTAACACCTTTTGGTCATGATCATGCAATGCAAACAAAAGAAAATAATTTAAACAAATTAGAGCAAAAATAACATACATGGGAAAATAAGAAAAAATAAAATGGTTAATACCAACTAATTGAAAGAAAAAATTTATTTATCATGGTATATAATAAATCCTAACCTCATGCTTTCTAGTTCCATGCTTTGTTTGGAAAAATTAACCTAACCGCATGATTTCTAGTTCGCATGCATTTATTCAGGGAGAAAAAATAATAATAAATTAAATAAATTAAAAGCTAGAGCTTATTTCTTATTTGTGTACACCTATGAACAGAGGTTCAATATTGTCTTAGATTAGGTGAATTTCTAGGGTTTATTATATGCAGAGTTTCAGTTCTAGGAGTAAAGGTACTCGAATTGTCCTTGTTGATGCCCCCTTGGGCTGTCAACCCTCAATCCTAGTCCATTACAGACTTAAACGGATCGAGTTCAATTCGAGGGGACACATTTCTCTATACCTTACACGGAGAATAAATTCTCACGAAGACATAGAGCATATGAACCCCGAAAGTTACTTGCTAGGTCTGACACGGAGAATAAATTCTCACGAAGACGTCGCTTTCACTCCCACTTAAAAGGGACAAACTCAATTATAGAGCTTTATGTTATGCAATGCAAGTGTTGTGTGTGAGGAGAAATGTTCAAACCTCTAACAGATAAATGAAATAATTAATACCTGAATAAAAAAACCAATATTAATATAAAAATAATAAAAATTTGAAAGAAAAGAATTAAAAATTAAATAAATGAATTTTTAATTTCTAATTAATAGAGACAATTTATAATTGATTTTAAAGTTTGACAAGGTCCCCAGTGGAGTCGCCAAGCTGTCGTAACCGGTTTTCGTCCGGGCACGAAATATTTTACTTGACGGGAAAATTGATGTGAATAAATGGTTTTGAAAATAATTTGGGAGTCGTCATCGGCCTTTTGGGTCAGGTAGGTCGAATACCTAAGAATTATTTTTTAACAGAGTTTTTAAGAAAACATCAGTTAAAAGATGAACTGATATGCGTTTATAACCAAAAATTCTTTATTTTAATAATAAAAAGGGATTCGTGGTCGGTTACGTTTAGGGAAGGATTAACACCCCTACAACGCCCAAAATTGGTACTTTTTAATTATAAATTGTCTCTATTATTAGAAATTTAAAAATTCAAAATATATTTAATTCATAATTATGTTATTTCAAATAATTTAAAGAAAATATATTAATATGTATAAAATATTTATTTATTTAGAAATATCAGAAAAGGGCTTCTAGGTGCTTTAAGACAGCTATTTCTTCGATATTAATAAATAAATAACTAAAAAAAACATTTTTTCTAAAAAATAATTAATATATATAATTTATAAAAAACATGATATTTATTTATTTAAGAATATCAGAAAAGAACTTTTAGGTGCTTTAAGACAGCTCTTCTCTTCGATATTAATAAATAAATATTAAAAATGTAACAATTTTTCATAAAAATGATTTAAATAAATTATAATTTTTATAATATTTAATATAAATATATTTATAAGACTAAGATAATAATAAATAATTAAAGCCATAATTAAAATATAAAAGTGATAACAAAATAATATTGTAATTAAATAATGATCAAAATAAAAGAAATTAAAATTATAAAACTAAATATAAAGTATCAAAAATAAAGATAATAATTTGAAATATTATGAAAGATAATGGTTAATAGTGTAATTTAACCTAATTAATTAATACGGGATTAAAATAAAAAATACTAAACTATAAGGGACTAAATTTGATATTTACCTAAATATATTATTTAATACTGGTAAGGACTAAAACATAATAAAATAAAATTCAAAAACTGAATTAAAATGTTCAGAAATTAATTTCAGTGACTAAAATGAATAATTATAAAACTTGGATGGCTACGGAAAGAGTTTAGCCATGCACGAAATTACATATAAACCCCTCCCAAAACGACGTCGTTTGAGGAGGGGTATAAATCCCCAAAAGGCTGGCCCTTCGGGCCAGCTCTCTCATTCTCCTTTCTCCCTTCTCTCTCTCAAACGAGAGAAATTTTTTTCTCTCGCTTCTCTCTAAGTTTCCCTCGCCGGAGGGAAACCGGCCACCGTTGGCCACCTTGTTCAGGCTCCGATCGCCGCCGCCGGCCGCCGTCTCCGGTGGCCGGAGATTACCAAATTACACCAAATTAAGGATTTGAGCTCCTAAAGGCCAAATCCGACCTCCTTTTACCCTAAATCTCCTTAGATCGACCTAGATCTAAAGTTTTTTTTTTACCTTTGACTCTCGGCTTTCCGACGGCACGAGGAGGCTCCGATGACTGCAGTTTCCTCGGTAAGTTTCTCTCTTCTCTTTTCTTTCGATATTTGGCTGTTGGGTTGTTCTGTGTTGGCTTGCTGTGGTTATCCCTTCCTTTCGTTTTCTTTTTTTTTGTTTTCTGTTCTCTGTCTCTTTTTTTTTCTTTTCTGTTTTGTTGTTGGTTGTGAGTTCGTGGCTCGTCTCTGTTGCCCCTCCTTTATTTTGCAGGTAACAGTGGCTTTTATAGCCACCACGGTGCTCCTCTCTTACTGGTTAAAGAGTGGAACCTTTGGTGAGTCACCAAACTATGTGGTGACTCACCCCATAGCTGAAACGTGGACGGCCGGCGTGATGTTTCTGGAGTCTTCGAAGAGGCGGTGATGTCATGGCTACAGCGGGGTGGAACACCTGGAGGTGGCAGCTGAGCTCTTCTGGAAACATGAGGCGGCGCCGCGCGGGGCTTCTGGAAACGGCGGATGATAACCTAGGGTTAGGAAAACCCTAGGGTTTCATTTGCTGGAACCATCTGTGGACCGTTGGATCTCTCAGATCCAACGGCTGAGATCATTGGCGGCTGGCTGAGAAGAATGAAACCCTAATTGGGTTTAGGGTTTCTGTTAGGCCATTTCTGATTGGAATTGTAAACGGACTTCGGGTTTTGGGCTTGTAAAATGGGCCTCCGGGTCCTTTGGGCTTGTAATATATATATATATATATATATATATAATAATAATAATAATTAAAAATAATTTTAATGAAATTGAAAAATTAGTGTCTACAGACTTGCCTATTTCTGATGATAATCACTACAAAAACATTGTGTTCTTGTTTCTCTTAACTTATTCATCTCAATTTTTTTTAAGGAGAGCAGATACTCTCCGTGTATTGCCTATTATATTTATTTAAGTTTTATTTCCATGAATTGTAACTTTGGATTTTGTATCCATCAGCGGGTGGAGACATTCATGACTGCACTGAGAGACCTGGCCGAGGAGAGGTTATGTCCTTTCTGTTAAGCTTTTCATGGCATATTTTGTGGCCTTTGGGCTTTTCCCTTTTACCAAAAGTTGGTAATTACGTTGGCCGTATATACTTAATAAGTTAGTATTCTATGCTCTATTTTTGCAGTGGGTTACTCCTGAAAAAGCTTGACAAAAAATTGGAAAGGACTCTTTTGCACTCATACCACAAGTTAGTCTTACTCTACTATATTGATTTGTAAAGCCACACTGTATCCATAACGTTGCAAAACCTTTATTCTCTTAAAGCTTTGCAGCAATATTTTATGAAGGCTGGGCCTGTGGTGGCATATCAAGGCATGCTTGTACATAATCATCTTACGTTGCTATCAAAATTCAAGATTACTCTTGGATTCAGTGGCTTATCTGCTAGCTCAAAACATGATCAATCTTTAAATATGTTTATGTTTGTTCTAATCTTCTCATATCAGTTTACGGAATGGTATATTATTGTCAAGGTTGTGAGATGTTGGATGTAGCAGTTACTAGAAAGCTTAAAATGTTATATGATGGAGCTTCTCACGTGATGTTCTTGTTTGTTGTTTTCAGGATTGATTTCTCAAGTTTCTGCTGAAACGGATCCAGTTTCTCTTCTGCCGAAAGTTGTTTCCCTACTTTACATACAAGTCGGTAGATAGAACACCCAATTATGGATTACCTATATCTGAATGTCTAATCATCATTTTAACATTCTTTTGCTAAATTCAAATATGGATGCTAAATTCAGTGGCTTATCTGCTAGCTCAAAACATGATCAATCTTTAAATATGTTTATGTTTGTTCTAATCTTCTCATATCAGTTTACGGAATGGTATATTATTGTCAAGGTTGTGAGATGTTGGATGTAGCAGTTACTAGAAAGCTTAAAATGTTATATGATGGAGCTTCTCACGTGATGTTCTTGTTTGTTGTTTTCAGGATTGATTTCTCAAGTTTCTGCTGAAACGGATCCAGTTTCTCTTCTGCCGAAAGTTGTTTCCCTACTTTACATACAAGTCGGTAGATAGAGCACCCAATTATGGATTACCTATATCTGAATGTCTAATCATCATTTTAACATTCTTTTGCTAAATTCAAATATGGATGCTATTCATAGGTTCACAATAGAGCTCTTCAAGCCCCTGGATGGGCAATCTCCATTGCTGTAACTCGATTGAAGGTATGGTGCCATAAAGCTCTCCTTTCCACACTTATTCTTTTCCCTTTATTTTTCACATTGTTTGCAATATTTCTGTCCATTTTCATTCTCAAATATGCTTTTTTCCCCGTCAGTTTAAACAGCCTAGATATTCAAAGGACAGTGATAAAATCTGAAACTTTTGTTGGGATATTGTTAATTCAGCATGCCACAAACTTTTGTATTGAACCCAAAGTAGCCAATGTCTTTTGTATCTGATGATGGCAAATTAGAAGGTTTTATAATGTAATTATCAGTATGACTAGCAGCAAACACAACGCCTCTTCATCTATAAGATACGCATTGAACACAAAATAACACCTAGATCTGTTTAGCTTAAGGCTATATGCATGAAATTGTTGCATAAATCATATATTGTAACCTTATCGGGCTCTAGTTTAAATAGTTTAATATTGCCATGTGATGCTTTTTTTGTTTCTTATTTCAGGATAAATTGGATGATTCAGCATACAAGATCTTGACAGATTTCCAAACTGCAGCGGTGACACTTTTAGCACTTGTGTCTGCTGCAACTGGTGATGCAAGTAAAGTTATAGAGTTTTACTGTTGATTTTTAAGCAAAGTGTCATACTTTGGCAATAGGCACAAAATTTCTGATTGTAGGGAACAAGGCTTTTTTTTATGTTCAAAAGATCTTGACAGTGCATTCCGAGTCTACTTTTAAATTGTACTTCATTATGTCAAGCGTTCTTACTAGCTAACCTTTACTTTATTGCACAAACTAACCCGCTAACTCGGTGACCCGCCCTGGGGACGATCTACATTATTTATGGTTCGGATTAAACAGTTAAAAATAACCTCTTAACTTTTAAATTTATACAATTTATTTCTATTTTTTATTTTATTTATTTTACAGCACTTTAAATTCCAGTATTTCATTTTTCTGCCCTTTAATTTTCCAGCATTTTATTTCAATCCTTTTTTAATTTTCAGCATTTTATTTTCTGTATTTGTATTTAAGCATATTAACTTACACTTCATTTTATTTTAGTCACTGATCTTGCTTGTGGTATATTTACATCTAGTGCTTATACTTTTCACTATTTACGTTTCAACCTTATTTATTTATCCTCTTATTTGGATAGTATTTTTAATCTTGGATGTTGGTTTAGAAAGTTTGCATGTTAGTCCCTTGTTTAGGCTAGTAGGCTACCGATATTCGACTCGTATTTTAGATTCGAAATCGAACTTGGTTATCTTTATTATTACTACCCTTTTACGCACATATATATATATATATATATATATATTATTCAAACTTTATTTTTTACATAAATCATTTTTTTTGTTATATATAGAAAAAAAAAATTCTTGTTGTGAGGGAAATTTATGAAGACATCTCCCAACTACAAGGGAAAGTGTCTTTTCGAAGATTTTTCGCACAAAAGGTTTTTTTTTGTATTCGGTAGTCTTCTTTGTTTTACATTTTTATTATATTATTTTTTATCTTGTTTTATTTTTTATTTTGTTTTGTTTTGTTTTTGTTTTTGATATAAAAAATGTAAGGTAATGTCTTTTTGTGAGGAGAATCTATGGAAAAGTCTTCCAACTACAATGGAAGTGCATTTTGTTCACACAAAAAGCATTTTTTATCTTAGCATTTCTAAAAAATTTAATATAATACTATATTTTTTTGAACTATATCATCCATAAAATTAAAGAAACACCATTTTGAGAGGGGGGTCCATGAAAAAGTCTTCTAATTATAAAGGAAGTACATTTTCAAGGATTGTTCGTATAAAATTATGTGATTTTACTTATAAAAAATATTTGCAATCTTTCGGGTTGAATAAACAACTTTACTCCATAAAAATATTTTGCTCTTTAATTTTAGGCTCATTGCTTTTATTATTTGTTATCATATTGTTATTTGGAAAACAACATTGTTTTTAGTTTTTTTTTAAATTGACATCTTTTTAAATAAATTTGAATGATTAGAAGGATCATAGTTTAAATATATTTTCGAGTTTGTAATTTTCCAAAATTTAGACATCATATAATCGTTTAAGTACCAAACTGGGTGTCGGAACCTTCTTTCAGGTAGGCCCAGAATTGGGCTTCGACTTGAATTGAGTGGGGTTAGAGTCGCCACCTATCATTTTAAAGCGATATTAGGTAGATCGGACACCATCTTACCTGATCTGCGTTGTACCAGAAATGTGTCGGGTTCGAGAGTCGGTTACGGTCAAGGAAGGATTAGCACCCTTGAATCGCCCTTTCGGTACCAATTAATTTGTCGTTGCCTTAGTTGCGAAAATTTAAAATTTAAATTTAAAAGTATTCGATTCGAACTACTTACCTCTAATTGATTGGAAAACGTACCCTTAAAAAGTCAAAAATGTTAGATAAGAAATAATAAAAAAATATTAAATGAATATTAAAAATAAAAAAAATAAAAAATAAAAAAAATTACAAAAAGAAATAAAGAATAAACCCATGGCTTACTTCACGTGGGCTTATTATGTTTTTAACAAACAAGTTAAAAAGCAAAAGCCATTTGTTTAGCCTCAATTACAGCAGTGCATTCCTTCCCGAAAGTCAGACTTGTAATATACACATCATCAAGTTGAATATTGAAGTTAGCTGTCATCTTGGTCAAAATCTTCCGAATTTCCTTACTAACATTCTCTCTCTGAGTGATGAGCTGGTTAGCATTGTATTGAGCAACAACGGCTTTCAAAGTATCATGAATGATTAAAGGCAAGACCATTTCATTGTAGTATTGCTCAATTGAAATGACAGACAAACGAGGAGATGAGAAAAATGGAGGAGCGATGGATCTAAGAAAAAAAAGCAATCAGAGCTGATGATCACAAGCAATCCTACGGCCAGAATAACTTTTCTTTTTCATTTTTTTGTTTCATAGTGGCGTATATCATCCCTCATCTGATTTTGATTCCACGTTTTTCTTTGTGTCATTTCCTCTTGATGCTTGAGTCTATTTATAGTATAAAGAAACCTATTTTTAGCTTAGATTTAGAGTCCTAATTGGACTCAAATTGCTTCGGTTTAGTGTTTCAATAGGACTCAAATACGTTGGTTTTTTTAATCTCACTAAATCGTGATTATTGAGTGTGGGGCCTGCAAAAATAATAAAATAATAAATATTACTAATAATAATAATAAATATATATATATATATATATATATATAATATTATAAAATGTTTTTGTAGACTCAGACAAAAACGGGTGTCTACACTGGGCGTTGTGGGGGTGCTCACCATTCCCCACATATAATCGACTCTCGAGCTCTTAATATTAAATTTTTGGTAAAACACATACTATTTTTCGTCTTTTAATGATTTTTTCTGAACTCATTAAAATAATATTTTAGGTATTCAACCTACCTAATTTGAAGGTTGATGGCGACTCCAAAATCAAATTATTTCAAACCTAAATTTTATCGTCTTTCCTCGAATTAATTTTTTAAGTCTAACGAATTCCCGAGGGAGACATTATGACAACACCTAATGATATACATGTGGTAGAGTTGAGTTAGAAGTGTGTAACCTTTGATTTCTAAGCTGTTGGAAGTGTCAAAGCTCAACCCAAGATAAATTTTTTCTTCCCCTTACTCTTGGAGTTTTTTCCTACTTCTCTATCTAAACAAGAATTAAGCACATGCATTACTGATATGTTTTAGAGGTTAGAAAGGCATTAAAAACACCTATTGTCAAAGGTTTTTGGTTTGAACTTCTTACATGAATTTTATACTTTTCCACCTTCAATAACATGTGCAATATTTTATAGAATGATATATCATTTTTTTATTAGATTATATTTATTAAAAATAGGGCTTAAATATAAAAAAGATACACAACCTATGTTCGTTTTTTCAGTTTAGTGTATAACGTTTATTTCGTTCCAGTTTGGTATTTAACGTTTCATTCTGTGACTCAAAATGGGTCTAGTCGTGACGGACCGTTAAGTTTGGTCGTTAACCCATTAAAAATGCCACATGACATATTTTTTAAATATTAAAAAGGATTTATGAAAATAAAAAATTATATTGTTCCAATTTAGTGCCTAACATTTATTTCGTTACAGTTTGGTGACTAACATTTCTTTCACTCTCTTCTCATTCTCCACCCAAAAACCTTAAATTGAATTCAAAAACCCTAATTGAATTCAAGAACCCACTGTTCTTCGTCTTCTTCCTTTGTTCTACTCCTTTGATCTTAACTCAACACAATGACAACCCAACACTCAAAACCATGTACGATTTCTCCTGAATTTCTTCTTCTCGTCTGGGTTTTTGCCAATGAAGTTATTCTTCAGCTTTTTAATATTGTTGCAGAGAAATAAGAAAATGAAACCAAAGAAAAATGAGTTGATAATCTTCAATCTTGCCATTTACAACTATTTCAAACTCATCTCACTTCTCACATAACTAATTCATTTCACTTATTATGAATCCTTAGAATCCCACCAATGAAATTAACAAACAAATGAAGAAGAAATGGAAAGAATGAATAATACCAAAAAACAAAAACACAAGTTATGAACTGAAAGAACAAAGCAAAAGCCACCCCAAATGGGTGAATTCTTGAGTGTGGAGTGGAACAAAGAAAAAAGAGAAAGAATAATGGGTTCTTGGATTCAATTTTGGGTTCTTGGGTGAAGAAGGAAAAAAGAGAAAAAAACGTTAGGCACTAAACTGGAACGAAATAATTTCTTATTTTCAGAAATCATTTTTAATAGTAAAAAATATGTTAGGTTGTATTTTAATGGGTTAACAATCAAACTTAATTGTCTGTCAAGGCTGAATCCATTTTGAGTCACGGAATAAAACGTTAGACATCAAATTAAAACGAAATAAATTTTAGACACTAAACTAGAAAAACGAACATAAACACATATTTTATATTTTAAGCCTTAAAAATATAAATAATAAAAATTTATGATATTTAATATAATTTTTTTAAATAAATAAATAAACAATAATTCCAATAGTACACTGGAAGAATTACTTTTTATAATTATTTTTGAGGTGTGTTTAATGTGCGGTTAGTTTTATTTTAAATTCTTATACGACTATTTATTGGACCGGAAAAGATAAAAGTGGAATAAGAAAAAATGGGTATCAAACGGCATCGGCGAGGCAAGTACCGTCAAAATGAGGACAGATCCAACGGCCCGAAACTTCCTAAACCATGGAGCACTTTCTTCTCTCTTCCTTTCGTGCGAACTCAACTCACTGAGTTGAGGACAGTTGAGTCACCCTCTTTCCTTTCCACTCTCCTTCTCCCTTACTTTCTTCCCCTACCTCCTCACCCTTCTGTCCTTTTTCGTCTTTTCACCTCTAGTCCTCCATCCGACGTCTCCCATCTTTCCACGTCACCACCGTCTTCTTCACCCTCCCTTCCCTTCCACCGTCTCTTTGTATTTTTATTTTAATTCCCTTTAGGTTTCCTAACCCAATTCTATGTCCTTCTTTCTTCGCTCCTTAATTTTCTTCGATTAGAAAAACGAAGAAATTTCCAAATCCTCAAATCGTCGGCTCTGTCAATTTTCTCATCAGATATTCTTCATAGCCAGGTATTTTCTTTCCTCAATTCAATTTCATTCTTTTATATTGTGTTTTATTTGTTTTTTATGCTGTTTTGTATTTCAGGTTTTGAGAATTTCTTTTATTTACTTTTATTTGTTTTTATGCTGTTTTTTATTTCAGGTTTTGGAAATTTCTTTTATTTCCATGTTTCTGTTAGGGCTTTGATGAGTTGGCGCTATATTCCGAAACGCTGAAATTATTATTTTTTTGATAAACATTTGGTTGAATTGAGGATTAGATTTTTGTTTTTTATGTGGTGTTTTATATTATGATGGCGATTGAGAAGAATAACTTCAAGGTTTCACGGGTTGATTCAGAGTTTTCGCCTGGTAGTAGAGAGACAACTGTGTCAAGTGATGAGAATGAGCTGCAACGTCAAAGCTCAGTTGTTGTTTCTGATGGTGATGATGATGGTGGTGGATTTGATGATGCTGATTCAGGGGCAGATTCGGACGACTATGATTTACTGGAATTAGGTGAAACAGGGGCTGAATTTTGCCAAGTTGGGAACTGGACTTGTTCTGTTCCTTATGAGTTGTACGACCTTCTTGGGTTGAAAGATATTTTATCTCTTGATGTGTGGAATGAGTGTTTAAGCGATGAGGAAAGATTTAGTCTTACTAAGTTATTACCCGACATGGATCAGGATACATATATGTGGACATTGAATGACCTTCTTAAGGGTTATAATTTTCATTTTGGAAGCCCTATTAAGAAGTTATTTGATATGCTCAAAGGAGGGTTGTGTGAACCAAGGGTTGCACTTTATCGAGAGGGCTTGAATTTCTTTCAGAAGCGGCAGCATTACCATCATTTGAGGAAACATCAGAATACTATGGTTGTCAATCTTTGTCAAATAAGGGACGCTTGGGTTAACAAGTGTAGGGGATATAGTATTGAGGAGCGGCTTCGTGTTTGAATATTATGAGAAGTCAAAAGAGTTTGATGCATGAGAAATTGGAAGACGGTGATTCTGAATCCTCCAAAAGAGAGGATTTGGGTGATGGATTGTGGAGCAAAACGGTTAAGGATCGGAAGGCTTCGCAGCAAATGGCTCGGTACTTTGACTATGAGGTTGAACCGAATTTAGAATTCATTTCCCAAGGACAGCTGATGGCTTTGGAACCTGCAAAATATGGGAAGCTGAATCCAAAAGGTAAACTCAGAACAGGTGGGTCAAAATTTCCTACTGCAAAAGAGTTCGGGAGCAGCGTTTACCCTGATTTGGATATGAATTCTGAGCCATATGATTTTCTGGGAACTCTTCCTCGACAGAAATATAAGTCGGGCGCAGTATACAGGCGAAGGGATTGGATGAGGTTGGATGATGAAGCTGAAGACCCGATGTTCGGAACAGGTATTCAACGAGACCGAAATGCTGTGCGTGACGGCATCATGGGAAAATCCGGTTCATTGAGAGCAGGGAAAAAATATGACCGTTTAAGAGCTGAAGAATTAGCTAGTGATAGTTCCTTGGCTTTGCCTTTTTCTTCAAAGCAGGAGTTTCAGGCCTATGGTAGGAACAGGAACAGGAATATGAGTCAATTGTTGGAGGAAAAAGTGTATAGTTCAAACCCGCCTAACACGAGAACAACCGGTGATTTTGCCAAGAAGGCCAAGTATTCAGAAAACCATCTGCAATTTGCAGTCGGGAAACAGAAAAAATCTTTGAAAGGCTGGAATCCACCATTTCCATTGAAAGGGAGTCGAGTCGACTTATCTCAAGGCATTGAAATGTTTTGTCAGAATAAAAACCGAGGAGAAGACTTCTCTATGGATTCTTTACCCAGATCTGGTGATCAGAATATTAGGAGCAAGAAATGGAAAACAGGGCGAGAGTCTCCTGATATCGGTTTTAGATCTCATAAAGTTCTTCACCAATGATGAATGACCGATTCTTGCAGTCTGACAGTAGAAGGAAACCATCACGGGAAAAGATTAGAGGGAACTATGTACAAGATGGAGGAACGTTTATGGATCTTCCAAAAGGTAGTAGAGCATTTTTTCGAAATGAAGAAACAGAATCCGACTCATCTGAACAATTTGACGAGGATGAGGATAGCAATCCTCTAACGGGAAGCAAATTGGCTTACCCCAGTGGCATCATAAAAGATTTTCGGTTGTCTTCATTGAAGTCTGGGCTAGATTCTAAAAAGACAAGATCCTTGGTGAAAAATTCTATAGAGGATGGATGGACTGTTGATGGAATCACTCGCTTCTCCAAGAAGAGCTCCCGGGAAAATGTGCATGTTCCAGTTGAAAGCTATAATTTGAAAGGAAAGCAGAAGGGCAAGATGCATGAAAACAGTCCCTTACATTACTCTTCCTCTAATGTTTTGGACGAGGTTGATAGGAAACAGGTTTACGACTTGGGCAAAGATGACAGATTAAAGATGTCCTTGTCAAGAGTCTACCCTACTGAGAAAAGGCAGAAAGGTGAACTTGCCTATGATCAGTCTATGTCTCAGTCAAAGCATCTGCATGATTATCTTGTTGATGAGGATGCTTCACCTGTGACAGGACCATTAAAAGATGAAAAAATCTTCGGTAGAACTGGTAAGAAAGGAAAGAAGAGGACGGGGAAGGAGTATGTGGCACATGTTGATGGAAGGGGTGCAGATGGTAACCTGCAGTCTAAACTTCAGCAGCAAACTGATGATTCCCTTTTCTTAAAGAAGGGAAAACGGAAACTAGAGGTGTATACTGGTACTCTTGATATCGAAACTTCTGAAGCTCATGGTGCAGGAGTAGGAGCCTTAGATGTGGAGAAGGAAGCCAAGCCACAAAAAAAGCCATTTACGTTGATTACCCCCACAGTTCATACCAGTTTCTCGTTCTCAATTGTGCATCTTCTTTCTGCAGTTCGCTTGGCAATGATTAGTCCACTTCCAGAAGTTTCCTTGGAGGTTAGCAAACCTAGAGAGGAGCAGAATGGACAGCAGGAAGGTGGTGTGAATGGGATTCTTTCTCGTGAAAATGCAGTTAGCAATAATTTGGACCATCCGGTGCAAGCAAGTGTGCCTTCTCTAACAGTTCATGAGATTGTTAGTCGTGTGACAGTGAATCCTGGAGATCCATGTATCCTTGAGACGCAAGAACCGCTTCAAGATTTAGTTCGGGGCGTTCTGAAAATTTTCTCATCAAAAACAGCACCTTTGGGAGTAAAAGGTTGGAAGGCACTTGTTGCCTATGAAAAGTCCACAAAAAGTTGGTCTTGGGTTGGTCCTGTTGTGCATAGCTCAAATGATCATGAGACTATTGAGGAGGTGACATCACCTGAAGCCTGGGGTCTTCCCCACAAAATGCTTGTCAAGTTGGTTGATTCATTTGCAAATTGGCTAAAAAATGGTCAGGAGACTCTCCGACAAATAGGGAGTCTTCCTGCACCACCACTTGAATTGATGCAAGACAATTTAGATGATAAAGAAAGGTTTAGAGATCTAAAAGCTCAGAAGAGCCTTAGCACCATTAGCCCGAGTTCTGAAGAAGTGAGAGCTTATTTCCGAAGGGAGGAGCTTCTTAGGTATTCTATTCCTGACAGAGCCTTCTCTTACACAGCTGTTGATGGCAAAAAATCAATCGTTGCTCCCTTGCGAAGGTGTGGAGGTAAGCCAACTTCAAAGGCTCGAGATCACTTTATGCTGAAACGTGACCGTCCACCACATGTTACGATTCTTTGTATTGTGAGAGATGCGGCTGCCAGATTGCCTGGAAGTATCGGCACTCGTGCGGATGTTTGTACTTTGATAAGAGACTCTCAATACATTGTTGAAGATGTCTCTGATGCACAAGTTAATCAGGTTGTTAGTGGGGCCTTAGACCGTTTGCATTATGAACGTGATCCTTGTGTACAATTCGATGGAGAGAGGAAATTGTGGGTTTATTTACATAGAGAAAGAGAAGAAGAAGATTTCGAGGATGATGGTACTTCATCTACGAAGAAATGGAAGAGGCAGAAAAAAGATACCATGGAACAAACTGATGAAGGAGCTGTAACCGTGGCTTTCCATACAACCGGGGATCAGTCAGGCTTAGAATTGGGCTCTGATCTTATTGCCGAACCTCTGTGCATTGATGGTGGTAAAAAGATGGAGACAGATTGTGACGATGGACAAAATATGGAGTTTAATGCTGACATTGATCACGGGTCTGAGCTAGGTAACAGTCAACATGGTCATCCTGAAAGTTAGTTGGACTCCAGAGTGCAAGCTGATCATGATCAACATTTCAGGTAGTTTTCCAAAGTTGTATGAAATATTTATGGTGCATAGATATATTAGTTTTGGCTGGCTGCTTGAATTGTAAAGCTCCATAACCATTTTCACCACTGTGATTTGTTATATTTATTATGAACATGTGTAATTATGAATTTTGTTGACACATGATTTTCACCTATCACAAGCCTGCAGTTCACCCTGGGACTAGGATGATGAAGGAATCTCTCGTACTATATAATTGCAACTTCAAATAGGAGATATCAATATGTTTGCATATTATGTTTTGTGTGGTAGTGGCCGACCTGTTAGTTTCTGACATTTTTGCAGGCTGAAGTCCAGAGAGGGTAGAAGGGATCCCATTCAACGTTGGAAGGGTAAGATGAAAGTTGTTTTTTTCCTCATTTTAAACATTTTGGAATTGAACAAATAAAAACCACAAACTTTCAGTTCAGGTGATTTGAAATTCACTTTTCTCCCACTAGTGCTCCTTATTAAAGCTTTACCTTCTGTTTTTCTGTTGAAAATCAAACCATGTGACCGGCTAAGAGCTGATATATTGGTTAGGTCTCTGTCTATGAAATAGATTTTTCGGCTTTGTTTCCGGTTATTCATAAAACCGAAGCTAAATTAGCTTTTTCATGTAAGTTTTGACTAGTGCGTGCAGCAAAAATGACACCTTTCTACTTCGAAACCAAAAAAAAAATCATAAAATTTACCTTAGGTAGAAAAGCCACAAACAAACTATTTCTTTTACATTGAGTTAATTTCGATTATGTTTGGATATTAAATTAAGTCGGCCAATACTAATTAATTCTAAATGGTCGTTTAAATTAACGGGTAAATTTTCCCAAATATAATTGAATTCTACGTTTAATATCATTTTTATTACTGAACTTTCAATTGCTTTAATTTTAACTTTGAATTTTGATTTTAGTTTTACTATAAGCGTCGACTGTCCCCAAGAGTCCGCCACAATCCTAAAAAAAACAGAGTGACGAGTCCAAAAGTTAAAGAAGCTAAATGGCTTGGGAGGAGACTAATTCCCTCCATGAAGGTCCAACAGCAAAGGACAATGATCAGATACCCTGAAGTAAGGACCTCCACATACGAATGACTAAAATGCTGAAGAGTTGACAAGAACTCTGTCAAGCTTCTTCACTAACGAGCAAACTTCCTGATGATTAGACCAAGTCAACACAAGGCCAAAGCAAGAGTGACCCACTATCCCAATACAAGATAGACAATCGTGAAAAGCAGCCATGTCGTTATTAACAAAATTACCACACCATAGTCGGAGGACTCCTCAAGTTGAAGAATGGCATTGAAATCCCCCAAACAAATCCAAGGCTTATCATCATAATCCCTATGCAAGTCCTCCAGATGATTCCACAACCTTGCCTTATCCACACCCAAATTACAAGGGTAGATAGCGGACAAGACACACTCCTCGGTTCTAATCTTGACAATGCTAGTAATAGATCGATCTGAAACAGCCTTCGAGTTAAAATGAGCAGAACCCTTCCGCATAACTCACACCTTACCATTAATAGCCTCCCCATAATTATAAACACCCTGTCAATCATTAAAATCTTCAACCAAATAGCAGTCTTATTCCCTAATTTCAAGCATACAAAAATCAACCTGCAACCTTTTAATCCAAGTCATTACATTACTTTGTTTTAGGGGATTATTAAATCCCTTAGTATTCCATGCTAACAGCTTCATGAGGATGATGAAGAAGCCTACTCTCACCACCATTAATCTTCTACTTCCTTTTACTAACCTGATGAGACGGAGCTATGTGTATGGCTGGGGGCCACTGTCCCTAATTTTTTTATTATTAAAAATATATATAGAAAAACATGTATTTAGGCCTTTTAATTTTGATTTATTTTGATTTTGCCCCATCCATTATGGTATATTTTGATTTTGTCTCTCATTTTATATTGTTAGGTATACCTTACCCTCTTGAATTAGAATTCTGGCGCTGTCCCTCCTCGAGCAGCTGCACGCTGAGGCTTAGCCACCATAGCAACATTACCCTCGAGAACATGATCAATCCTAGGGGTGGGTATGGGTCGGGTTTTCAGTCCATCCGACTCGACTTGAACATTTTAAATCCTCCACCTACCCGAAAAATATACCCCTTCCACCCAATCCGAATTTTTGAGATAAAATATGAATCCGACCCGAAATAATATATTTATTAAAAAATATTATTTTTATTCCATAAAATTAGAGATTTAATTGAAAGAAAATAATATATATATAGGAGTATTATTACAATCATCCCTAAATATATAAGGTAAAATTACAATTTTTTGGGTTGGGTCGGATATTTTTCACCCTAAACCCGAACTCGACCCAACCCAAACATAATTTTAAAAAAACTCGATTTGACCCAACCTTGAAACTTTTTTTAAAAAAATCCAACCCGGGCGATTCGGATCGAAACCCGTCGGATTCAGATACGATGCAATCCCTAATCCATCCAAATTAATCTTAACAACTTTGTCCCATCAAGATTATAGATATTGGAAGAACAAATTGGAGATGTGGCGTGGCGCAAATGGGGATCGAACTCGTTCCATGAGCAAAGCTCAAAGAGATAAAATGTTAATATGAAAAATCTCCTATTGATATCTCTGGACTTCAGCCAGTAAAAATGTCAGAAACTAACAGGTCGGCCACTACCACTCAAAACAAAATATGCAAACATATTGATATCTCCTATTTGAAGCTGCAATTATAAAGTACGAGAGATTCCTTCATCATCCTAGTCACAAGGTGAACTGCAGGCTTGTGATATGTGAAAACCATGTGTCAACAAAATTCATAATTACACATGTTCATAATAAATATAACAAATCACAGTGGAGAAAATGGTTATGGAGCTTTACAATTCAAGCAGCCAGCCAAAATTAATATATCTCTGCACCATAAATATTTCATACAACTTTGGAGAACTACCTGAAATGTTGATCATGATCAGCTTGCACTCTGGAGTCCGACCCGCCTCTCTCTCCCAAATGCCTCGTCATCAAATTCATCGTTAGTGGAATTTTCTTGACGTAACAAATTGCTTTCAGGATGACCATGTTGACTGTTACCTAGCTCAGACCCGTGATCAATGTCAGCATTAAACTCCATATTTTGTCCATCGTCACAATCTGTCTCCATCTTTTTACCACCATCAATGCACAGAGGTTCGGCAATAAGATCAGAGCCCAATTCTACGCCTGACTGATCCCCGGTTGTATGGAAAGCCACGGTTACAGCTCCTTCATCAGTTTGTTCCATGGTATCTTTTTTCTGCCTCTTCCATTTCTTCGTAGATGAAGTACCATCATCCTCAAAATCTTCTTCTTCTCTTTCTCTATGTAAATAAACCCACAATTTCCTCTCTCCATCGAATTGTACACAAGGATCACGTTCATAATGCAAACGGTCTAAGGCCCCACTAACAACCTGATTAACTTGTGCATCAGAGACATCTTCAACAATGTATTGAGAGTCTCTTATCAAAGTACAAACATCCGCACGAGTGCCGATACTTCCAGGCAATCTGGCAGCCGCATCTCTCACAATACAAAGAATAGTAACATGTGGTGGACGGTCACGTTTCAGCATAAAGTGATCTCGAGCCTTTGAAGTAGGCTTACCTCCACACCTTCGCAAGGGAGCAACGATTGATTTTTTGCCATCAACAGCTGTGTAAAAGAAGGCTCTGTCAGGAATAGAATACCTAAGAAGCTCCTCCCTTCGGAAATAAGCTCTCACTTCTTCAGAACTCGGGCTAATGGTGCTAAGGCTCTTCTGAGCTTTTAGATCTCTAAACCTTTCTTTCTCATCTAAATTGTCTTGCATCAATTCAAGTGGTGGTGCAGGAAGACTCCCTATTTGTTGGAGAGTCTCCTGACCATTTTTTAGCCAATTTGCAAATGAATCAACCAACTTGACCAGCATTTTGTGGGGAAGACCCCAGGCTTCAGGTGATGTCACCTCCTCAATAGTCTCATGATCATTTGAGCTATGCACAACAGGACCAACCCAAGACCAACTTTTTGTGGACTTTTCATAGGCAACAAGTGCCTTCCAACCTTTTACTCCCAAAGGTGCTGTTTTTGATGAGAAAATTTTCAGAACGCCCCGAACTAAATCTTGAAGCGGTTCTTGCGTCTCAAGGATACATGGATCTCCAGGATTCACTGTCACACGACTAACAATCTCATGAACTGTTAGAGAAGGCACACTTGCTTGCACCGGATGGTCCAAATTATTGCTAACTGCATTTTCACGAGAATGAATCCCATTCACACCACCTTCCTGCTGTCCATTCTGCTCCTCTCTAGGTTTGCTAACCTCCAAGGAAACTTCTGGAAGTGGACTAATCATTGCCAAGCGAACTGCAGAAAGAAGATGCACAATTGAGAACGAGAAACTGGTATGAACTGTGGGGGTAATCAACGTAAATGGCTTTTTTTGTGGCTTGGCTTCCATCTCCACATCTAAGGCTCCTACTCCTGCACCATGAGCTTCAGAAGTTTCGATATCAAGAGTACCAGTATACACCTCCAGTTTCCGTTTTCCCTTCTTTAAGAAAAGGGAATCATCAGTTTGCTGCTGAAGTTTAGACTGCAGGTTACCATCTGCACCCCTTCCATCAACATGTGCCACATACTCCTTCCCCGTCCTCTTCTTTCCTTTCTTCCCAGTTCTACCGAAGATTTTTTCATCTTTTAATGGTCCTGTCACAGGTGAAGCATCCACATACTTGGCCTTCTTGGCAAAATCACTGGTTGTTCTTGTGTTAGGTGGGTTTGAAGTATACACTTTTTCCTCCAACAATTGACTCATATTCCTGTTCCTGTTCTTACCATAGGCCTGAAACTCCTGCTTTGAAGAAAAAGGTAAAGCCAAGGAACTATCACTAGCTAATTCTTGAGCTCTTAAACGGTCATATTTTTCCCCTGCTCTCAACGAACCGGATTTTCCCATGATGCTGTCACGCACAGCATTTCGGTCTCGTTGAATACCTGTTCCGAACATCGGGTCTTCAGCTTCATCATCCAACCTCATCCAATCCCTTCGCCTGTATACTGCCCCCGACTTATATTTCTGTCGAGGAAGAGTTCCCAGAAAATCATATGGCTCAGAATTCATATCCAAATCAGGGTAAACGCTGCTCCCGAACTCTTTTGCAGTAGGAAATTTTGACCCACCTGTTCTGAGTTTATCTTTTGGATTCAGCTTCCCATATTTTGAAGGTTCCAAAGCCGTCAGCTGTCCTTGGGAAATGAATTCCAAATTCGGTTCAACCTCAGAGTCAAAGTACCGAGCCATTTGCTGCGAAGCCTTCCGATCCTTAACCGTTTTGGTCCACAATCCATCAACCAAATCCTCTCTTTTGGAGGATTCAGAATCATCGTCTTCCAATTTCTCATGCATCAAACTCTTTTGACTTCTCATAATATTCAAAACACGAAGCCGCTCCTCAATACTATATCCCCTACACTTGTTAACCCAAGCGTCCCTTATTTGACAAAGATTGACAACCATAGTATTCTGATGTTTCCTCAAATGATGGTAATGCTGCCGCTTCTGAAAGAAATTCAAGCCCTCTCGATAAAGTGCAACCCTTGGTTCACACAACCCTCCTTTGAACATATCAAATAACTTCTTAATAGGGCTTCCAAAATGAAAATTATAACCCTTAAGAAGGTCATTCAATGTCCACATATATGTATCCTGATCCATGTCGGGTAATAACTTAGTAAGACTAAATCTTTCCTCATCGCTTAAACACTCATTCCACACATCAAGAGATAAAATATCTTCCAATCCAGGAAGGTCGTACAACTCATAAGGAACAGAACAAGACCAGTTCCCAACTTGGTAAAATTCAGCCCCTGTTTCACCTAATTCCAGTAAATCATAGTCGTCCGAATCTGTCCCTGAATCAGCATCATCGAATCCACCACCATCATCATCTCCATCAGAAACAACAACTGAGCTTTGACGTTGAAGCTCATCCTCATCACTTGACACAGTTGTCTCTCTACTACCAGGCGAAAACTCCGAATCAACCCGTGAAACCTTGAAGTTATTCTTCTCAATAGCCATCATAATATAAAACCCCTCATAAACAAACAAAAATCCAATCCTCAATTCAACCAAATGTTTATAAAAAAATATTTTCAACTTTTCGTAATGTAGCGCCAATTCATCAAATACCTAACAGAAACAAGTAAATAAAAGAAATTCTCAAAACTTTAAATAAAAACAAATAAAACAAAATATAAAAAAATGAAATTGAATTGGGGAAAGAAAATACCTGGGTATGAAGAATATCTGGTGAGGAGATTGACAGAGCCGACGAATTGAGGATTTGGAAATTTCTTCGTTTTTTTCTGATCGAAGAAAATTAAGGAGCGGAGAAAGGACATAGAATTGGATTAAATCTGAGAAACCCTAGAGAGTTAAAATAAAATAGAAAGAGACCGAGGAAGGGAAGGGAGGGTGAAGAAGACGGTGGTGACGTGGAGAAATGGGAGACGTCGGATGGGGACTAGAGGTGAAAAGACGAAAAAGGACAGAAGGTCGAAGAGGTAGAGAAAGAAAGTAGGAGAGGAAGAGAGTGGAAAGGAAAGAGGATGACTCGACTGTACTCGACTGTACTCGACTCAGTGAGTTGAGTTGAGTTCGCACGGAAGGAAGACAGAAGAGATTGCTCCATGGTTTAGGAAGTTTCCGGCCGTTGGATATGTTCCCCTTTTGGCGGTACTTACCTCTTCGACATCGTTTTATTCCGATTGTTTCTTATTCCACTTCCTTTTATCTGTTCCGGTCCAATAAACAGCAGTATGAGATCTACCCAAAAAAAAAAAAAAAGTAAAACGGCATTAGAGGTCCATGTTCTTTTGAAGAAAATTTAATTTGGGTATCGTATTATCTTTTCTTTTAATGTGACCCTCCAGCTCAAAAAACTAACTCAATATGGTTCTTGCACCAACATTTTCTGTCGTTGATCGTTACGGTGTTGGTGTGGTAGTTCACGGTGCTGAAGTGACAGTTTACGATGTTGACGTAACAGCCCACGGTGCTGAAATGGCAATCCATCTATCATGTTTGAATTACCAATTTATCCTATTTGTCATGTCATCCGCCATATTAATTTACCACCGTGGATTGTCATGTCAACACCGTAGAATATCACATCAACATCGTAAACTACCACGTCAGTAATGTAACGTCAACGATGAAAAACGTTGGTCAAAGTGTCATATTGAGTTTATTTTTTAAGTTGGAGTGTCATATTGAATGAAAAAAATAATATGAGGTCATATTAGCTTCTTTTCAAAAGTACAGTTTATTTTTATCTAAAAATAAAATAAAATCTAACTGCGCATATAACACACCGGAAAATAATTATAAACAAATAATTCTTCCAATGTACTATTGAAATTATTATTTATTTAAGAGTACTTTTATTAGAATTAAAAAAATACTATTTATATTTTTAATAAATTAATATCATCTAATTAGATAATAATATATTATTCTATAAAAATTTTAGACATGTTATTAAAGATGAAAGAATGACGAAATTGTAAAATTCATGTAAGAAGTTGAAAGTTCAAACCAATAACCTTTCAAAAGAGGAATAAATATTTAAATAAATCTAAAATCTAGTTATTTTAGTAAAAATAATAATTATAGAATTATTACATAACATAAATTTAAAAAAGTATTTATAAAAATGATTTTTATAAATGTAATAATTTAACTTATATTTATTTTTATTAAAGTTATAACAATATCCCAAATTAATCCGTGGTTAGGTGCCAACCCCTCCTTCCCAAGGAAAATGACGCTACTGTTGAAATCAAAACCCATACCCATACATTCCAATTCAGTCCCAACACGTAGAAATCACTCGTTACAACATAAATTCATCTATTTAACCTACATGAAATTTTCTATCATTTGGTACCAATATTTCATAGTGATGATGACTATATGTTGAGATTGAAAGTTAGGGTTTATGGATTTTGAAGGGTTTATGGATTTTGAAGAGTTAATGAATGATTTTTATGTTTTTGATTTTAGTGATTAATCCTAAAGCATGTATGATGATTAAAATCGTGTGTAAAGCCTTATGTTAGGCTTGACCAAATTAGGGTTTGTGGAGATTGAATGAATTTTGATTTAATTTGATGTTAGGATGATTGGAAATGCATGAATTTAATGTTAGGAGGTTAAATTCATGCTTGAAATTGAATGGAAATCAAGCCCTAATTCACTTAGGGTATTCGGTCATTAGGGAAATTTAAGGGAAAATGTTGAAATAATTCTTATGGTATTGTATTGATATTAGAAGTGTTTCATGTGGCTTGGAGATCAATTTGGACCAATTTGGAAGCTTGAATAAGAAAAAGGGTTAATATACAAGTTTTGAAAATTGTGGCATTATTGCAAGAATGAGATATTTGAAGGGTTCAATGCTGATTTTTAATATTTGAAATGTTGTAAATTTAAGTTAGAAAGTTGATTGGAACCAAATTGTAAGTTTGGTAAAGTTTAAGAGTAGAATTCGAAAGGTCTCAATATTATAGGGACTTGATTTAAAGTTAATTAAATGTGAGGTATCACTTGGGTAAAATATTATAATACTGGAAATTTTATGGACATGCTGACTTTTAAGTTCATCTATTGAGTTGGGATCAAATTTTAAGTTTTTAAAGATGGATAGTCGAATTCAAAAAGTCTAAGAAAGTTTATGAAAAAATTGCAAGTTTTTTAATGTTCAAGTATTGATTTAGGAATTTTGATAAGGTACTGGAAATTTTAGAAATTAAAGTGCAATGATCTAAATGGTGAGGGATTATTATGAATTTAATGGAAAAGTTAAGGCGGATTCTAGAAAGAATTCATAATTAGTGGCTTGATTTTGTATTTGGAAAAAGTTGAAGAGTTGATAATGGAAATAAATACTTATGGAATTTAAGGAAATATTTTGAGAAGTTTAAAATTACTATGGAAGTAGGATTTAGTTTTATAATGTTTTAAGTATCAATTTTATTTCCATCGAATTTTATTATTACGCTTAGATTATGTTAGTTCGATACTAACATGTAGTATGAACATTCTATGTTATTATATGGCGTCGTTAGACCACGGTAAATCTAGTGATTCAAGTAGCTCGAAAGGGAAGGAAAAAGTTTGAGATCGAGAAGGTTATCATGGAGAAGGTTCAATAGCAAGGTAAAAGTGAGTGCATTTAATTTGTATTTATGTTATCGAACAAACATTGGCTTGCGATGAGCCAGTGTTAGAATTACTACGATAAAAAGTGATTCCTAATGTTATATGAATTGTGATTCTAGCCTATATGTTCATTTATTAAGCTTGTATAATTAAAGAAAAGAATTAAGGAAAGTTGTCTAAAAAATTCATGATTCGAACAGTAAGTTTATAAATTCACCATAAATTATATAGATATTATTAGATGATTAATTTTATACCGTTGGATTCTTATATCAGTCTAGTTTTGTTAAAACAAACGGCTAATGATTTCGAGATATATACAAAAATATATGAATTTTTAATCAATAATAGGTCAGAAAACAAGGCATCAGATTCTACTCAAAACAGCTTCTGTTAGCCAGCTTTGAAAATCGGTTATAAATTGTACAAATTGAAATAGAATAAGTTTCTTTATATGGCTAGATTCTTATTTGAGTCTAGTTTTAGTGGTATTAACAAAATAATTTTTAAGTATGTAGATTAATAATGAATAATATTTCTTTGAATGTAGTGCAAACTGTCAGAGTATGAAATTTTGATAAAATTGGATAATTGAAACATTTGAGAACAAATGATTAATTCTAAAGCTTGGTGAGACTTATATTTTGATTTATTAATCAAGTGTCAAAGTGAATGCAATTTACTTATTTAGCTATTTTGATTGAGGACAACTTGTGATAAGTCAATCTCGCATTACTTAAAGTGTGTTTTCTATCTTAAGCGTGGATTATTATTTTCATAATATTTATATATGTCTTATGAATGTTTAGGGTAAGAATTGCACAAATTATGATTTTTATGGGAATGATTGGAAAATGATTCTGAATTGAAATATTGATTATGAAACGAACAAGAGATAATCTAAAAGCTCATTGTATGTTGCATTAAGGGTCGTAGGTACAATTGGCATGCCATTAAGCGAGTACTTATTATTTTTCAATTATCTGCACCGTTGGTGCTCATGTGATGTGTAACATCCTCAATACTGGGTTAGTAACTAAATTGTAAGTTTCAGAATCTGGTGATTAAAGTAGAATAATTGAATAGTTTAATGATTTATTTGGAAATATTTCCTGAAAGTTGTTAGTAATTATCAAATGAATTAAAGGGAAAAATTGTTATTTGACAAGAAAGATACTTTTCCCCTTTATATGAATGAATCACGTGGGGGGGAAGAGAGTTATCTTCTTCTTCTTGCTTCCTTCTTCTCCATCGTGAAGCATCCTCAAGCAAAGGTAAGTTTTATGGTTAATTGATTATTTGTTGATTTTAAGAGTGGGTTTTGATCCTTAGGTGATACTTAAGCTTAAGTTGTCTTAAAATCAAAAGATTAAGAAGTTATGAAAGATTAAAGAGAATGAGTTTTAAGTGAATTTCTGGAAAAGAGTTGATAAGTTGAATTTGAAATTAAATTTGACTTGTCATCAACCCAATTAAGGAATATGGAGTATTAGAATTGGATTTAAAACATGTTAAAAAAATTGGGTATGATTCTTGAAGCTCATAAAGAGGAGAGGATATTAAAGTTAAAGATGAGATAAATGGATATAAATGAGTTTAAGCATGTATATGTAAGTTAAGAACATGAAAGGGGAGGAAACATGAAGTGTTGAAGCTGAAAAGAGTGAATTTTCGTGCTTAAAATGTGATTTCTGGGCAAAGAGTATCGGTACCCACTCAATAGGTACCGATACCCTCTTGAACGAAAAATCACAAAATGGAATAAGGGTACCGATACCTTAAGGAGTATATCGATACCCCTTAAAGGAAAAATTGAATATTGATTCATTAAATTCGTTTAAGCTATTAGTATCAAATTACAAGATGTAGATATCTAATAAATACCTTAAAATGTATGGTTATGTAGACATTGAACGTGAGCAAGTTCTGGAACAACCGTCAAGTTAGGATTGATCCAAAGAGATTATAATCATAAACGTGGATTGGGAATTAAGTGAGGATAAGGTGAGTGCAAATTTAATTGTACTTATGTTATCGAATAAACATTGGCTTGCGATGAGCCAGTGACGGAGTTACTATGGTAAGAAGTGACTCCTAAAATGTTATTTGATTTGTGATTCTTATGTGTGCATGAGTACATGAAATTGGGTGTATGTTATTATATATGAAATTATAATATAAGATATACGTAATACATGAAAAGGTGATATAAGTTGGGTAATAAACTATGTGAATTGATATAAATAATTAAGAGAATAAAGGGGAAAGGTGAGATAAAATAAGTAGTATTTACTTATAAGGTAATAGGAGATTATATGAACAGATAGTATTGATAGGGCACATAAGACTACATGTCTATCTTTTAATGTAATAAAAGTGATATATGTGATGTATGAGAAACATATGAGAACAAGAGATGACATGATTTGTATGATGTATGAATTCATGAGTAAAGGCATGTGTGAGTATGATTTGTATGCATTATATGTCATGTGAAGATAAGAGGATAGAGCATGAATTATATGATATGAGATATATAAGAAAAAGGTACATGTAATATGAGAATTGACATGAACTATGTGAAAAGAAACTACATGATTACAGGTATATGTGAATGAAGCTATGAACTTATATGAATATGTTAAAAGAAAAAAATGCCCATGTTATATGATACAAGAGCTATAGGTATAGTTGGCATGCCAAGAGACGAGGTTCTACACAGTCCTTCGGGACATATACAGTATACAGAGGTCCTTCGGGACAAATAGATATGTCCTTCGGGACAAATTTCACATACCCCTAGTGAGACCCCATACGAGTTGTGGTGACAGCAATAGTACACAACCTCAATGTACTCGAATACCTTAAGTTCTCAGTAATGTACATGGGCTAATAAAGAGATAATAACAAGTACAATATATGTTATGTATATGCTTTTGGTGGTATGAAATGTTTCATATGAATTATAAGATGTTATATGTGTCTTTGTGAAATTATATATGTTATATGATACACAAAAATGATAAGTATAAGATCATATGATAAATGAGATAGTGATAATGATGGTATATGTACATGTATGCATTTTGTTATGTGAAATGTTCTATGATTTTTATTATATGTTTTATATGCCTCACTAAGTCAACGACTTAGCGTGTGATTGTTTCCCACGTAGGTTCCGAGAAGAGGAAGAATGATAAAAGTTATGCAAGACATGCAAGTTTCTCCTTTCTAAATATCATATCAGAAAAGAATTTAATAGTATGTATTTTGTAATACTTATAGTGGTTGACATGTAAATAAAGGTTTGAATCTAATATGTTTTAATTGGTTTTGTAAAATCATATGATTGAATTTTGTAATGTTTTAAGCGTATATATATAAATGATAACTTTATAGTGATCAAAGGTTAAATTTTTATAAGTTTTAAATAAGTTGATCGAAATTACTGTAGCAAGGGTATCGGTACACTATAGCAGGGTATCGATACCCCTGTAGCATTCTGTAAATTTTTAGCATTCGGTACTGTTCATGGTAATGTTCATTACTATTCACAATATTGTTCATACCATATACTATTGTTCATAAAAACATATTTTTCCTTAAATTTGTTATAACTGACATAATTCAACGATATATTATCGTATTTTCTTAATATAAGTTCAAACGTTTTGTTATTTTGTAAGAATATTGTTTTAAAAAGTCAATGTGACATCTCGGGCTCGTATCCGGGTAAGGTACGGGTTGGGGTGTTAATGATGATTGCACTGAAGTGCATTATATGTTTCAGTTATGATTAGCACTGAAGTACCTAGTGCGCGTCTTTCAGTTCTTCTCATGTACCTTATATTATCATAAATATGCATTAGGCTATGAAAATAAACATGGAAGTTATTATTGAAATTTCAATTAAGAGAAATTATGATATTATTATTTTATCATACAAAATATGAAAATGAAATGAAAAGTTCTGAAATATGTACAAATGACTAGGATATGAATTGTTTATGTTATTTGATATTGATTTACATGATTTTTGATGAAATCATGAGAATATGATTTTCAGGTTTCAAGGGAAAATCAGTTTGATCAGCTCGGTTCAAAAGTTTTAATGTTTTTATTTAAATTACAATTTCATGTTATAATACTTTATGAAATTTATATTTTATATCATTTTAGTTATGTAGTTGTTTCACTAAGTTTTACTTAGAGCATGATGTTTTCATGCGTAGGTTCGAATACAGTAGAGGACGTGAAGTGAGAAGCTTGTCAGCATCTTATGAGAATCAAACCTACCGACAGTATCAATAAGATATCTTAACTTTGATTTATTATTGACATGTACATTATAATCGTTGGGTTGCTTTATCATATTTATTTTATAAATGGTCTGTAATATTAATTTTGGATTGTTTTAATTTTGGATAATTTGAGCTATAATCGTATTTATGAATGAATATTACAAACATTTTTTAAGTTTTAAATCAAGCAATATTAGGTAGATATATAGATATGAAACAACATGGAACTGTCTAATTGCTGCATAAAAATCAGCCTTGATTAGAACAATAAATTATTATATTATGACTATGCATGCTAAAGAAATTACAATTTTTGAATCGTAAGAAAAGAGTATTTTAAACCGCAACAAAATTTTAAGCATATATGTTCAATAAATGTCTGTTAAGTTGATGTGACATATTTAGTTCGTATTATGAGATGTATATGGGTTATATGTGTTACATGCTGCCCGTTGGTTATTTTTTTATTTGTTTTTTTAGTTTTTTAATAAGAATAATTATGTCTTTGTGATATGTTCTATGTCTTTATAGCACGTTTATCTCTGTCTTTGTGTTATGTTTTTCTCTGCATTTTGATAGCTAACTATTATTTGTTCGTTGTTTTTGTTTATCGTTTTGCTCAGTGTTTGATTTGACATCGTCACGACTGATCAAGATGGCGCTTATTTGTTATCATGATGATCTTCTCTACTTTGGACCATTAAATTGATTTGGATACGCGTTTTGTATTCGTGGATAGTTTTCTCACATCTATGATTTGTGATTTGTCGGTGTTCTTTCAGTAGTTTCATCCCCTTTTATGGTTCGTTTATCGATGCAATCAATTTTGTTCGTATCTTTATTTTATTCTAGTTTTTGGTTAGGATTTTTAACATTTTCTTTTTTTTGGTCCTTATGTGATCTAGGTGGCTAGTTTTTGTATCAATGATAATAGGAAAGTGTCATACTTATATTTTAAGTTTACGATTGTAATTTTAGATTTTTTTTCTATTTTCATTAATTTATTGACTTTCTATCAAAAAAAATATCAATATATTTTTTATTATTTTTAAAGAAAATAAAAGTACTGTTGAAATCTATAAAGTTTGGCATAAGATTTTAATGCAATGTTGGCGAGGGACATTTTTAAAATCTGTTATTTACATTAAATTAATATTTCTTATACCTGTTGGTTGTTACATGGTAATTAAATTATATAGGCTGAAGCTATTTCTTTTCTCCCTAAAAGCGGAAATATTCCATTAGTCTGTTACTCTGTTATGCTCTTCTCAACCTTGGGAAATTCTGTTGTACGGCAGTTTTAATATAAGATTAAAGAAAAGTGTTAACATAAATATTATTATTTTTTAATATTTTTAGTAAAAAATTATTTAAAATATTAATATTTTTTAATATTTTTGATAAATTGTCAAATATTAACATTTTCAGTAGAAAAAATAATAATTTAAGTAGCGTTTTATCAGATATGTTAACAAACCCGATAAAGCGCTCAATAATAACATTTCTGGTAGAAATAATAATGTTTTAAATCATTTTTACTGAAAATATTAAAAAATAATAAATTTTTAATAACGCCTTTCATTAACCGTATATTTGATTGTCAAACGTGTGATACTACCCCCTCTCAACCTTTCGCTATTATTGTAACGTCCTCACGTACTTTCTCTTTTTTTTTCCTCACATTCTTTTCATTATATTTTCCTATTTTATTTCTTACCAAATACTAAATAGATTTAAATTTAATAGGTTTAATCTTTTATCCGATTTCAACCTGCAATATACATGCGCTCCAAGTATAGTTAAAAATTGCATGTCCATCGAGCTCTGATATAAGGGTGGATGCACTAATCTAGTACGGATCAAGTGTATCTTATTATTTTTAAAAAATAATTAAATTTAATTTGTTGTATTAAAGTAAAAATAAAAAAAAGTATATATACCTAATATTTTTAAAGAAAGAAAATTAAAATTTTAGAACTTTATACATAAATTTATGAATATGTCACTCGTTGATATTATATTTTTGTTATTCTTAAATTTATGAATATGTCACTCATTATCAAAATAGAACCCGCGGTTTAATATTATGTTTTGATTGGATAATTCTGTTATATGACAACCTTAATATATGACTAAGGAAAGATTCTGTTGGAAATGTTAATATTTTTTAACATTTCCTGTAAAACACTACCTAAAACATTATTTTTTTAATTGAAAATGTTAATTTTTCTATCCAATTTACAATAGAAAAAATAACATTTTAGGTAGCGTCCAATATTAACATTTCTATAAAAAAAATAATGTTTTATATAACGCTTTACCAGAAATACTAAATATTTTAGGTAGTGCCCAATATTAATATTTTCGGTATAAAAAAAATATTTTAAGTAACATTTTACCTGAAATATTAAAAAATATTAATATTTCTTATAATATCTTTCTTTAGCCGTATATTAAATATATATCCGTTTTGATCTCATGTACGCCAGCTTTAAGATATAAGCATGAAAAACAGGCTGAAACAGAGAGTAGGAAAACAATGTAAAGAAACGTTGAAACAAACACATTTTTTTTCTGGAATTCTGATAATTATTTGGAATTGGAACCAGAAAATGGACAAAATACACAGTGCTATTATTAATAGGTCATAACACATAAGTAATAGTAATATATAACAGTAAGAAAGGAGCAGTACTCTCTGTAACTTTACTCCCAGATATCTTAGATCTTTTGTCGTTCCAACAGCCTAAAACTTACAACACATGCATTAAACAATAAAACAAACAAATTAACCGACATTTCATCTAAAAAAAGAAAAATGCTAGAACCTGGTTAGAACCCAGGACGCAGGGTTATTGATTTATTTGGAGGGTGAGATTAAGGGAGGCTTAGGGTTATTTTAGCCGGTTCGATGTTACAAGAAAATGAAGAAAGTGAACTCGAAGAGTCGGTGCTGTTGTGGACGTTCTCGTTGCACTCTTCCTTGAGATTTGAAGCAGTGAGCGGGAAAAGTTCAAGGGTTTTAAGGGGTGGCCTGGAGATCAAGGAGTAGCATGGCGGCGGCGGGGGTGGTGGTGGTGATGATAAAGGAGGAGCCGCATCAACCATCATCAACCAATCACCGCCGTACATTCTCATAATGCCCTTATTCTTGTCCATTCTATCTGGGATACAAAATTTCCAGGGATAGTTCATCACTTGATTTGCTGCTTCATCGTGAATCCCTGCCTGCAAACGACAAAAAAGAAGAATTATAAATGAATAAAAGCCGCAAATTGACCACACTAAAGAATAAGCAGCGGGGAAGAAGGTCCCGAAACTATGGGGACCATCAATACTAAAATTAAAAGCTACAAAATCAAGCACATGCATGCATACATACACATTTGAACTTTGGATACTAGTATTTTTTTATCCTAAGGAACCCAAATATTTTTTTATGAAACAATTACAAAACTTATTATTGGAGGTTAGTTTATCGTACAAAACGAATACATTTCCCCTTTTTTTTTCTTTTTGGTTACCTGAGGGAAAAGATGTGGAAAAGCAGGGGATGTTGCAGCAGGAGAATCCAAGTAGTGAAGAAGATGACGATGATGATAAAGATGGTATGGATGTTGTGATTGCCTGCAGGCAAGTTTCTTTCTAAGCTTTTGTCTGTCTCTTGCCTTATGGTTTTGGAACCAATAAAACACATTCTTGCCTTCGATCCTGCCATACGAGGAGAGCTGAGAAGTGATGTGTTGGATTTGAGAGGCATTTGGGGTTCTGATCCCACTCCTATACATCTCTTGCAACATCATAAGCTGCTGTGGTGTTGGACACCACCTAGTAGACCCTGCTGGAGACATTACTCAAAAACAAAACAAGATGTACCTAGCTAGAATCTTTGTCTCTTTGGAAAAGGCTGTCCAAAATACATGTATAAATAGGCGAGATGCACATAGGCAACGTTAGAGGAATTAAAGACAAGACAGAAGGGGGAGACAGCAAAAGAAAGAGGGGTTTAATAGGGTGGCGAAAGTAAAAGGCGCAAGTTGTCATGCTGATGTTTCACAGCTATGGGGCACAAGTGTTGGTTGCTTTTCGATACAACGCACAGCTGAGCTTAACCGAAAAATAGTGAAAATGAATGTTTTTTTTAAATAAATATCGTCGTGTATATTATTACTATCGATGTAATAAATTAATTCCATATATGAAAACAATAAAAATAACGACTATTACAGTGAAAGAGAGAAGTTGGAATGATTAATATATATGAAGTAGGCAATAGCAAAATTTTAATGATTTTGGTCGGAGACAACACCATAGTAAATTTCAATATAGATCAGCTGTAGCAACTGCCTTTGCATACATGAGCATGAGGTACTTCACCCCCACCATGATTGCACCCTGCAAGTACTGCCCCCAAAGCATTAATATTTGAGTAAATTATCAATTTAGTCTTGAAATTATAAAGCATTGCTACTATTTTATCCATTTTAAGATATTATCTTCAAAAGTTTATATTTAAAAATAATACTAGTATTTATTTAAAAGAGTATTATTCATTGTTTTTTTTTAAAAAAAATAATATTATATTTAAATTTTCTAAGTCCTCGCTACTAGCAACGTAGGCACGGTTGAAACGTTCAATGGGAACCTATGGGACACCTTAGTTAATAAACGTACTTTTTGGTTTATTTATATTTATTATTCTATTTGGAAGGTGGGGCTATTCATATAAAAACATGTCTTACAAGTAGGGTATACCTTATTTAAACTTGACGTCAGCATAATCTATGTAGCATTCTATGTATACTTCAAACGAGCAGTATGATAGTAATCATGGGTAAATTTCATCTTGGTCCTTTGTTTTAAAGTTCAATTCATTTCAAGTTCATTAGATTGATACGGTGGCTAAACTTTCCTAAATTATGATAGAACTCTTGTTATTTTCTCTTTTTCATTTGCTTAAATTTTTGTATTATCTGAGATTTCGTGTCATTTATTTTAATAAATATTTCTATTTTTTAACAAAAATAGTAAATGTTTTTTAGTAGTGTATTTTTTTTGTCCTCTCAGTTCTAATACTTCATCATAACTAATTCAGATTAACATGTGTCACACACACCTAGTTTTGATGGGTAAGTCTCACAATAAGAATTTTAGCATACACAAATACTCTAACTTGAAACATACTTAAACGATATCAAATTATTCACCACTAAAACTAACCTTATTGGTTGTATCTTGTTTTCTTTGTTATTGTAATGTATTTCTTTCCTTTTTCAAAGTTGGATATGAATTGATCTTTTTCGTTGATGTTGTTTTGGATCTTTAGTCTAGTTCTTTTATAATGATAGAAGCTCATGATCATAAAAAACATGTCATAATTAGGTTTTGTTAATGTGTCACAATTGTTATAATCATTCTTATATTAATGTTAGATGTCGTTTATTTTTTATTGCTAACAACGATATTTTTTTATTTCTCTTTCGATTCTAAGATTTTATATTAATAAATTCGGATTGATTCGCGTTATATACCTGATTTTGATGGGTGTGTCTCTCAATAGAACTTTTCTACATACACAACAACTCGAACTCAAAACTTACTTAAACAATATCAAGCTGCCTACCATGACTATATTTAGGCATGGGCAAGAGGGACACCTACCCAAAGCCCAAAATATTTATAAATCACTATACTTGTAAAATATGATATTATATCAATTACAAGGTCCAATTATTTTTTAGTACTTTTTATTAAGAGTTTAATTTTTTCTAATATTTATTATTATGGGCTCATTTTGTTCTTTAATATTTATTATTAGGGGTCTACTCTTATAATTTATTTTTTTATAATATTTAATAAGTTTCCAATTTTTATAAATATTTTTTAACATTTGCTATTAAATGCCTAATTTTTTAAATACTTGTTATTAGGGGCCTATTTTTTTAATATTTGTTGTTAGGGATTTACTTTTTAAAATTTAATTTATTTTCTAATATATATTGTTATTATGAGTCTAATTTTTCAATATTTTTTATTAGAGGTTAAATTTTTTTCTTTTCAATATTTGATATTACGAGCATATTCTTAAAATTTACTTTTTTTAATATTTATTACTCCTTCCGTCCCACTAAATTGTCTCTTATGGACTTTTTAAAAATCAAAATTTTTAAACTTTGAGCATGATTGTTTTAAATATTTAAACAAATAAAATTTATAAAAAAAACTACTTGATTGAAAGTTTTTAAAATATTTTTTCATATTTTATCAATAGTAAATTTTAAATAATAATGAGTCAAAGTTTAAAATAAATGATCAAAACAAGTGAATAATAGACATATTTAATGGGACAGAGGTAGGAATGTTAACAAATACTCGACCCGATTGATCCGGTCCCTCCACCCATTGACATGAACCTAAAAAACAGGTAATTTAAAAAAAATACTCGACTGGGTCGGGTACCTGACCCGTGATTTTTCCTGGGTAGTTGGGTTGGGTATGGACTGAAATTTTTTATAATTGGGTACTCGACCCTGTAGTTTTAATATATATATATAGTTTAAATTATATTTTAATTTTATGTTCCTTAGTACTTTAATCTTAAAATTAAATTTAAATCTCTATTTTTTTAAGTTTGTATTGTGTACTTTTAATTTTTGATTTTTTTTATTAATTTTTCAATTGGGATTTGAAAGAAAAAAATCATGATTGATTTTAATATTTTTAATGTCTTGTTTTAGAAATAAACATTAGTATATATATCTTTGAAATTAACTTCAAATCACTAATTTTATTTATGGTTGGTATATTATGAACTTTTAAATTTTTATATATTTCCTATGTGAATTTAAAAAAATTGATGAAACGGGTACTCGTGACCCGAAAATACGGATACTCTGACTTAACGGATCGGATCATGGGCCGAAAAATATACTACTCAAAGAATCGAATACCCTATACTTAAGGTACCCAAAAGTGCATATACCCGATTTCGAACACCCCTAGACAAAGGGAATATTAGAGACTCATTTCTTTTGATTCTTGTTATGAAGAAGCTACCCTTAAATTTTTTTTCCAACACTTGTTATTAGGAGCAATACTTAAATATTTAATTTTTATTTTTATTTTTCCACCATCGCATGCATTAGCAGGTGGAACAATTCCGAGCAATGGCTCACATACGTTTCTAGAGGCGTCGACAACACTAATAATTGTTACTCCATGAATAGACAATCTCATATGAAATACAACATTTTATAGGGTAATAGTTGCCTCCCCACACGGTAAATGAAATGCGTGCGTCTCCGGCCTCCATTTTTCCACCAACACATTTATAAGTAGAGGATGCAACTTCACACCGTCACCAGTTATACTACAGATATATCTAAAACCTGCTAAATGTAAATAGTCAATAATATCTGCATTAGGTGTTGTCACACGATTTTTATGACACTCCAATACACGTTCATATCCCAACAAAATAAATATTAAAAATTATTTAAATACCAAAACAAATAAACTAAACAAATAATAAAATACAAAATAATATTAATTAATTTATCTCATCATTTCTCCTCCAATAATCGAATACGTAACTTCGATAATGTTTTAATAAATTCGCCGCTATAATATGAAATCTTTGAATATATTAAAAAATAATTTGACAATCTAGATGATAAGAAAACAATGGGTGTGATGATGATTAGGAATGGAGGACCGTATTTATAGGCCTTCTCGTACCCAGGGAAACACACTTTTAAATATCTCGCGTCTTGCAAGATGCAATTTATGTTGAAAAACGCAAAAAAAAAAAATCGTTTCTAATACCTCGTGGTTTGCAAGGCGCGAGATTATAATTTTCAAAAAATTAATACCAACTTTTATCTAATAAATTTTAAAATATATTATAATTATAATATTATTAATTATATTTAATAAGTAATATTATTAACTATTATTATTATATTTATTATTAATTTCAATTTGAAAGATCCTCGTGCATTGCAGGCCTCGAGATCTCTCATAAATCTCGTGATATTTCGGTTCTTAGGCCACCTCGCACTTCGCAATACGTGAGATCATCTTATCCAATTATTTTATTGGCTTACCTGGAAAGTCCTCCCACATCGAACGTATCTCGCATGTTGGAATGTGTGAGGATTTAACAAGTTATTTACTGTCGCAAGATTGTTATGTGGACGATTTAGAGGTTATTCTTCTAAATAATTCTTGAAAGGTATTATTTCTTTAAATAATTATTTCTTTAAGGTTTTTAATATAAATTACCCGTAATAGTAGCATTTATCTGTCCAAATTATTTGGCCCTCAACCAGATCGGTTTGACAGAAAAGAAAACGTAAGCCTTTGGCAAACCCATAAATGAATGCAGTCTGCTTTGCTTTTCGCAGGCCCTTATCTAATATTCAGTCCCAGCCGTTTATTAACCACCCTGTGGTCTCAAGTTATAATGGATTGGTTGCTATAGCATTCATAAAACTGCACTACTGCTTTTGTCTGCTATTAAATGACATCTCAACACTCAATTCAAGCCGAAAAGACAAGTGGGTCTCACGACTTGGAAAATTGGTAAACCAAGCGGGTAGAATATTTTAGAATGAATATAATTTAGGGTAAACTACACTGTTTCTCATTTAACTTTACTTTTTCTTCTATTTTACTCATTCAACTTTCAACTTTTCTAATTTATTCACTAAAGTTTACATATTGAATTATTTTATTCACTCAATCATTAATCTTGTAACAATTGGATGACGTAGAATAGTTTAATATTAACAGAAGGATGATGTGGAATATTAAATAAAAATAAAAAATAATTTTGGTAATTTATTTAAACAAAGAATTTAAATCTCTAATCCTAAATTTTCACATTGGAAAGGAAAATAGAGAAAAGTGGCCTAACAAGTAGATGAAAGCAATGTCGGAGTCAAACTCCATTCCTATCTGTAGGTGTGGAATTTCAGTGCTGTTGAAGACAACATGGTCGGATGAAATGAGATAATTGTTCGGATTTTACTTTGATCTTTTTTGTTTTGCTTACCTACACTTTTTGTGGATGAAGGTTGAAGATGGGTATTAAAGGTAGATGATTATGGTAGTGAATTTTGTATTGAAGATTGACTATGGTTTTTTGGATTTTAACGTTTTTGAAGGTTGAAGATTAGTATTTAAGGTAGATGATTTTGTTTCCCCATGTTTTTAATGATTTAAAAGCCTTTCATGTAAGCCACGTCATAATGCCATCACAAGTTTAACGGTCGAGTGAGTAAGCTAATTTAATGTGTAAAGTTCAGTGAGTAAATTAAAAAAAAAAATAGAATTTAATTGAATAAAATAGGAGAGTAAATAAAGTTCAGTGAAGAACATTATAATTTACCCTATAATTTATTTCATTACTAATATAATATTTAAAATATTTATTTCTTATATTAATTATCAAATATAATAATCTTGAAATGTAAAATTATTTAATATGAAGTCGATCATAATTCATTAATTAAAAACTAAATCATATATAAAGATTGGATCTTTTTCTAATCTAAATTCTTCATAACCAAACAATATCGTTGATAAAAAAATTATTGTTATTTCTTGAGGTCCCGAATTCGAGTATCAAGAATACTACTGGTATGGATTATTGGATATATGAACTGCAAAACTACACTGTTAGCATTGACTGGAAATATAAACAATAATTAAAAGGAACAAATCCGTAAACCGTGTCGTGGTAAAAACCACTGCCTTAGAAACGAATTCGCCCCGATGTGTGTAATCGCTGCAGTAGACAGACCGTCCCCCGAGGTTAATACGGTCGCTCCGAATTCCGTACACCCGAAACCGGAGTGGATTGTTGGTGGTATTGCTCTTCTGATTGGAAAACACTCAGAGAGAACTCACAGAGAGAATTGTAGAAAACACTTTTGTAAGTGAATTGTGAATGTTTGAGAGTGAGTTGAGAAGCTGAATATAGCCCTCTATTTATAGGCTAGAAATAGGGTTAAAATCGTCCATAAAATTTCAGGATTAAATCTCTTCTTTTGTAACAGCTGAAACGTCTAGATGAACCTGACTCAAAAATAGTCCAGGTTCATTGCATCATTGTTCAGCTGTTATAACTCCCGAAATTATATCATGTAACCCATGAAATTAAATCAAATAACTCCTGTAACTCCTGATATTAACAGCTTGTCTCCTCTGTATAAAGCTGGAAATCAGTCCAGATACATCTTAACGTTTTTGATTTAATTTAGGAAAAGTTGTTTAATTTCTCATAAACCAGCTGTTATCATTTGAAATTAAACAGTCCTCAACAGCCTATAAATATCAGTTGAAATCTTTCACATTTTTCCATTTGTTTCTTTCAAAGAGAAATTCCTCAAGAATTTTCTCTAAAAAGATAGTATCCGCGCGGACGTGTCGAAGACACGTATTACCACGACCACGACCACGACCATGACCATGACCACGACCACGACCACGACCACGACCACGACCCGAGCCGAGCCGTGTCGTGCCGAGACGGACGGACGGCGGCGGCGGTGCGCGAGAGTCCCCCTTGTTCTCTATCACTCAACAAGGAAGTGGGAAAGCCAAGCCTTAAATACTATTCCCAATAGTGTTTCCAATACTATGTGGGATTGAGCATTACCAACATTCCCCCACTAATGCGAAAGAAATCTTTTGAAACTCGAAAACAAACTTTCCAGAAGAGCAATAGCGAGATTAGTTGCTTAAGCACTAGTGAACGTATCTGGAACTAGTCTGGAACTTTCTAAGATCAGGTAAACTCATAACACACAACTAACCCCTTCATCCACCTGAGTCCTCGATGTGTAAGATATATATATACAAAGTATATATTTAGCCATCTTACCTCAGGATTCTAGTAAGTGTGCTAGAAAAATGGCCCAACATTTTTCATAGAAGGCGGCTAACCCTTCTCACTTACATAGGTTATTTCATCAAGTTTATCTCAACATAAACCACCCTTTAAAAAGGGATATGAAATAATTAAGAGCTTTAATAATAGCCCAACCTCACAAAGGGTATGGTGACTTTCTTCAAGTTCATTATTAATGAACCACCCAAACTATGGGCTAAGAAGTCATTAAGAATAAATATTCAATCTCATTTATCGGTAAATTCAGTAAGTCCTTCTCACTAGAACCATCCAATTACTTGGATTTGAATTTATTAAGAGTTTAAGAAACTCAACCTTTCTGTAGGTAAGTTCATCATTTCCTACCCACTCACTCTGGGTTATGAACTTATTAAGAATAAATATTCAGCCAAAATCGGTAAATTCATCAAGTCTTTCTCACTATGACCACCCAAAGCATGGGCTATGAATTTATTAAGAGCACTTAAGCTCATCCTGGGCATGCACATTATTCGTCATAGGGATAGGTAGTAGGAATGTGCACTATGAGTCTTTCCATGGTTTCGTTTGACCACATGGAACTTAGATAACTAAGTTGGGTATCCACCATGAATTCCTCAACCAATGGGCTTTAGACCCATCCCCCTCGACGAATCTAGGACCAGCTTCCGACTTAACCCTTTGGTAAGTGGATCTGCTAGGTTCCTTTCCGACTTCACATACTCTAAAGAGAACACTCTATTCTTTATTAAATGTCTCACTGAATCATGTCTTATACGAATGTGTCTTTTCTTACCATTGTAAGCTTGGTTCTTAGCCACACATATCGCAACTTGTGAATCACACAATAATGAAACTGGAGAAGTCGGTCTTCCCCACAAAGAAATATCTGCTAACAAACTTCTGAGCCACTCGGCTTCTTGCCCAGCTAGGTCAAGAGCTATAAACTCTGACTCCATAGTAGAACGAGCAATACAAGTCTGCTTTGATGATTTCTACGAGATTGCTGCTCCACCCAAAGTAAAAACATACCCGCTCGTAGAGCTTACCTCATCATTATCAGAAACCCAGTTGGCATCACAATATCCTTCCAGTACCGCAGGAAAGCCAACAAACTCAAGTTTCCAATCCAAAGTACCCTTAAGATACTTCAGTAAGCGTTTAAGAGCAATCCAGTGCTCACCACTCGGATTATGAGTATATCTACTCAGTCTACTCACAGCATAAGCAATATCAGGCCGAGTATAGTTTATTAAGAACATTAAGCTTCCGATTAACTTAGCATATTCAGTTTGGGAAACGCTACTTCCTTTATTCTTAACTAGATGTATGCTAGGGTCTTAAGGAGTTCGAATAGGGACGACATCAAAACTGTCAAATTTATTTAGCACTTTCTCTATATAATGTGCTTGACATAAAGAAAATCTCTTCTCAGTTTTGGTAGCTTTGACTCCTAAGATTATATCTACTTCTCCCAAATCTGTCATCTCAAACTTAATGGACAAGAAATTTTTAACTTTGTTAATGGACTCAATGTTAGAACTGAAAATCAACATGACATCAACATAAAGATTTATGATAACACATTCAGTGTCAAATATCTTCGAATACACACAAGCATCCGAACCATTCACAACAAAACAAAACTAAGAATAGTTTTATGAAATTTCTCATACCACTGTTTAGGAGCCTGCTTAAGTCCATAGAGTGACTTTTTGAGTCTATAAACTTTGCCTTCCATACCAGGTTCTTCAAAACCTAGTGGCTGCTCCATGTAAATCTCCTCATCTAGATCTCCATTCAAGAAAGCAGTCTTAACATCCATTTGATGTACCTGCAACTTATGAATAGAGGCTAGTGCAAATAATGCACGAATCGTTGAGATTTTTGCAACGGAAGAATATGTATCAAAGTAGTCTAAACCAAACCTTTGAGTGAACCCTTTGACGACTAACCTTGCCTTGTACCGCTGAATCGAACCATCTGGCCTTAGTTTCTTCCGGAAGACCCATTTGTTGGAGATTGATTTGAATCCCTTAGGCAAGTCAACTAATTCCCAAGTATGATTATACATTATCGATTCTAGTTCATCATTAACACCGTTTTTCCAAAAACTAGCATCGATAGATCTTATAGCTTCTTCAAAAGTTTTAGGATCCTCATCTAACAGAAAAATTTGAGCTATAGGATCTGAAATGGAGTCTAAATCATTTATCTCAGAAATAAAGGAAGTAATAAAGTCTGGTCCAAAAGAGATTTCAACTATTTGCCTTTTACTTCTTCTAGGCTTTAAATCAATTTGTTCAGAAGACCTAGCAGGATTACTAGAAGAAGTTGATGGAATATATTCTATTTGTGTTTCAATATTCATTCTCGGTTCCTTTAAAGGAAAAGTATTTTCAAAGAAAACAACATCCCTTGACTCACAAATAGAATTATCTTGTAAAAGCATGAATCTGTATGCAGCACTATTCGTAGCATACCCTATAAACACTGCATCAACAATTTTAGGTCTGATGGTGGACTTCTTAAAGTCTGGCAAACCCACTTTGGCTAGACACCCCCATACTTTCAAGTATTGTAAATTATGAGCGTATCCTTTCCACAATTCATATGGGGTAGAATCTAATTTCTTATGAGGAACTCGGTTCAAGATATGAGTTATCGATAGAATGGCTTCCCCCCACATGTTATCAGATAACCCTGAACTTATTAGTAAAGAATTCATCATCTCTTTTAAAGTTCTATTTTTCTTTTCGGCTATACCATTCTGTTGAGGAAAATAGGGGGCTGAAGTTTCATGAATTATGCCATTCTTTTCACAAATATCTTTTAAAAATTATATCCATATTCACCACCTCTATCAGATCTAACCCGTTTGATTCTCCTATCTAACTGATTTTCTACTTCTGCCTTATAAATAAGAAAGAAGTTTTCATCTTCATCTTTAGTTCTTAGGAGATAAACTTTTGTATATCTTGAATAATCATCTACAAAAGTTATGTAGTAGTGTTTTCCTCCTTTACTTTCAGTGTTTCTAAAATCTGCTAGATCAGTATGAATGAGTCCTAACAATTCAGTCTTTCTATTGGAAATAATCTTAAAGTGAGGTCTAGTATGCTTAGCTTCTACATAAATCTCACATTTGTTAAAGCTAGTTGTGTATAGTTTAGGCAGAACATTCATATTCATTAATTTCTTTAAAGCGTGAATATTCACATGTCCTAATCTAGTATGCCACATATCAATGGAATCAATAATATAAACAGAAGTGGTAGCTTTATTTTCATTAAATTGAGTTTCTATGACAAATAAACCATTGCTTAAAAATCCTTTCCCCACATAATCACCATTTCGGGAAAGTACAAGTTTATCTGCCTTAAAAACTAACTTAATGCCTGCCTTATTCAGAAGCCCACCACTTATCAAATTTCTACGCAAGGCAGGTACATACATAACATTATTTAAAGCCAGAGTTTTACCAGAAGTCAACTTGAGTAAAACCTTGCCTTTGCCTAGCACTTCAGAACTGCTAGAGTTCCCCATATACACATGTTCACCAGTGTTCCCATCCTTGAACTCGGTGAAAAACTTCTTCCTTGCGCAGAAATGCTTTGAAGCGCCAGTGTCAACTATCCATTCTGAACTGTTATCCACCAGATTAACTTCTGAGACCACCGCAACAATGATCTCATCATCTTCTTCTACAACGTGCATCTGTGGCTTGTTGTCATTCTGGCGGTCTGGTCGGTGTTGGCATTGGTAAGCTTTGTGGCCGGGTAAACCGCATACATAACACTTGAACGTCTTTCCTTCCAGTTTGGCCTTTCTTGACTTCTTGAAGTTGGTAGCCTTTTGTGGTTTCGTCTTCTTGTTTTGATTCCCACGTTTCATGATCTTAAATTTAGACTCAACCAAGTTAGCTTTAAAAGATAAATTACTCATAGAATTAGTAAGCTTATTTTTAAACGGTTGGCTTCTTCAATCTTCATATGGCCCACAAGTTCTTCAAGCGAAATGTCTCTCTTCTTATGCTTAAGAGAGTTGCGGTAGTCGGACCATGAGTTGGGCAGCTTCTCAATGAGTACATTGGCTTGCAGCACCTCACACATTTGCATCCCTTCAGTGATGATGTCAGCGACTAAGTTCTCATAGTCATGGACTTGATCCATTATTGGCTTGTCGTCTGTCATCTAGAATTTGAGCCATTCACCAACAACGTACTTCTTGATGCCCGCATCGTCTGCACCATACTTTTTGTCGAAAGTGTCCCATATTGCCTTAGCACTCCTTTCTCTAAGGAATATATCAAATAGTTTATTTGACATATGGCTGAGCAGATGTCCTCGCACCATCTTGTTGTCTTTCTCGTATTTCTCGTAGGTAGCGAGAGCGGCGGCGGCGGTTGCTAAGGCATCATTATTGAGGACCACATCCGCATCATTACCGGCAGCTGGGGTTGGCGGCATGGTAGGTGGTGGCTTGAGCAGCACGTAGTCAAGATCAAGCTGCTCGAAGAATATCAGGATTCTTTGGGACCACCTTCTATAATTCTTTCCATCAAGTGCATCGAGCTTGGAAAGATCAGGGATTAGTTTGCTCAAATGTGTTGTCATGATTGCAGTATATGGAATTCGTTTCTAAATTATTGGATATATGAGTTGCAAAACTACACCGTTAGCATTGACTGGAAATATAAACAGTAATTAAAAGGAACAAATTCGTAAACCATGTCTTGGTAAAAACCACTGCCTTAGAAATGAATTCTTCCCGATGTGTGTAATCGCTGCAGTTGGCGGATCGTCCCCCGAGGTTAACACGGTCGCTCCGAATTCCGTACACCCGAAACCGATGTGGACTGCTGGTGGTATTGCTCTTCTGATTGGAAATAACTCAAAGAGAACTCACAAAGAGAATTGTAGAAAACACTTTTGTAAGTGAATTGTGAATGTTTGAGAGTAAGTTGAGAAGCTGAATATAGCCCTCTATTTATAGGCTAGAAATAGGGTTAAAATTATCCATAAAATTTCAGGATTAAATCTCTTCTTTTGTAACAGCTGAAACGTCTAGATGAACCTGACTAAAAAATAGTCCAGGTTCATTGCATCATTGTTCAGCTGTTATAACTCCCGAAATTATATCATGTAACCCATGGAATTAAATCAAATAACTCCTGTAACTCCTGATATTAACATCTTGTCTCCTCTGTACAAAGCTGGAAATCAGTCCAGATACATCTTAACGTTTTTGATTTAATTTAGGAAAAGCTGTTTAATTTCTCATAAACCAGCTGTTATCATTTGAAATTAAACAGTCCTCAGCAGCCTATAAATATCAGTTGAAATCTTTCACATTTTTCCATTTGTTTCTTTCAAAGAGAAATTCCTCAAGAATTTTCTCTAAAAAGATAGTATCCGCGCGGACGTGTCGAAGACACGTATTACCACGACCACGACCACAACCCGAGCTGAGTCGTGCCGTGCCGAGCCGAGACAAGACGGACGGACGGCGGCGGCTGTGTGCGAGAGTCCCCCTTGTTCTCTATCACTCAACAATGAAGTGGGAAAGCCAAGCCTTAAATACTATTCCCAATAGTGTTTTCAATACTATGTGGGATTGAGCATTACCAACATGGATGTTTAATATCAAATGTTTGAGAATTATTTTTAAAAAGATATTATCTTCTATTTACCATAATTTAGTTAGAAAAAACTTATTCATCAGTGTGCATATATCTGAATGTTATAAGCGGCATCTGGTTTGGAAATGGTGAAATGCAATTCCATTTTGCGAATTGTCGATTTCCCTTTATTACTAAGATTAGGGATGGTAGATGGATATTGTAACACTCTAGTTCAGTTAGATCCGAAGATCCCTGGATTGCAATGTTACACGGGACTACCGAAATAGTGCCCCAAAAATTTTCTTTTAAAACTGCTTGTAAATCTCCGAAATTTAGACATCCATATGTATTGTAAAAACATAGAAATAAATCGAGTGTACAATTAATAGGGAGCTCCCAAAATACATCCACAAAATAATACAAAATACTGAGCTTCAAAAGAGTTACGACTGAATACATAACAAGGTTCATAAAAGTACATGGCCTCTAAAGATGAATCAAGACGTACTGTGAAAGGTCTGTGGAAATCTGAATCTGTTGCACTGGAATATCTGATGAAGATAGCTCTCCATGACCTGCTCCCTAAAAACCTGCACACAGAAACACATTCTGAACGCTGAGCTTACGAGCTCAATGTCTCACTAAAAACTGTACTAAATTATATGCATTCACTACATGAAATGAAAAGTGGCATAGGTCTAAGTATACAACTACTGGACTGCTAATATGTGGCTGGCATCATGGTACGGCTGAGGGATTCTACATCTCGGAGCTTACGCACCCCTCTAACACTGTCGAAGCACCATCGGGTACTCTTGGGGTGAGATACAAAATTCTGCATCAAAACGTACACCCATTGACTTACTCCATCGAGCCTTGGGGCATCTGCGCCCAATCGACTGATCTAGTGTCATGGCTCTGACTTATATCCACCGAGTATCATATTTCTGCTAAAAAGAACTTGGGTGTCCTGATTGTTTCCCGAGCGTCAACCAAGGCTAGTTTTATGTAAACCTAGCTATTTATGTTTCTACCGTTATGATATTAATTATTGTTCTCGCTTGAAGTCTTATTTGCTGATATACTGAAGTGTTAGGGCACCTCGATTCTAATTCCCTTAAAAATTGCCTTTTTGTCCAAACAAACTGGAAGTATCGATACTATCCCAAGAGTATCGATACTCCTGCAAAGTTTTGACACTTTATATAAGTACCGATACTTTTAAACATTATGTTCTGCCTAGTTTTGAAACTTTCTAGGAGTTTCGAAAGTATCGATATTCTTGCCCATAAACTCACGAGTTTGCCTGAGAATAAGAATAAGTTTTGATACTATCCCTCAAGTATCGAAACTCAACCTGCAGAGAGCATAAAATAGGTGAAAACTCCTATTCTATTATCCCAAAGACCTTAGTGAGGTCCTCAAACATTATTAATGTTTTATGAAGATACAAAGGAGCATAAATAGGACTTTAGACATGTTTATAACTCTAAAACATGAAATATACCATGGGGATGCTCCAAGTTTATGCAACCTACTACACTTCATTTAAATGACTTACATATGATATAGTTGAGTCAAGAGTGAGTTACCTTTGATGCTAAACTGCTGAAAACACCCAATACTCAACCAAGGGTGAGTTTCTCCTTCCTTTTAGCTTTAGAGCTTTCTCCAACCTCTTGCACTAAACAAAACCAAATATAAGTGTTACTAACTGTTGCTATGGGTTAAAGAGGGTTTTAAAACACTTCTTAAAGCTATAAATATCTTAAAAATGGGTTGAAACCTTCTAGTTTCTTAAACCCTTCTAAAACTCATTTTTACACCCATGGCCAAAATTTGATCTTAAGGTCTCAAATGAAAGCTCAAGAGGTGTTGATTTTGGTTCTTACCTTGGTTTGATGAAGTAGATTAAAACTAAACCAAAGCCTCCATCTTTGCTCAAGAGAATGATGAAGAGGATGAAGAAAACTTGGGAGAAGAAGACAAATGTGAAGAAAAAGAGAAGCTGGAATTTCAGACGATGATATCACCAATTTTTAATGGAAATCAGATTTATATTTTAATAATGGTATAATTACATATTTGGTTCATTCAATTCTGACTGCAGATTAATAACACCCTTCTATTTCAGTATTGGGCTCAACTTAAGCCCAAATCCTCTTCAATTTGGGTCAAGGCTTCATACAAGCTAAGAAATTAAACCAAGGCCCATCTCGGTTAGCCCAATACTTCTAACCCAAGATTTGGGGCGTTACAGATACAATTTCGTAGGTTTCACATCGTATCTTCATCAATTGGGGCAGGGATATATATAAGTTTAGTGGCTAGTAGGTGGTTATGGATGTAAAATGTCATACTCGTCGTGGGTAGGTGATGGATTTAAGACCTTACCCGCCCGCTCCACGTCTGTCCTCCCCACATCTGTCTGTCCACTAACTATAAACTATATAAAATTTGGATCATTATGAATTTAAGTATAATTCCAAATATTTTTTATAAATATTAAGATTTTATAGGACATTACATGTAATGTAACCAAATATTATGGTATAAACATTTCTAAAATTGAAGTCATTCATTTCTCCTGTCTCAAATTGGTGGGTATGGACGGGCATATACACTGATACATTAACACATGTAACAGAGGACATACAACTTCCAGACCCTTTTTTTACTTAAATATCTTCATTTACTTTCAATCTAGCTATAAAGTTGTAAATTAATATATCAAACATAAACTTCTTTTAGGGTCAAATGTATCAAATATAAGGTTATATACATGCAGGAATATGCACGCATACATACTCCTGCCAAGGGTATACATGATTTAATATTTTGCATAAGCGTACACACATATTATTTATTTAAGGGTAAGATACATTATAATCTCAAATAAAAATAACATAAATCAGACTGAAGTATGAATTTTAAAAATTTCAAGATCTTGATCCGAATTTATTTTTTGAAAATTTAAAGAGGTGTCTCATTAAAAATTCTTTTTTTCCAATTAAATTAAACTAAAATACAACTTGAACCATAGATAAAAAAAAAAGAATGCATCAAAAATATTATTAATAGTATCAAAAAATATAACGTTATCTGATTACATAAAAATAGAACAACACTAATACATATTAACACATGAAACCACGGTCATACAACTTCCAGACCTTTCTTTACTTAAATACCATCATTTAAAAGTTTAATTTATATATTAGTGTTTATATTAAATTAAATTTTGGATCGATACTCTTCTTCACTATGTAAAGACAAACCAAGGTAGGCAACAATATTAATTCACATAATAAATTTTATTTTCAATCAGTCAATAAATACATGTTTACAAGTATATATATTAATCTTGAGTATTTACAATCAACGATCAGTTAGTCTAGTAGATGAAATATTAAATCATTTAAGTAAGATCAGAGTTTTCAATCCTGGCGATTGCGACTAGAGTAAATTGAATTGGGAGAGTCGTTATTGCCTCTGTAGTACCTAATTCAAATTAGTCGATTAATAGATCGGGTACCAGTAATTATAAAAAAAATAAGGTACTTACAAATTAATAATTAATTATTATGAGATTTATATTATGCAATCCATGAGAAACGTACTATTAAGTAAAAAATTTAGATTTTAATCTTAAAAAAATATTTCTAGAAATAACAAGTACAGATTTTAAAAGAAAATCGAAAAAGAAATTTGAAATAATTGATTTTATTATCTAAAGTATGAAAGATTTTAAAGATCAACTGATTGAATTTAACAAAATTACTCTCTTTGTTCAATTAAATCTTTTTTATTGACTGTTTTTTATCAAGTTTTAATTTTAATTTATTATTATTTATAACAACATCAAAATATATTTTTAAACATTTCGATCAATTGATTTTTAAATATATATTTAATAAAATTTAATTATTTAAAATATTTAAAATAATCGTAATTAAAGCTTAAAAATTATGACTTTTCATAAATCATAAATCAATAAGAGATATAATTGAACGGATTGAAGGAGTGTTTGGTATTATACTAATGTACATTTTGCTCATCATTTATTTAAGCATTTGTGCTGACATCATTACACCGAGGTGGAGGAGAAAAAAAGAAAAGAGAAAATCGTCTCAGTGACCAAAAATGCCTTATAATATACGATTTTAACTAACTTTTTTTGGATTTGTCAAAATGACCAACAAAATCGCAATGCGAAATAAAAATCGCAACGCTATCTCCAGAATCGCAAATCAGTTCCCAGAATCGCAACGCGAATATAAAAATCGCAATGCGAACATATAAATCACAACGCGATTCTGACTATCGCAACGAGTATCCGTAAAATCGCAACGCGTATCCGTAAATCGCAACGAGAATACGTAAATCGCAATGTGTATCCGTAAATGTGCTCCGTCAACTATAATAACTGGGCGCATGTAATTAATAAACGAACGAATCTACAAAATCATATACACAAGAAATATAATCATTTAAATGTGAAATGCATGTAACTAACAAAAATGAGTCAACAAAATTATATTGATTTACTAACCGCAGCACCAATGGCGATAAACAGCAACTCAAAGCGTCCATCTCTATCTGTTTTGATATGAGTTACCGACCCAGGATTTTTCAGCTTTAAATTGTGAAAATAAGCCGGCAGTTGGGCAAACGATGCTTCTGGCGACCCCCTCAACAATTCCAAGACATAACATTTGACTCTCCAAGCTTGAGAATATGAAATACTAATCTTGAACCGAGCATTCATGCCAGTCATAATTTCATGTCCCCGATATACCCTACCATTCAAAAACATTAACTCAGCCAGAAAACCACCCAACACCTTTTTGTTTGCCTGTCTATGGTGAGGAAAAACTTGGGTTCTTGAACATGTATGTTTATCAATAAAAGTTCTAACTTGAAACATTTTGCAATCTTTTATCCTCTTTGCAATCATACGCCACATACAGTTTTTGTCAATCATACACCTTGTTTCGAAACAATCTTTGCTTGATTTGTTAACTTTTAGTTGATAGCCATCTTCCACACATTTCGTATACAAAGCTATCTTCAAGTCTTCCTTTGTATCAAAACAATCATCTTTCTTGATACGAATAATTTTTGTGTAACAATCAACTGTTATCTTTACCAACTCTTCTTCCGGTATCTGAAGTAATTCTGGCATATTCCAATTATACTCCCGTGGCATTTTCTTCGGGAACTTTTCTTTGGGGATTTCTTCTTCTTCTTTTTCTTCTTCAGTGTTATATGAATTACAGAATGGATGTTCAACATGTTCATTTACAGTTGTAACTTCCTCCTCATTATCATCAACAACATCTTCCTCGGCAACAGCTGTTTCATCATCAAAATTCGGGTATTGACCAATATCAAAATCATTACACGCAGGGTCTGTTTCTTCTTCTGAAAAAGCATCAAAATCCGAGTATTGACCAAGATCAAAGTCCGGGTATTGACCAAGATCAAATTTCGAATACTGACTAATACTCACAATTTTTTCTATTGGCTCATCATCGTCTAACTGGTCAATACGAAAACTGGAATTTGGTGCTGAAAGTTGATTGGGATTTGGATTAGGGAAATGTTGTGGGTTTTGAGATTGTGTTTGGTATTGGAAATGTGGTGAAACAATATTTGCTTGGTGATGAAATTGTGGTGGAACCATTAAATTTTGAGCACCATAAACTGGAGTTGAAAAACTTAGTTGATTACTACCCGCTACTGACCCAACTTCACTACTTCTAGGTTTAACAACATACAATGTAACATCATCACTTGAAACACTAATGTAAGCAATGAATCGTTCAACATCTTCATTGTCGGTTAACAAATAAACTTTACCGTTTCTCTGATAAGATAGCCTAAATCCACTTAGGGGCTCTAAATTCAATTTATTTGCAACACGTAACATTAGAGTTTCATAAGTTAACTTTTTTAATGACAATTTTAGTTGAAGATTCATGGGTAAATGCATATATTGTAAAACACCATGAACATTCTCCCATGACCCTCCAAAACACAAATTTATCCAAACATGATCAACATTAGATGATTTCATTATTGTAAATTAATTTACTAAACAAACGAGCTGCGAAACTAAAACATGTTGCCGGATGGGGAAGGATGTCGTTGGATATAGGAACGGATGTCGCCGGAGAGAGTGATAGATGGAGATGGAATGAGTTGCGATTTAGGGATTTAGGTTATGAGTTGCTGCTGCTGCGTAGTTATATACCCAAAAAATTTGTGTTGCAAAATTAAAACCTGTTGCGAATTCAGAAATCGAGTTGCGAATTTGAAATTCAGTATTGCGATAGTCAGAATCTCGTTGCGATTTACGTAATCGCGTTGCGATTTACGTATTCGCATTGCGAATTAGGAAAATCGCAACGCGAATTTGGAAAATCGCAATACGATAGTCAGAATCGCGTTGCGAATCTGGAAACTGATTTGCAATACCGGAGATCACGTTGCGAATTATCGATCGCATTGCGATTTAGTTGGTCATTTTGGCAAATCCAAAAAAGTTGGTTAAAATCGTATATTATAAGGCATTTTTGGTCACTGAGGTTATTTTCTCAAAAGAAAAAGATTAGCATCAAGATGAATTGAAGGGTAAGTGAAACAATCATTTTTTAAAATTTTATATTTTAAATTTTTATTATGTATTTTTTTTTAAATTTACTTTTATTCTTTTAAAATTTTATAAATTTAAATTCATTCTCTAAAATTTTATAAATTTAAATATATCATTTAATATAAAATTATATATCAATCCTTGATTTACAGTGCAGTCAATACAGAAATATGGAATAGTATGACATTAAATAAGGTTGTCTGACATTGTGGGCCTTGTTTCCCCCCAAAAGTAACAATATTATCGTCATCTAAGCCATCAGCAATGTCGGGATTTTGGTGTTTTTCTCTGTGATTGTCACTCTCAAGTAGAGATGTACATAGGATCGGGTTATATTTTCGGTTTATCCTGATTCTAAAATTATAAATCTTTCGTCCTATTTGAAAAATAAATATATTTTACTCGATCCAAATATGATTTGATTTTCAAAGATAAAATTTGAATCCGACCTAATTTAAATATATATTTAAAAGATATTATTTTTATTAATAAAAATATATATTTAATTGAAAAAAAATAATATATAGAGAAGTATCAGTGTAATTATCCCTAAATATAAGATAAAATTACAATTTTTTAGATCGAATTGAGTAAGGAATTTTTCACCATAAATCTGGACTTGAACCGACCCAAACTCAAATATTTTTAAAAAAATCCGAACCGATCAAATTAGGTCGGATCGAAATCCTTCGAGTTCGTGTCTCATACTCGTCCCTACTCTCAAGCCTCTTTCACTAGGCAACCAATTAATTCAAGCACAATTACATTTAGGGTAAACTACCTGAATGACCACTCAATTATAGAGTTGGTATCAAAATGACCGACATTTTTAAATTTACATCAGTATGACCATTGAGCTATTAAAATGGGTTCAATATAGCTAATAGATGTTAATATTTGACGGAAGTGCTGACGTGACAGTTAATAAAATTGATATAATTATACAGTTGGTCCTCAACACTTATATATTCTATCAACTTAGTCCTAATTTTAATTTAATTTAAAAAATTAACCCTCCAATCAAGATGTGACATTTGTCAACCGATTATTGAGACATATTTTAATAATTACACATGTCATAATCTGATCGGAGAATTATTTGATAAATTTTAACATTTTAATTAAATAATTTTTTCTATCAATCATATGGCTACAAAATAAAATAAATAAAAGTTCTGTTAAATTAATAACTAACATGTCAGTTGAATACTTGAATTTGACTGAAAAAAGTTATTGTTCTATAGTTGAGTTAGCAGTAGTTTATTTTCTTTCTTTTTGAATTAATGAGCTGCTTTTCCAGGTAATTATCCCTGGAAACAAAGAGAAGCAGGAAAAGAAAACAGCACCTCGTTTAATTAATGAAGATTCGGGTTTTAATTACTGAGTGGTGAGCCAGGGTTGCCTTTTAAAGTGTTTTGAATTAGTGTTTTAAGTCAAGCCATTTAAAGTTAATCAAATGGATAATATGGGATGTGGACCTGCAAAGAAGCAAATTATCTTACTCGAAATCACGGTTTCATCAACTTAACTAACTGTGAGTTTCGCAACATTACCATGTTATTGAATATTGACCAATCACGACTCACTTGAAACTCATCTTCCATGCAAGCTTGGAATGGTTTCTGGATTTAATCTCATCATTCAGGGTGGCTGCAGTGGATGACATGCTTTGGGGTTTAAGCAAAACCTGTTACGGAAGACGGCTATCAGATAGAGTAAAATCGCAACTGATAATTTGAGAAAACAAAAATGAAGATAAAAGAGACAAAATTTACGTGAAAAACCCCTAAAAATTTAGGGTAAAAACCACGGGCAACGGTAGAAGAATTTCACTATGAGAAAATAAGAATTACAACCTCTCTCGATCTACCAAGGAGAAAACAATGATAATTCTCTCTTGATAAAAGGGAGAAAACAAACTCTCAAGAAACTCTCTAAATTCTCTAGTATTTGGAAGAAAGCTAGAATGCTTTGGGATGGTTTTGAAGCTAAATGAGCTAGGGTATTTATAGTAGAAGCTTTAAGAACTAATCTTGAAAAATACCCTAAAAGTTTAATGACTAAAGTTTGTAATTTGCCCATTTAGTTTTCAACCATTGTTGCACCTAATTTTGACATTTTATATTTGGTGCCTACCATTGTTGAAAATTTCATTTTTTTTCAACCTTGCTAAATGCACTTTCGGTGCATGCTTTCAACAATCTCCCACTTGAAGATTTGATTGGCACAATCATATCTTCACACCATTCTTTCTACCTTGTACCATCATGTTGCTTACGTCTCTGACAGTCCACAAGAGGATCGACACCAGGTAAATTTATCAGCATTGATTGCATTCGTCATGAAATCTGCTATGTTGTCTTTGGTATGGATCTTCTGCATATCTACCGTTCCTTCTTCCACCTTTTCACGAATGAAATGGTACTGAACTCGTATGTGCTTTGTCCTTGAATGAAATGTTGGATTCCTTGCTAGATGCAATACGCTTTGACTGTCACAAAACAGAGAGACATACTCTTGATTATGCCCAAGCTCCTCCAATAGCATCTTCAATCAAATTGCTTCTTTACTGGCTTGTGTAGCTGCTACATATTCTGCCTCTGTTGTGGACGTAGCCACAACTGACTGTAATTTTGAAACCCAGCTTACAGCTCCACCAGCAATTTTGAACACATATCCTGTAGTAGATTTTCTTTTATCCAAATCCCCTGCATAGTCAGAATCTACATAACCATTGATTAGTAAGTTTGATCCTTCGTAACATAATGCAACATTTGAGGTCCCTTTGATGTATCTGAGGATCCTCTTTACAATATTCCAATGCTCTTTGCCTGGATTCGCCATGTACCGACTAACCACTCCCACTGCTTGTGCAATGTCTGGTCTTGTGCATATCATAGCGAACATTAAACTTCCCACTGCTGATGCATACGGTACTCGAGACATCTCCATCCTCTCTTCTTCACTGCTAGGACTCATACTGGAGGATAATTTGAAGTTAATAGGAAGAAGGGTAGAAATTGGCTTACAATCTTGTATGTTGAATCGTGACAAGATCTTCTTCAAGTAATTCTTTTGTGAAAGCCAAATCTTCCTATTACTTCTGTCTCGGTGAATTTGCATCCCTAGAATCTTGTTTGCTGATCTCAAGTCCTTCATTTCAAATTCCCTAGCCAGTTGTGCCTTTAATTCTTCAATATGATCTTTGTTGGGTCCTGTAACCAACATATCATCCACATACAACAGCAAAATAACAAAATCGTTATCACCAGACCTCTTGAAATAAGCACAAGGGTCTGCATTAAGTCTGTTGTATCCAAGGCACATAATGAAAGAATCAAATCTCTTATACCAACACCTCGGCGCCTGTTTTAGACCGTACAGAGATTTGTTCAACCTACAAACCAAGTTCTTCTTTTCTTTTTCTTCAAAACCTTCAGGCTAGAGCATATAAATTTCTTCTTCAAGATTTTCATGAAGAAAAGCTGTTTTAACATCTAGCTGCTCTAGATGTAAGTCCAATGTAGCACATATTGCCAAAAATTCTCTAACTGTTGTTAGTCGAACCACAGGAGAAAATATTTCATTGAAATCAATACCTTCTTTTTGAGCATATCCTTTGACCACCAGTCTTGCACGATACCTCTCAACTTGATCGTCACCATTTCACTTGATTTTGAAGACCCATTTGTTACCAATTGGCTTCCTTCCTTGTGGTAGTGGCACAAGGTCCCATGTATTATTTTTATGAAGGGCTTCAATTTCTTCTTGCATCGCCATCATCCACAGTGAAGCATCTGAGTTGTTTATTGCCTCCTGGTATGTTGATGGCTCACCGTCCTCTGTTAAAAGGCAATATGCAATATTACCTTCTATAACATAATCTGAGTGCCAATTGGGACATCTTCTCACACGATCTGATTGACGAGTTATTGGTGCTTCAGAACTCTCTGGTTCTTGTTCATCATGTGTTGGTTCTGCTTCAGAAGAATATCCTTTTTCAAACTCCTTTTCCACATTTATCTGTGTAGTCTCTGACTTTCATCTATCGTCTTCTTTTCTTTGTAGTTTATCCTCTACAAAGATAACATCCCTGCTGATGATCACTTTGCGGGCAGTGAGATCCCATAAGCGATACTCCTTGACTCCATCAGCATACCCCAAGAATTTGCATTTCCTAGATTTTGGATCCAGCTTTGAGATTTCTTGGGAGTTGTACATCACGTACACAATACTTCCAAATATATGGAGGTTTGAATAATCAGCTGGTTTACCAATTCACATCTCCATTGGTGTCTTCAGCTCTATTGCAGTTGATGGAGCTCGATTCACCAAATAATAGGCGGTATTGACTGCTTCTGCCCATAATGATTTTTCTAGGTCCGCGTCCCTCAACATTGCTCTTGTTCTTTCTAACAAGGTTCTGTTCATCCGCTCTGCCACACCATTTTGTTGAGGAGTGTTTGCCACTGTGAACTGTCTTTTGATGCCTTATTTCCTGCAAAAGTCATAAAATTCTTCGCTTGTGTATTCTCCTCCATTATCTGTTCTGAAACACTTGATCTTATTTCCAAAATCAAGTTCCACCCGCGCTTTGAAGATTTTGAAAGTTGAAAATACATCTGACTTCTTCTTAATAGGATACACCCAACATCTCCTAGAGTAGTCATCAATAAATGAGACAAAGTATTTTGCTCCACCTAGGGATGTAACTGGTGCTTGCCATACGTCAGAATAAACTAATTCTAGAACATTTTTGCCTCTAGAATTTTTACGTGTTGAATTTCAACCGGTGTTGCTTACTTTATTATGCAATGCTCACACAAAGTAAGTGATACCTTTGTTAAGTCTGGAAGTAGCTTTTGCTCCACAAGAACTTTCATTCCTTGTTATGACATGTGTCCAAGTTTTTGATGCCATAGCATTTCCAAATCTAAACTACATGAGGCAACAGAGGCTTCTGCTTCTACCAAAGTCTCTCCCTTCAGCATGTACAAGTTTGCAGCTATTTTTTCGCCTTTCAGCACCACAAGCGCTCCACAGAACACCTTCATGATTCCTTTCCGTGTTTCAATCTTGCTTGCATTAATATCCAACAATCCGTAGGATAATAAATTTTTCTTCAGGCCTTTCATGTGCCGCACATCTCAAACAACTTTAATTGTTCCTTCATACATCTTTAATTTGATGGTTCCCACACCAACAATCTCTAAGGCATGATCATTGCAACTATACACAGATCCTCCTGAGACAGGTTCATAATGATGAAACCATTCTCTTCTTGAGGTAATGTGATATGTCGCTCCCGAATCAATGAGTCATATATCTGCAAATCTTTTTCTGCCTTCCACGGTGGTTGACGCTTCACAGCATAGAGCATCTCCATCATCTGAAGTATTTGCGGTATTGCCTTGTGGATTGGAGTTTTTATTTAGACTCCAACAATCCTTCTTCAAGTGACCATTCTTTCCACAGTTGTAGCACTTTAAATTCTTCTTGCTCCTCGACTTTGATCTACCATGTTTGTGACTGCTGCTTTGGTCACGTTCTGTTGATCTCCCTCTCATCGTTGTCAACTTTTCTGCTTGTTGCAGATTTACTTGTATGTCTTCCTTGTTCTTGCGCCAATTTTCTTCTTGTAGAACAACAGCTGCAACGTCATCGAAGACTAGACTGGTGACATTACAGTTTGTCAAGTTGATGATGAGTTGATCGTACGAATCCGGTAGACTTTGAAGTAGAAGTTCGTCACGTTCTTGTTCTCCTATTTTATAGCTTAAGGATGTAAGATGAGAAAATAAGGTGTTCAGTGTATTTAAGTGCTCCGTCACTGAAGTAGATTCTGACATAAGGAGAGTGTACAATTTCCTCTTAAGGAAAATTTTATTGTGTAGCGATGTGGCCTCGTACAATTTGGTGAGATGATCCCATATCTCCTTAGCTGTCTTCTTCTCCTCGATGCTTGACAATACTTCATCTTCTAATGCTAGATGAAAGTTTGCCATAGCATTCCCGTCCATCTCGTTCCATTTGACGTCATATGCGAAATCCACCGGCCTTTCATTGATAGCCGCTAGACACCCGTCTTTCCTTAGGATGGCCTTCATCTTTAATTTCCACAATGAGAAATTTCTCCCATTGAATTTTTCAATATCAAATTTCGTTGCCATAGCTTCTTTTACGGATAACTCCCACTATTTCACTATCGTGAATAGTTCTCTGGAACCTTCAAAGAATGTGTAATAACTTCTTATTTCCTTACGTTGGAGGATCCACCTTTTGGTGGCAACCACAAAGACAATAAGCAGATATTACACACTCTAATCTAGCTCGGATACCAATTGTTGCGGAAGACGGCTATTGGATAGAGCAAAATCGCAACTGATAATTTGAGAAAATAAAAATGAAGATAAAAGAGACAAAATTTACGTGGAAAACCCCTAAAAATTTAGGGTAAAAACTACGGGCAACGGTAGAAGAATTTCACTATGAGAAAATAGGAATTACAACCTCTCTCGATCTACCAAGGAGAAAACAATGATAATTCTCTCTTGATAAAAGGGAGAAAACAACTCTCAAGAAACTCTCTAAATTCTCTAGTATTTGGAAGAAAGCTAGAATGATTTGGGATAGTTTTGAAGCTAAATGAGCTAGGGTATTTATAGTATAAGCTTTAAGGACTAATCTTGAAAATACCCTAAAAGTTTAATGACTAAAGTTTGTAATTTGCCCATTTAGTTTTCAACCATTTTTGCATCTAATTTTGACATTTTATATTTGGTGCCTACTATTGTTGAAAATTTCATTTTTTTTAACCTTGCTAAATGCACTTTCGGTGCATGCTTTCAACAAAGCCGTCTCTGACAAAATTTTCAAATGGACCCTACAGAACAAAAGTACATTCCGCATTACTCCAAGTAGGAATTATTTGTATCTGGAGTAACAAATTTAATAATCTGAGTTCACTTTGATTTTGATATTGAAATGTCGCTTTGATGAAATACCTGCTGAAATAGCAAAGTGCAGGTTTAGTACCTTTTGGGATTCTCAGCTTTATGTATCTGGTTAAAAGAGTAGCATGACCTCCCATTGTAACCGAGGTTGGTCGCCTTCGACATGGGTCAGCTTATATGTGACCGAGTGTCCTATAAAAAACTTGCTTTACTAATGTATAGCTTCACCATTGTAGACCTACGGACCACTCTTTGGCGTGACCTGCCAATATGCCAAGCCTTACAGGGAAGTTTCCATCAGCTTCGAAGAATAATAATGACTCCGCAGACTGAAAAAACCTACCATTTTATTAAACAATTAAAACTGGTAGGAGAGTGGTTTAATAACGACAGGTGGAGTGGAGGTCCAAATGTCTGTGCTGCCTTAAGCACATAAATGGATTTCCAGGAGAGCCTTAAATATAAAAGTGCTCCTCATAGTTTCAGCAGTTTAATGAATGCAGCTCTCCATGGTGTTTTGTTTAACGCCATGTTGCGTCCATTGAGGTTTACTGTGATTCATTTGTGTTCCGTATAGCTAGGTTTGTAAATGATACAGTTGAGTCTAAGTATTGTGGACTTCAAGTTCATATACATGAACTGAATTTGAACAAGCTCGGGATTCACAGTTGTTTTCGTAGCTCTTAATGCATCTATTTGAGCTCGTGGATTGAAGCGGAGGCGCGTTAAAGTTATGCGCCAATCGCTTGCAACGCTCTGCTTTCTGTACCGGGGAAATTTGCCATGGTTTTGGCGACGGAATTTGGAGTTGAAGATAGGATTTTGTCCGTTACCGTCTTCGTTGTGAATAGGGATTTAGCGCGAACTCAAATAATTAGGGTTTACCATTTAAAGTGCATTTAATTCACGGAATGTAAAATTACCAATGGGAATAAAAGATTATCAGAGAATATGATTACTGAGAATGTTGTATTCTGTGTTTGGTTGGTTTAGCAGGAATGTAAGATTACCGTGTTTGGTTAAAGGAATAAAAGATTATTGGAATATATATTTGACCAAATTGTCTCTATTATATATTTGTATAATCTTACAAATTGTAAAATATTTATATATTTTCTTTAAAAAATTAAATTCATAATATTTATATAATTTTTTTTACAAAATTAAAAATATAAAAAATGTTTAATAAAAGGGTAATTTTTTTTAACCTCTGAACTTCATATAAAATTTTAATTATAGATTTTTTTTTGTAAATATAAAATAATTTAAGGATAAATTTATAATTTAACCTTCGTAGAATTTTTATTATTCAATGACAGAAGAATGATATTTTTGAAAAAAAAATAAAAATGTAAGGGCATTTTAGTCCAAAATGCCGGTAATGTTACAATACATAAAGGAATGGAGGTAATGACATTCCCAGCAATATACCCCAAAAAATCTACTATTGATAATAAAATATTACCGGGAATGAGATTCCCGGCCAACCAAACATGAGAATATGGGATTTCCATCCCACACCCCCTTAATGGATCTTATGTTGTTGTAAGACTTTTGGGGTTCTCGTGTATTTTGATGCAGGACAAAACTATACAAATGGTTTTTGGATTATAAGGTATTGTTTTGCTGACTCACTCAAGGTCTTTATTATATATTTGTATAATATTACAAATTGTAAAATATTTATATATTTTCTTTAAAAAATTAAATTCATAATATTTATATACTTTTTTTACAAAATTAAAAATATAAAAAATGTTTAATGAAAGGGTAATTTTTTTTAACCCCTGAACTTCATATAAAATTTTAATTATAGATTTTTTTTGTAAATATAAAATAATTTAAGGATAAATTTATAATTTAACCTTCGTAGAATTTTTATTATTCAATGACAGAAGAATGATATTTTTGAAAAAATAAATAAAAATTTAAGGGCATTTTAGTCCAAAATGTCGGTAATGTTACAATACCTAAAGGAATGGAGGTAATGACATTCCCAGCAATATACCCCAAAAAATCTACTATTGGTAATAAAATATTACCGGGAATGAGATTCCCGGCCAACCAAACATGAGAATGTGGGATTCTCATCCCACACCCCCTTAATGGATCTTATGTTGTTGTAAGACTTTTGGGGTTCTCGTGTATTTTGATGCAGGACAAAACTATACAAATGGTTTTTGGATTATAAGGTATTGTTTTGTTGACTCACTCAAGTATTAAAATTTATAAAATGATTTTTTGACTATAAGATATTGCTTTGTTGAATCCCGACGATTAAAAATTACAAAATGACCACCGACTATTTATATGTTTTAAACTATTTATTTTCTATTAAAAATGATGATAGTTTTAGCTAGAAGTTAATCTGTTAACTATGATATGATAAAATATGATATTAAAATCTTAAACGACTATCATATTTCAGTAAACATATTAACGTCCAACTCAGACTATCATTGATTTTTTAACGAAAAAATACGAGTTTAAAACATATGAATAGTCGGATGATCATCTTGTAACTTTTAAAAGTCGAGAGACTCAATAAAGCAACGCCCTATAGCCGAAGGATTATTTTGTAACTTTAGTTGTCATATCCCAATTTGAAACTTAATTTATAATATTTAATTAAGTCTGTTTTGGGACCAAAATTTTAGGCTTTGAAGTCTTAGGGACCGTTATGCAAATTGCTAGTCAATCTTGGACCTTGAGCCTGATTTTACCTATTGGTTTTTACCCTCGAATGAGGAAAGAAAAAAAATATACAATGGTTCACAAGAATTGAATCAATGATCTCTAGGAAGATTTGACCTTTCCTTAGCCACTAGGCTATATAATGTTCTTGAAATAATTTATTAACAAAGCATTATTTTAAGCTTTCTGTTTGGGATAAAATCTCAATTTCTCTCAAATCGAAACAAACCCTGAATTAAAAATCCCCAAAACTTTAAAATCCGTCGTTCATTTCACGTCATTGAACCCACCTCCGACCGCCGTGAACGATACTATCGGTACCAACAGGAGTGACGTCTCGTCCCGACTAAAACCCCATCGATCGTTTGTCATGAAAGTCCACCGATCATCGTAAAAGAAGCATCGAATCTTTGTCGGAGAACTAACTACCACCTCAATTTTTCGTTGTTTACAGCCATTTTCGTCACCGGTTGATCGCACCGCCACCGTCGTTGACCTCACTGGACCGTTGTGATCAGAACCCAAACCGATCGGACACCCTCGTCGTCATCGTCGTGAGGGGCGAGCGAGGAGAAGGTTCGACCAATTTAAAACATAACTTTCGTCGCTCTTCGTCGTGAAACAACGCCAGCAACGGACTAGATGACATTTGAATTACGATTCTAGAATTTTTAGTGGTCGTCCGACCACCGCAAGCGCCTCACGCGTTGTTCCTGCGCGTGGGGGTTTTCTGCTAGAACAAGTCTTCTAGAAGACCGAATTGAACCAATCTGAACTGGTCTGCCTGAGCCGAGCTGCTGATCCGTCAAGCCTAGCCGAGTCATCCAGACCAAACAATTGACCGAGCTATGATGACTGTTGACCAGGTTTGACTTTTTTCAATATATATGTTGTTTAAATGTATATATTTACAATATATGGTTATCATGTAAAAAAATTACAGATCAAATAGATCACCTAGAAACAAATCAATCGAACAAATACTTACTGTGGATAAAGTTACAAGTGCATATTTGGGAGCCAAAAAAATACCAAATTATGTTTTTCATATATTTAATAAAGTATTTAAATACGTATTACACACATAATTGTCATATAATTGAAATTCGAAATTCGAAATGATTCGAATTTAAAATAACTCAATCTAAAATGACCCGATCGAAAATCAATGGGGATCCCGTAACAATTCAAATCCTCATTTTAATGGTTGGGTTTCCAAAACTAGTGTGTATAGTTATTGCATCAGACTCCCATATGAACCCAAAAACTATTTCCACCATTTTAAATCACACCACCACCAGGAAGAACCTATCTCCCTTTTCTTTTTCTTGTACTTATACGTAACCAAGCATTGGACCAGGACTATAATGAAACGAAACACTATAAAGGAAGTAAAATAACTTGTTACTGACTTCATTCGAGCATCTTATCTTGGTTGAAGTTCAAAGACTCCCTCCATATCAGCTCTTTAATATCTTCTTCGTTCAAGGTCATCTGCTCGAAATCGAAGACGAAAGGCGATGGACAAGTGGGCTCTTCATTTATCTCATGAAGACTTGACAAATATGGGTGATTCAGTGCTTCGTCCACTTTACATGCATCATATAAAAGAGATGTTTCTTATAAGAAAAACGACAACAGGAAATGTGGAAAAAGCACAACCATTGTAAATCCTATTGCCAGAATTTACCGGTGATGCGCTTGCTTGGATCGAAAACAAGCATTTTTTCAGCAAGGTCGATTGCCTCGGGAGACAAATCTGGAAACTTTTCTGCAAAAGGCTGCTTAGGGAAACGAGGAAGCTGCTTAACATACTTTCGAGCATTGTCGCTCCTAAGGAATCCGAGATCTGAATCTTCTGGCGACCCTAGCAGCTGTTTTATGGAGTGATCAGCAAAGAAACGTATTCATCTAAACAAGTTTTGTAATCATGCATCCATCAACTACAAATTTCACAACCTGCTTCATGCTCCAATCGACTACGAAACTGAAGCAATGGGTTTTGAGTTTGAACGAAAATGAAAGGATGAATACCTGAGTAATAAGCCCCAACTGCTGAACATAATCTTTACCAGAAAAAAGTGGCTCCCTTCTAATTATTTCCATTAAGATACAGCCAACTGACCAGATATCGATAGCAGCAGTATACTCCGAACAATTGAGAAGCAACTCAGGGGCTCTATACCACCTGGTTACGACATACTCGGTCATGAAGTCTGTCTCAGAGGTGGTTCTCGCAAGACCAAAGTCGCAAATTTTAAGATCGCAATTTGCATTGAGAAGCAGGTTGCTAGGCTTTAGGTCCCGGTGCAAAACATTTGCCGAGTGTATGTACTTCAGGCCCCGTAGCAGTTGATATAGGAAATACTGCAAAGCAACATATAGCTTCAACAAATATGAATTCACAGCCTAACTTTAAGTACACAATAACATTTAAACTAATATCGGTGTTGTGTTATAACATGATAAGTCTATCACCTGAAAGTGATCATCGGTGAGAGCCTGACTAGACCGTATTATTTGATGCAGATCAGTGTCCATTAGCTCATACGCGATGTAAACATCGTCGAACTTCTCCTTCTCCGGTGGTGTAATTATGTCCTTGATTTTGATGATCTGCCAAGTATTAAAGCAACCCTTCAAATCTCCTTCATACTATAATATGAAAAGGCAAACAAATTATGAATGTGGAGATCACATTATCATGATCCATGTGACAGAGGAGCTTGATCTCACGGAGTGTTCTTTTAGCATCAATCCTGTTGTCAAATGCATTCCCAATCTTTTTAATCGCAACCTCCTCTTTTGTCTCAGAATTTGTGGCACAGCTGCAATTATCACGAGAATCGAATTCATTAACCCCATAAGGAAAAACCAATATCAAGATCAATCCCTAAAGTATTTCAATTCTAACTAATTGAAACATTAAATCGGAAGAAACCCATATCTCATTTCTGGTTACATCTCTGAAATTTCTCTAAAAGGGCACTAAAGATTCCCGTTTTCTACTCTTCTAATTAGATCTTCTGCTAAGCACTGAAATCCCAACAATGAAGAATAAAAATAACCCAAGAAATCAACCAATTCGGTGAATCTACAGCTTTAGACTCTAAAGTAACGAAACCCCGAACTGGGAAGAAAGTAAAAAATGCAAAGTTTTGCTCAGGAAAGCAGGATATTACCAAACGATGCCGTAAGCGCCGCGACCAACAGGCTGAATAGGCGGAGCATACTTGGAAGGAACTTCGAAGATGGTACCTAAGATGTTGTAACGGACATATCTGCCATCGTATGTTGGGGTTCCTCTGAGATCAATCGTCATTTCTTCGTTCTCCATCTTCTTTTTGTGTCACTTCCCCTCAAAGAAAAAACAAACGGTGGAAAAGAAAGGGGGAAAGGGATTGCTTTTATGGAAGAAGAAAAGTAAGAGAGCAGAAAGGGGCCATTTGAGGTTTGCTTTTGCTTGTGGGTTTCGAAACTTTGAAATTTGAATGTTGTGGAAGCGCAATGAAACAGTGAATGGAACGTGGACCAATCAAGGAATGATAATAGTCTTCGGCACCTAAGTGGACTAAGACTTTCGTTCCCGTTCACTCGGGAAAGTTCCAAGAATAACGACTCAACTTAGCCTTCTTGTAGCATAATTTGACGACTGCTAGGATTTCGTTTGGTTCCCAGGAAAAAGAGGCCTTGCACTAATGTCACAATAAGCAATTCTAAAATTTGAACACTTCCAATCAAGAGTCTTCTTTCTATATTTTTTTTCTTATACGTTACTTTATAAAAAAACTACTTTTTTTCTCTTTTCCTTCCATTCACATAACCATTAAAGCATCCCAACAACCAAATTCCGGCATCCTTTGATTGTGTTGTCACTTCAAATACTTTTTTAAGGAGAACAAAGTTAACTAATTTATGGCAACTTGATGCATCTGTAGCATTCCAGCAATTTGAGCTTGTAGTGTCGAAAATATCTTCTCCCCAGTCGAACTTCATAACTTAGCCACATCAAATAGTCAACTACTTCATTAGTATTGTATATGTCCAATGCATACTTCCTACTTAAGAAGCAACAGAATACGAACTACATCCATTCATGTAGCCCCCTTTTACAGTCAAATGAGGTTGTCCAATGATATAAAGACTTGCAGCATGTTTTAATCTAATGTTTTGAGCTTTGGGGGTAAATATGGACTTCTGTTGAAGAAAGAGTGATACAAAGAAGTAGAAATACTCCCAAACGATTAACGAAAGTACAAGAGATAAACCCAAAAACTGAGAGCTTAAACTCCAAACACGGGAATTTATCGCAGCCCATTAATGGATCAAAGCCCTAACATAAAACATAAACCTAAGAATTATTTAGACTCAGCCCACACGTTACGACCAAATTTTGATAGTTATATTGATCACTAAAATGATCCGAAAATCAATTCAGAAAGTTTATCAAATATAAAATTAAGTTTTCAAATATTTTATACAATTAATACCCTTTTATCATAAAATAATTTAAATTATGTCTACGATTTTCGAGGTGTCGATCTGATACTAACATCCTAAAATATCTTGAAGAGAGGAAAAAAAAGGTACGTGACAATTCTCTTCTCTTTAAGAAAATTTCGTCCTCGAAATTGTCTCAACTTACCAACAGATATATAAAACAAAGTTAACTAGAAAATACATATCAAAACACAAAGAAAAACAAATCAACTAAAGTTAGGATCGACATCGGAATCTCGGAATATGTCAAAAATAATTTTAAAATCCTATTTTCTCAATTTTCAAGTAAAGTTTACAAATTGTTTTTATTTATCAGTTTCAAAATTTGTGATTTTAGTGAGCTCTACAGTTACAGTCCGAGGTTAATAAATATACCTCTAATATTAGTAAATGTAACCCCTAGACTCGGCCCATAGATTACAGTCAAATCCTGATGGATACATTGATCATCAAAGTAATTCGGAAATCAATTCAAAAAGTTTAACAAATATAAAATCAGATTCAAATAGTTTATACAGTTATTACCCTTTTATCATAAATAATTTAATAAAAGTAATTTAAATTTGAGACTTCAATTTTTAAGGTGTCAATCTGATCCTAAAGTCCTGAAATATCTTAAAGGGGAGAAATTAAGGCGTGACAATACAATTGAACCAAGTATTAAATTACACCAATTTTAAGCTTCGATCCAATTCAAAATTTAGGACTTGACAGTGAGTATAGTATTAAATTACGATTATAGATATTGTGATGATTTAAAAAACGTTATGATACGATTGTTATAATGTATTGTAGCCATAATTTAATACTACACTCATTTTAAGTTTAATATAACATCATTTTTTAAGCATAAGATCGACTTGAACATATAAATTTAAGGGTAAAGTACATAAATGGTCTCCTGACTATACGATATTGTTTTATTAAGTCTCTCAACTATTAAAAGTTACAAAATGGTTCTCCGACTATAGGGAGTTGCTTAGTGAAATCTCTTGACTATTAAAAGTTACAAAATGATCATTCAACTATTCATTATGTTACAAAAATATCATTTTTTGTTAAAAAATTAACGACAGCCTGAGGTATACATTAACATGTTGACTAAGATATGATAAAATATGATATCATAATCTTAAATGAACTATCATATCTCAATCAACATGTTAACGTCAATCTCATATTACCATTAACTTTTTAATGAAAAAGACGATTTTGAAATATGATGAATAGTGAAGTGACTATTTTATAAATTTTAATAGTCGAGTGACTCGACAAAGTAATTCCTTATATTTTGTAACTTTTAATAGTCAAATGACTTAATAAAGTAATATCCTATAATAAGGGGACTATTTGTGTATTTTACTCTAAATTTAAATTATAAATTCGACTGAATTATAAATATGTGCGGTCGTGAATTATAACGAGGAAAGCAACAGAACTACCGGCAACTGTTGTAATTCGAAAGTGGTAACTAGATAAGATTTTGATCAACAAAATTTCGTTGACTTTGAAGTGGATTTCTTATACTTGTGCCGGCAATGAGTAGGATAATGAGAATATATAATTATACAAACATTCAAGGAATAAACAAAGCGTTAGTGGTTATTGTAAGTGTTGAGTTAATCGATTGACTGAATCGGCCAAGAGGGGGGTGAATTGGCAATAAAAAAATTTTGTGAAAGCTTTTGCAGAAAATTGAAAGAAATTGCACAACGATTTAGAGTGGTTCGACTTTATCAACCAAAGTCTACGTTCACTACCTTAGCTATCCACACTAAGGATTTTCAAACAAATTCAATAATTTGTTCTTTCTTTTGAGACCAAAGAGATAACTTACAACTCCCTCAAAAATATACCCCAATTCTTGAGAACACTCTTTTCTCAAAGAGAAATACAAATTTGCAAACTTACAAGAAAAACCTCACAAGGCAAATATGTTTGTACAATTCTAGAACAAAGAAAGAACACTCAAGAATAAATACAATTGAGCACAATAAGGCAAAATGAACATTAAATGAAAAATAGGCTTGAAATGCTCAAACTTGAGGTTTGATGCTTTCTCTTTGATTCTCTCTTGATTCTAATTGCTTAATGTTTCTTGTTGTTGATCAATGGCTTCTAAGCTTGCTTAAATACACCTTGAATCACCTTTGAACGTTGGGGATAATTAGAGAAAATAATATAGCCGTTTTAGTGTGAAAACAATTAATAAAACAGTTTGGAGCGTGGGGGGAATCGGTACCCCCTATGGGGAATCGGTTCCCTAAGTGTAAAATTCAAATATTTCGACCGTTATACAAGGGGGGAATCGGTACCCCCTGGGGGGGAATCGATTCCCTCCGAGCATACTGGAATTCTCGGAGCCAAACCATTCAGGGGGGAATCGGTACCCCCTTAGGGGGGAATCGGTTCCCTCTGAGCAATCTGTAATTTTTCGCTTTGAAATGGTTCGAAATACTTTGTAAAATTATTTTGAAATTGTTTTAAGATTAAAACTTAATTTTACACTTTGAGTAAGGATTAAAAATGATCTTTGAAAGATTTAGAGTAATATTTTGATATTCGAATAATTCTATCGAATATGCTTAGAAAATCATTTGGAAAATCTTAAAATTCATTTAACTTAATTTGTTATATCGAAATATCAAAATGTTTTCAACAGTAAGTTATGACGATATTAACTTTTCATATCATGAACCAACTAGAATTGGTTCGGTTGCTAGAAAAATAGTTGTTATTCCTAGAGGTTTTGGATTCGAGCATTAATAGTTGTAATTTACAAAAATAATAAAATATTCATTATCAAATAATTGAGAGTATTTAAATCAAATACTACTTTATAATCACTTAAGCTTTAATCACTTCAACTTAATTAAAGATAAAAAAACTTTTCATATGCTAGTAATTGGGAAACAAGCTTAGGGCATTTAATTGTAATTTTTCACGGGCCTTGGATGTTTCAAACATGAAAACAATGGGAAATATGGTACGCCAAGACACTTGGGATGTTAACCAACATGACTAATCGTAATAATTCTAGTGGATATCAACCAGGTCAGAAAATTCAACAAAAATTTGAAACCCAGTTTCTTGAAACGATGATTGATCTCCAAATATAATTACTATTGTTTGAGTAGTGGAAACTATTTTCCGTAGGGGGGGAATACATTTTTCAACCCTTTATTAAATTTTGCAGACCGACCATGCACCACAGATCATGGACGGTGGACCTGCCTAAATTAGGAATCTCTGGATACAAGAGTCGAGAGATTGTGCAGATAGAATAAATTTAAAAAAAAAGAAAGATCAGCTCATACGGAACAACATAATAAGTACTTTGGTGGAACAAGATTAGGGAACGAGTTAACTCGAAAAATCCAAGCTATAAAAAGCCAACGTCCTACAATGACATATAATATGTGCCTAGGACGGAACCAATCCATTGTTAATTCAAAAGAAGAAGAAAGTGAACTCGATGCTCAAGTAGTAAATTCTTGTGAAAAATGAAGGGGTAGCCCTCCTGTTTGTTGCCATGGCGTCGTGTTGGGCGTTTTCAACACAACAAAACCTGCGATTTGGTGGGTTCAGATAATGTTTCTTTAATATCAAAATATGCCAATGATTGCTTCCTTTGGAGCATATATTTGTTGTCAGACAAACTTGTTCTTTTTTATATGTTTAAAACCAGAAGAAGACGACGATGCTCTTTTTTAATCAGTTCGTGGAAAAGCACAGCAAAAATAAAGAATTTTTTGTTCTTAAAAATGCACTTTAAATGCTATTGCTATTATCTGCATAAGGTGATCAAGAGAAGACGCTGAAGTGGTCAAAAGATATAACATGAAATTTCCCTTCTTATTCCTATTCCTATAGCTATCCAAATTAATACTTGGTGGTGTGTATGAAGGCCATGTGTTCTTGTCAAACAGACTAGGTGGTAGCGGTACTAGTTATTATATGAACCAACGTACTACTCCACGGCTAAGTACTTGGATATGGCTTAAAAAAAAGCCTTGGGTTCATATATTATATCCCCTACCTTAACTGACGAAAAACAAGAGCTAATGTAGGGTTCATAAACCAGACACAGATGCTGTCACTGTTACCTGAATCTAAAATGACAGGTTTTCAGAAGCCTAGCTACTAGAATTTTAGAGGAATCCTTGTTTTATTTTTGGGATTTTCTGGATATTTCCCTTCTTCTTCTTCTTATGATGGTGATTCATTTGGGCCATAAGATGGTTGGTTGTTTCTAAGACATGTGGCCATTTCCTTGAGACACGGAGCTGAGATTCCAGAGGAACTGCTCTTTCCATGGCTGCTTTCACCTTTATTTTTCGCCACTGCTTCTTTAGCCCTGGACGCTGCCCAAGCAACAGTCTTGACAATGCTCTGAAAAATCTGAGCCTTGACTCGCCCTCTCCTCGGCGGAAATCGGCTCACCTTCTTCTTCTTCCTCTCAGGATCAGTCGAGGCACTGCCCATCTACAAGAGAAACAGAGTAAGAAGATAGAACACGTACATAAACAAAATATGATAAATTGAACAGCATAAGTTACAATCGAAATTCAATGAAATGAGAGAAGAAGAGGATGAGGACATGGGGTTCATGTCAGGAAAAAAATCTAGAAATACATTTATCCAAAAACCAAGTTTAACTAAACAAAGATCGAGCAGAGTCCACGCTTTTACAAGCTACGACAACAAAGGAAAACGTACAACAAAAGTTTACATAAACAGATGAAGAGAAGGGGAGAGAGGGAAACGAGGAAATGCAAAGGAAGATGGAAGAGAGTGGCGATGACTGAGTTTAATTTTATAGGCCTAACACAGTATTTGATGTAAATTACATTGATGTTTCCTTTCCTTGTTATACTTACGTGGCCGAGAATAAAGAAATAGGTAGACGTGTAATATATACCCAAAAGAATACGCCTCTGGGTGTTGGATACGGACACAGAGACGAGCATTATGCGCCAGAAAAAGAACACTTTTCCCCCCAATTGATCATTTTGGTTGGATAACATAAAGAATTAGAAATGACATTTTTTCAGATATTCAATGACGTTCCTTTCTCTTCCTTCCTTGGATAAGTTCCATGTTCTCATCTGCCCCTATAGAATGATGACAACAACCAACGGGGAAAAAAGGGCCTTTCAAGTTCAGAACAAGTGACATACAAGCCAATGGTAAACGTAAGATTTAATAATTCAATACCAATTTTTAAAAGTATTTTTCTAACGCATTTTTCAAAAGTAATACCAAATCGGGTGAGCTACAGACAAAGAAAGGCAGTTTGAAACTACATGGAAACAGATTTGGAGTTACAGCAGCAACAGTATTGAATCATTAACAAACACTTTGCAATAAATCTTATTAATGGGTTGAGTTTCATATAATGGGTCCAAATATGTTTTGTAGACATGAAGACATCCACTGGTTCCTACAAAGGCTAAGAGTAAGCTGCAGATCACCTTCTTTTTCGTGCTGACCCAGTTTACGTTGAAGGCCCAAACACCATTACAGTTTCAAAATTTATAAATAAAATTAATTGCAGATAAAATATACACGTCTTATATGATTTAAGTGTGGTGATATTTACCAATAATTCATTTGCTTACATTATTCTCATTATCAAGTTTGAAGCACATGCCCCTACAACATGGGAGCTTTAATATTTTTTAATGAAAAAAAAACATTTTACAACCTTATAGCAAAATGGTTACTTTAATAAAACCAATCGCATTTGCTTGTTTTTATTAGCTACTAAAACCCATTTTTTAAAGATACGATGCTTATTACTTGTTTGAATCCATTTGAAAACATATTAAAAAATTATAATTAAATAAATACTTATTACAGTAACCCATTAATCGAATCTAATTATTTATACAATAAGAAGGGTCCTCCCCCACATGTTGCTTCTCATCTATAATTGCTTAGTTTATAAAAAAAAAAAAGGAAAAAAATTGCGTTCTATATATTTGATTTGAATAGTGAACAATAAACACTCAGCACCGAGTCAGCAGCCTGACTAAACAAATAGTTAAAACGGTGAGTTTTCAAAGCTATCGGATTTTACACTATTATTGTCAAGTTTTAAAATAGTTACAAACCAAACCTTAACAAACAAAAACTAGTTAAGATTATGTTCTGATTCTGATTCTGATTCTGATTCTGATTCTGCCGCACATTGATTTTATTAACATTGTCTCGGCATCTTAATCTACTCGAACTTTTTATTCTTTTACTTACTATGATTCTTCCCCCCACTTGTACTTTAATATTCAATGAATAACTATAACATATTATTTTAGGATTGACAAATGTTGTAACGCCCCGAATCTCGGGTTAGAAGTATTGATTTAATTCATTAGCTTGTAGGGAGCCTTGATCAAAATTAAAGAGGATTTTGGTTTGAGGTAAGTCCAATAGTGAATAAAAATAGTGTTTTTAATCTGTAGTCAGAATTGGAGGGACCAAGGAAGCAACTATACCCTTGTTCAAAAATAAAGCTAATTTCCATTAAAATTTGGTGATATCACCGTCTGAATTTCAGCTTATCTTTTTCTCCACATATGTCTTCTTCTCCCAAGTTTTCTACCTCTTCTTCATCATTCTCTTGAGCAAAAGTGGAAGTTTTTGTTAGTTTCAGTCTATTTCATCAAACCAAGGTAAGAATCAAAATCAACACCTCTTGAGCTTTCATTTGAGACCTTAAGATCAAGTTTTGGCCATGGTTGTAAAAACGGGTTTTAGAAGGGTTTAAGAAACCAGATGATTCCAACCCATTTTTCATATATCTCTAGTCTTAGTACGTGTTTTAATACCCTCCTTAATCTCTAGCAACAGTTAGTAACCCTTGTATTTAGTTTTATTTAGTGCAAGAGGTTGGAGAATGCTCTAAGCTAAGGGAAATGAAAAGTTTACTTTGGTCAGTTTGATGTCTCCAACAATATAGCATCAAAGGTAACTCACTCTTGACTCAACTATACCATATGTAAGTCATTTAGATGAAATGTAGTAGGTTGCATAAGTTTGAAGCATTCCCATGGTAGATTTCATGTTTTAGAGTTATAAACATGTTTAAAGCCATATTATGCTCCTTTGTATCTTCATAAAACATTAATAATGTTTGGGGACCTCACTAAGATCTTTACGATAGTATAATAGGAGTTCTTGCACCTATTTTATGCTCTCTGCAAGTTAAGTTTCGATACTAGAGGGATAATATCAAAACTTGTTATTCTTCTCAGGCAAACTCGTGAGTTACTAGGCAAGAGTATCGATACACTTTTAAGAGTATCGATACTTTGGGTTATAGTTTCGAAACTCCCATAAAGAATCGAAACTAAGCGGTTCAGAAACACTTCAGCATATCCTCAAATAATACTTAAAGCGAGATCAATAATTAACATTAGAACAGCAGAAATAGCAAGGTTTACATAAAAGTAGCATTGTTTGACGCTCGGGAAACAATCAGGACACTCGAGTTCCTTTTAGCAGAAATACGACAGTCAATAGATCCAAGTCAGTACCACAACACTACAACAGCCGACTGGGTGCCAGATGCCCCAAGACTCAACGGAGTAAGTCGGTGGGTGTATGTTCCGATGCAGAATTTCGAATCTCACCGAGGAGTACCCGATGGTGCTTCGGTAGTGCTAGAGGGGTGTGTGAGATCCGAGCTACATAATCCCTCAGTCGTACCATGATACCAACCATATATTAGTAGTCCAGTAGATGTATACTCAGACCTGTGCCACTTGCCATTTCATTTAGTGAATGCATATAATATAGTACAATTTTTAGTGAGGCATTGAGCTCGTAAGTTCAGTGTTCATAATGTGTTTCCGTGCACAGATCGTGGGGAGCTATCATCATCGGGTATTCCAGTGCAGCCGATTCAGATTTCCAAAGACCTTTCAGAGTACGACTTGAGTCATCTTTAGAGGGCATGTACTGTTATGGACCTTGTTATGTATTCAGTCGTAACTCTTTTGAAACCTAGTATTTTATATTATTTTGCGGATGTATTTTGGAAGCTCCCCATTAATTGTAAACCCAGTTTATTACTATGTTTTTATATTACATTATGGATATCTAAATTTTAGAGATTTACAATGAGTTTTAAAAGAAAATTTTTGAGTAACTATTTCGGTTGTCCCGTATAACATTGTAATCCATGGATATTCTTTTGTTTTGTTTTGTATTTTTTTTGCTTACTTAAACATGTGCTTTTAAAGTCTTCTTTTGATTATTTTTGATTTTTATACTTTCTTTTTTTCATAAAAGATTGACATTTTTAATAGTGTTTCGATGTTACATGTTTGCCATTATTTATGTTACTTTCTATTTTATACGGGTTAAATTGTTCTATTGATCCATGCATTATATGTAAATTATAGCTTTATACTTTATTTTATTTAATTTTAGTATTTTTATTTTTATAATTGTATTATTTGTCCCAATATAATTAGTTTAAGTTTGCGTAAAGTGATCATATTATTCGAATATTATTTAGATCTTTCAAAACTTATGTAAAATAAATTAAAATATGTCATTTTGATATTTACATAATTGAAAATAAACAAAATAATATGTACAAAAGATTACCCACTATCAATAATTTAGTTATTTTAATGAGGAAGCTGCAAATGTATTTAAAAAATTATTTTAAGTTATTGAACAAGCTCAAACTTTGGGTAAAAAAATGAAGATCCAGCTGTCTGTATTATCCATAAAAATATTATTTAATATCTAAATTATTAATTTTGGTCTATTTTAATATTTAAACTTTTAATCTTTTTAAAATCGTACCTAATATTTAATTTTTACATCATTTTAGCACCTCACCATTAAAAAGTTAACACGTTTGATACCTAAACTATCGGTTTTGGTCTATTTTAGTATCTAAACTTTAAAAAATAAATCAAAATTTAACGTTAAATTTTGAACGGATACTAGAATGAAATGAAAACTAAACCTTAGGTATGATTTTCAAAAAAAAAAAAAGTTTAGGTACTAAATGCATAATTGACCCAAATATCTAAGGTGGAATGATTAAGTTCTTCTGTAATGATACAAATGTAGCATGATTAAGGTCTTGTAGAATGTTTATAGAAGAAGATCTTCTGGAATGGGAAGGGAAAATGTGGAAGAAAACCCCCATGATTAATTAGTCCCAATTCATTCCCTCAAACATCATTTATGCTTTAATAGAGTTTCAAGTTTCAACCAAAGAGATTAATGAAGATGAAATAAAGTATGGCTCTCGAGTGCAAATTCGTGGGTGATGGCCGAGTTCAAGTACTAATGTCGTAGGAAACATGTACAGATATCAATTTAAAAAAAACACACACACATACAGTTTAGACTCGTGCTTTTTAATATTTATAGTTGTGATGATTCCTATGATACCATGAACCAACTTCAAAGAGTAAAAAATTTCAACTGTCAAAAACTTAACGACAAAGTTTGCCGTTTTTACTTTACATAATTTATTGAGAAGCATGTTCCTTCCAAGTCCATACCTTGACTGCGATACTGCGGAACTGCGGAACTGCGATTGATTAATTGGACAAACGAACTCTCCTTTGTTAAAAATGTGTGTTTCATACGTTCCATCGCCTTCTCTCTCCTTTGTTGTTGAACCTGTTAGCCGGCGATCGTCTCTTTTTGTTATAAACTGATCGCCGAGTAATTCAAAGAATGCCAGCCTCATTTTGATATGGGTCTCACTGAAGAGAATCGAACTCTTTCTTCACATTTCTAATAGTTGCGATAGAATCTGTTACTGCCGTAGGATTTGCTTATTTTCAGAGAGAAAAAAGGAAAAAAAAAAAGCTGCCTGATGATTTGGTTTTGAAGCTCAGAGTTAATTATTTTTGTTTTGTTTTGAAAATTTCTGTGAGTCAAAGCTTAATTCTACAAGAAGTTGAGGCGAAATGCTAGATCTTAATCTCAATGTCGCCTCGACTGAGTCGACTCAAGACTCTGACTCTGTGGTTCTCTTTACTGATGAGCTCAATGAATATCCTGCAAACCAAATGGACGGATCCGATACCTCGAATTCGTCAATCGTAAACGACGACGATGACTCGTGCCCCACACGCCCCAACGGAGACGCGTTCACTCTAAGCTTCGACGTACTCAGAGTTGGGAGTGGAGGAAGCGAGAACGAAAAGGACGACGCACCTGTGGTGGCTACTAAGGAACTATTTCCGGTGAAGGGAGTTGGAGATGATTTCCGAGGCCCCGAAGGGCAAGGCTCGGGAAACTGTACTAACTACAACAAGTGGATCGATCTTTCGTGCGTGGGAAAAGAAGTTGGTCACCCGCAGGTGGTGCAACAGCAACCATCACAGACGGTGAAGAAAAGCCGTCGAGGACCTCGCTCTCGAAGCTCACAGTATCGAGGAGTTACTTTCTATAGAAGAACTGGAAGATGGGAATCTCAAATTTGGTATTTTTTCCCCTTTCTTTTCGAAATTCTATTTTTAAGAGAATATTTTGATTGGCTATTATGCGCAACTGAATTTTGATTTGGTTTGTGAAGTAGTTTTTAACTGAAGTTTCTTTCGAAAATTTGCTCAATTTTATTTACTATTATTTATTTATTTTCAAGGATTGCGGGAAACAAGTATATTTGGGTATGGATATAATTAGCTTTTGATTTTTTAGATGGATTTGACACTGCTCATGCTGCCGCTAGGTAAATTACTGGACAGTAATCTTTTAATTTAGTTTATGAACTTGGGTTTATCTTAGTTTTTCTAAAATCTGGCTATGTTTGATTCAGAGCCCTATGATCGAGCGGCTATTAAATTCCGAGGTGTTGATGCTGATATCAATTTCAGCCTTAGTGATTATGAGGACGATATGAAACAGGTTGGAATTTTATTACCAATATAAAAAATTTATTAATGAAACTCGCTGTAAAAACTAAATGGTTTGAACTTTGAATGACAGTATTGTGACCTGCTTTCTTTTGGTGATGGACAGATGAAGAATTTGTGCACATACTTAGACGGCTGAGTACTGGCTTTTCGAGGGGAAGCTCGAAATATCAACCTCAATTTATTATCCTCAATTGGGTTCCATCCAACATATGTCCACGTTTTGATTTTCCCCCCTGGAAATCAGGGCTTATGACAAGGCAGCTATCAAATGTAACGGAAGAGAAGCAGTCACCAACTTCGACACGAGTTCATATGAAGGGGAGATGATATTTGACACCAGTAAGGAAGGTATCATTTGATACCGGTTTCTTATTATTCTGTGACTATAATGTTTATTCTAATCAAAGTTATTTGCCTGATGAGAAATTTTTCGATGGTGCTTTGTTAACTTGTTTTTGAGAGTAACTTTTTTTTGAACTAATCCTATATTCTTGTATGTTTTACTTTTACTACATTGAGAGGATTGCTGTTCAACCTACTAATAAATAACGACGTCTGTTGCGAGCACTAGGATAGAATGGTGCTTTCTAGCTTTATGAAACATACACTGCCTGTTTTTTGGATGATAATTGAGTGTCTTGACCTTTCCCTGTTGCAGATGGATGGTGTATCGATCATTCTATGATTTACTTTTGCAGGTGGCGAACACTGCTGCGGCAACAGTCGGTCCAGTTCACCAAGGGCTAGCGGGGACTTCAGCTCAGCCAATTTTCTGGAATGGTGTATGTCCTGCGTACTTTCCCAGTGTCCTGCGTACTTTCCCAGTGAGGTAAAAACCTCATTGCGCTAACGTGAAAGAATAAAAACAATGACTACCTCTGTATTTCACAGACATGATGTCTCATTAACACGTCTCATTAATATTTTTATATTAATATTAATAATTTTATAATTCACCGTTAATAATAATGTTGATTTATATCTACTACTTGTCCGAATTTTTAATCCTCTACTTGTAAGATATTTTTTATTATTAGACATTTAACGTGTACATTACGATATTTTTAGGAAAATCATTTGACTTATGTAATTAACTTTGTCTTATTTCCACAATTTTCCTGTATTTTAAAATATTTTATTATTTAATAGAACAATCTAATACTATTAATTCAAAAAAAAAAATTGCGTATTAGGAATTTCACCAAGTAAATGAATTTGATGTAGTTTTTTATAAGGGTAAAATGCACATATCATCATTCAATTTTACTCTCACTTTTATTTTAAACATTTAATTAAAAAATAATTTAATCATTTAACTTTTATATTTATCTTCTTTTAATCTTTCAAGCTTAAATCAAATGATATGATATCATTTATTTTATTAGTATCACATTTTATTTTATTTTATTTTATTTTATTCTGTCACTTAAAATTAAAATAAAAAATAAAAAAACCCAAAATTACACTCTAAAACCCAAAACCCTCACCATTCTCACCCACCTATCAACCCAATTCTACATACACAATAATTTGAAATAAACTTAAATCAAAACTGTATAATCATTTTAAAACAGTTTAAAACTTTATAAAGTTACAAAGTGGTCATTTGACTATAAGATATTATTTTGTTGAGTTACTCAACTATTAAAAATTACAAAATGATCAACTGACTATTTATTATATTCTAAACTCGTCATTTCCTGTTAAAGAATTGATGGTCATCTGAGTTTGACGTTAACCTACTAACTGAGGTATGATAGTGGTTTAAGATTTTGAAATCAGATTTTATCATGACACATGTAACAGATTAATGTCCACCTCAAATTACCGTCAATTTATAATAGAAAAAGACGAGTTTGAAACATAATGAATAGTCGATAACCATTTTGTGACTTTTAATAGTCGAGAGACTCAACAAAACAACATTCTATAATCGAGAGACCTTTTTGTAACTTTTAAAAGTCAGAGAACTTAACAAAATAATGTCCTATATAGTCAATGGACCATTTGTGTACTTTACCCTAAATTTTAACTAGTCGTGATTCATTAGTCTTCTTCTTCTCTCCTCCTCATTTTTTATCAGTTTAAGATGATTATAAGATAATATTTGTTCAGAATCTTTATTAATTATTAACAACGCACACATCCAACAAATACAACTACTTATACTCAAAACCTGTAAACTCTAAAAAAGACAACACTCCTTAAACTTCTTAATAGGTTCTTATTTCTCATATTTTGAATTATATTTATTGTTTTGTTTAATTAATCATTTTGAAATGACCATCCAGCTCAGTTAGTAGAGCACAAGGTTCTTAACCTTAGGGTCGTGGGATCGAGTCCCACGGAAGGCATTTCATAATTCGGAGATCTCCTACGGAAGCTGCTCTCAACCTGGCGTTGGAGGCAGCCTACTATCCTACCTCCCCCTTATCCCATTACATATGGGAATAAGGGCCAACTAATTTAATTAATCATTTTTCTTTTCTTATGAAATTAATGACTGGCTTTATTTATTCTGTTAGTATGTTTTTCACCTTTTTCTTATAATATGTATTTTCTTTTTTTTATGATTAGATTTAATATTATCAGAATTAATGGTAATAGACGTGGACAATCATAAAAACATATCATAATTGAGTTGGAATAATATCAATTTGTCAATGATTTATTATTATTATATATATTTTTATATTAATGACAGTGATCTTATGATTCATCACTGATAATAATATTTGTTTATATCTATCAGTTGTCTAAATTTTAATCCTCTATTTTTACTATTGTTTTTTGTACAAAAATATTTTTTACTCTTAGACGTTTAACTTGTATTATATCAATATTTTTAGGGAAAATATTTGACTTATGCAGTTAACTTTTTCTTATTTCCATAAATTTTATTGTATTTTAAAATTTATTATTTAATAGAACAAACTAATACTATTAATTCAAAAAGAAGTTGATATATGTTTTGTGCGTATTAGGAAATTCACCAAGTAGATGAATTTGATGTAATTATTTATAGGGTAAAGTATATAAATAGTCTCCAATTTTTTAGGTCATTTGTATTGTGGTCACCTAGCTTTTGAAACTTATAATACATTCATCAAACTTTTAGTTCATTTTCTGTAATATCCTAAAATCAGGGTGAGTGACTAAAATGGAATTTTTGAAACTTTGAAGTATGATTTCAAAAGATTGTAAAAGTAGGGATTTATTTGTAAATATTTTTGAGGGATTGTTGGTAATTAATAAATGAAGTAAAGGGTAAAATGGTCATTTGACAAGGAAGATTTTTATTTTCCTTTATAAAATAAGGAAACCACGTGGGAAGAGAGAAAAGGTTCCAGAGTTCTCTTCTCTTCTCTTCTTCCTTCTTCATACGTGAATGCTTGAACAAAAGGTGAGTCTTCTATTTAGATAATTTTTGGTTAAATTTAAGGTTGGGTTATGATCATTAGATGATAACTAAGCTTAAGGAAAGCTTAAGTTATCTTAAAATCAAAAGATAAAGGAGTTAGGGAAGATTAAAGATTTGGAGTTCTTGAGTGAAATATTGAAATAGAGTTTATAATAAGAATTGAAAGTTGAATTTGACTTGCCATCAATAAGAATAAGAGATTTATGAAGTTAGAAAGGATTAATAACAAAGTTGAAAGTTTAGTAAGATTCATAAATTTTAAGAATCATGATGAGATATAAAAGATAAAGATGGTTTATATGGATATAAGTTGGTTTAAGTAATGGTAGTTGAGTTTAATGACATGATAGGGGCTTAAAATAGATGAATTGAGTGAAAAGTTGATGGTTTTCGGGCTTAAAATGCAAATTCTGGGCAAGGTGTATCGATGCACATTCAATGTGTATCGATGCACTCTGTAAAGAAGAAACATCGAATGTAATTAGTGCATCGATGCATAAGGAGTGCATCGATGTACCCCCTTAAAATAAAAACATCGAAGGTGATTGGTGTATCGATGCACATGTTAAAGAATGCATCGATGCACATGTTAAATAATGCATCGATGCACATGTTAAAGAATGCATCGATGCACATGTTAAAGAATGCATCGATGCACTGTAGAATGTATCGATGCACTTCAAAGGGGAAATAGAAATAAACCTTTCTTTTGGTCTAAGAAATGGTAAATTAGAGTATATCAATTGGATATTGATATGTATCAATGTGTGATTATGTAGATATCGAAAATGAACAAGTTCCGGAATGATTATCAAGTTAAGATTCGATCGAAAGAGAGGAAATCATTAGTGGATTGGAACTTAGTGAGGCTAATGTGAGTGCATCTTATTGCATATGATTATATGGAAATTGACTTGCGATAAGTCTATTCCGATAGTATAGTACATGAAGTATGTGATTAATATGAAATGTATGCATGCTTGTATGAGTGTATATGTGCTATGTGATCTATGTGAATATATGGTTATGGAATAAAGTATGTAATAATACAATGTTATTTGAGTTGCTTAACAATAAGTCATAAGATTACATGCATATGTAACATAAGTTATAAGATAAGAAAATATGTGCTTACATGTATTTGCGAATATATATATATATATATGAATAATATTTGATATATGTTTATGTAAAACCATGCAAAGTGATATGAGAAGTGAACTACATGAGTAAGTGATCATATGAGAATGAGATAAAGAGCCATGTGATATATGACATGAGATATATGAAAGAGAAAGTATATGTGATAAGTGAAAGTGAATTATATGATTATATGAAGATGGGAAACGATATAAAGATAATGCCCATGATATATGATACGAGAACGATAGGTATAGTTGGCATGCCAAGAGTCGAGGGTTTACCTATGTTCTACGGAACATATGGACAGAATTACCTATGTCTTTCGAGACATATGGACAATATACCTATGTTCTAAGGAACATATGGACAATTTACCTAGGTTCTTCGGGACCTATGGACAGTTGCCGAGGTTCTTTATGACCTCTGGATAGGTCATTCGGGACAAATTTTATAGCCCCTAGTGGGACCCCATACGAGCTGTGGTGACAACATAGTGCACAACCTCAATAGACTCACATATATATAGTTCTCAAAAGTGTACATGGGCTAAACAAAGATATAACAATGAAGATAATACTTGTGAAGTATATGCTTTGTGATATGAACTGTATTATATGATTGATATGATGATGTGTGTATGGTTTGAATGAGTCATATGTTGATAACAAAAGTATGATTAAAGGATATAAATGATAATAATATGGATAATAGAATAAGATTAATGATGGAAATAATGTGTGATGTGTATATGTGTACATTATATTATATATATCATGAAGTGATATGTTCATATATGTTTAAGCATTTAGAGTTTCCTTTATAAGTTTAATGCCTCACTAAGTCATAGACTTAGTGTGTGATTGTTTCACACGTAGGTTACAGAAGTGAGAAGAGAAGCGAAGAAGAGCAAGACATGTCAGCATCTTCCTTACAAAATTTCAGATTAGAAAATAGATGATTTAAATGTATTTGGTTATTTTGAATATAGTTGGCATGTACTAATTGATTGAGTTGAATATGCTCTGATCGATTTTGATTATTTTGGTCAACTTATGTAAATAAACCGCTTTTATTTTAATGAAAGTTTTAAATTTTCTTTGAATTTTGTTAAGAGTCAAAGTTTGAAAAGTCAATGTGACAACTCTTACTCATATTCGGGTCGGGTACGAGTTGGGGGTGTTACATTTTCATTTTAGTCCCTATATTCACCTTCTGTTAATTTTTCCTGACGTGGCACTTAACCCGTTAACTCCCCCTTCTTCTTCTTCTTCTTCAATTAATGATTGTTTATATGCAGTGCATACATCAAATACAAATGAAGAACATAGCTGCAAAATTATAAGCTTGTGTGAACTTATAAGATTGGTAGGTTACCTTCTGGAAGTGCCCTACGTTGTTGTTGGTGCTATTTACCAGGTGAACAACTTTACCAAAGAAGGTATGAGCGTTGGTAGTGATAACAACAGCCTCAAGCTCACCTTGCTTGACAATAGAACCCGAGTATACCCCAATACCTTGGTTTTGGGAGCAAGAACAACCATAACTGCGACAACAACATTAGCCGCATTGTTCTCTTCAATGAAACTGACGGTGGAGTTGATGATAAGCAATGCGGTGATACCAACGAAATCTTGGCAATCTGGGGGCTTTCCTTGCATTTTTTTTGTTTATTGAGTTAAAAGATTTGTTTCTCAAACTGCAATGCAAGTGCTTGAAAAGAGAGGATGAATACTCCTCCATTGGCCAAAACAATGGCCATGATTGTTGCTATCTCCATAACCCATGACAGATGATTCCACATGAATCCCAATAACTTCAAAATCTTGTTTTCCTATTTGAAATTTATTCAACACTAATCAGCTCCTCCCCATATTATACATATACGACAATGAAATAAGAATAGCAAAACTTACACTCTTCTCTTGGAGCTTATTTGGGCCAAATATTTGCAGTCTTCTTCTTCTTCAAATAATGATTGTTTTTTATTTGTCTTTTTTACTGATGCACCAAACAATGGCGAGAGAGCTGACAATAAAGACTAGTTCCCAAATACACGTATAGCTACAACGGATGACAAATGTGAAAGAAGCACCCAATACACTTGAAAAACAAAGACAACAAAAAAAAATGAGACTTTTAATGTAAATATCGAAAGCTATGATGCAGAAAACGTGAAAGTGAAAGAAACCCAGGAAAAGAGGGAGTTGAGTTTAACCTTTTCTTGTTGTTTCTTCATACGATTCATTTTGTTTAGTATTTTGTGTGAGAAGGAGGACGAGAAGAAAAAGAAGAAGCTGCCATGTCATAAAGTTAACGGAGTTAAGTGTCACGTTAGCAAAAATTAACAGAGGTAATAATAAGGATCAAAATGAAAATAAATTAAAAGTTTGATGAATGTATTACAAATTTCAAAAGTTAGGTGACATAATGCAAACATTCTAAAAATTCGGAGACTATTTATATACTTTACCCTTATTTATAAAGGTAAAATGCACATATCATCATTCAAATTTACTCTCACTCTTATTTTAAATATTTTTTTTAAAAATTAATCATTTAACTTTTATATCTTCTTTTAATCTTTCCACTGCTAAATCAAATGATACGAGTTTTTTGGATTAAATTATATGTTTAGTATCTAAATTTTTAATTTTTTCAAAATCATATTTAAAGTTTAATTGTTATTTCATTTTAGAACCCGCCGTTAAAATCTTTAGTTTTTGTTTCATTTTAGTACCAATTTAACGTTAAGTTTTGAAAAAAAATAAAAAATTTACATACTAAAACGGACCAAAACTAATAGTTTAGGTACTAAGTGTAAAGTTTTTAAGGGTGAGATACTAAAATGAAATGAAAACTAAACGTTAGACATGATTTTGAAAAAAAAAATTATAGTTTAAATACTAAAACGGATTAAAATTGATAGTTTATGTACTAAATGAGTAGTTTATCCTTTATTTTATTAGTACATTTTATTCTTTTGTGCCACATAAAATTAAAATAAAAGAAAAATTAAATGCCCAAAATTATACTCTAAACCCTATACTTAAACCCCAAAACCCAAATCACAATCTCCCACTTCACCTTCAATACATGGACAATAATGAATTAAATTTGAAATAAACTTAAATAAAAACTGTATAATCATTTTAAAACAGTTCAAAACTTTATAAAGTTTTTTTTAATAATTTGGTTGATCTAAATATATTTTAAAATATTATTGTTTTAACATGAGTCTCACAGTTTGACCGTGAATACGATTTAAAATTGATTGAAATTAATCCCACAAACCAAATAAACTTATGTACACAACTGAAAGACTTTAGTGAGTAGACTAATGAATCTCCTAATTGATGAACTGCTGATATTGCATGCAAAAGGAGGGTTTGGGGTTTTGGGAAGCTAATGAGAGAATAGTGGAGTATAAAACTTGTTACTTGGCGAGAAAGCATAAAGAAAAAAAAGAGGAGAATTTCTTATCTCTTTTATATTAAAAACAAGATGTTATTTTATAGCGACTTTCGTCCTTTTTGTTGTTATTTTTTCCCGTCTTTCCGTATAAGAGTCTTTCGGTGGTACTACTCTTTCTATAACGTATTTTAGTTATAAGGGTATCAAGTAGTGTTTCACGCTTTTCGGGTCACTAATGGCGGGGATGCGATTTTTAGAACACAAAGGCTCTGCTTCGTGGAAAACAAAACGTAAGAGAATTTTTGAAAGAAAGAAACTTGATATTAACGAGAAAGTAGAGGTAATGCGGCTGTTCCCGTTATCTCTTTTTTTTTAGTTGCCCCCTTCAATTATGCGTTTCTTGGGTCGGTTTCTTTTCTTCTTTTTAGGGGTTCCTGATTCTGGGTTGTAATTTTCTTGGGTCTTAACGGAGTTCAATTAATGTGGGTGCTTTTTTGTTTTTGAAATTTTTTATTTTTCCGAAATGGGTTATATTGGGTTTTGTTTAATGATGGAAGCTTTGAGTGCCTTTAATCAGTGTTATTATAGCCGCATTCTGCTGTTTAATTGTTTACCTCATTAACAATGCGGATATAAGCACGGTTTGGGGTCTGTTTGGTTGCCATGCAATGTTCATTAGTAGTCGTTTCAGAATTCTCCTATCATTGTTTTGATTGTTTAAAGTTCAAAAATGGATATTGATGGATTTGTTCTTTGCATAACGAAGTTGAAATTTTGTAGGTGAGGAGTGTTGAAGAAGGGTTTCAGGGTTCGTGGCATCAGGGAACTGTTACTTCATGGAATAAGCGAGAGTGTCACGTAAAGTATGACCATCTTCTTCTTGATGATGGTTCTGATAAGCTCGTCGACATTGTGAGTGTTTCTGCTGAAATAAATGTTTTTTCTTGTTCATGTGACACTCACTATAACTATAGGGGGAATATAAGGCAATTGCCACCTGAACTAGAGTTATGCAAATGGAACCTTTGCTATGGGCTCTGTGTTGATGTATGGTATAATGATGCTTGGTGGGAAGGTGTGATTTTGGACCATGTAGATGGTTCAGAGAAGAGGAGAGTTTTCTTCCCTGATTTGGGTGATGAAATGACTGCTGAAATTGGCAACTTACGAATTACTCAAGATTGGAACGACTTTGAAGAGGAGTGGAAAAAACGTGGAACCTGGTTGTTTCTTGAGTTGATTGAGCAATACGGGAAAGAATGGTTTCTTTCTGTTTCTGCGCAACAATTTTGGTACGATTTACGGGAGAGAAAGGATTTTCAAAATGTTGGAGAGTGGACATTTTCTTGCGAGTTTCTGTGGAAAGAATTGGTGCTAGAAGTAATAAAAGATAACCATAAAATCACTGTGGATCACTTTGTCAAGGTATTAGGCCTTCCTGGTTCCTCCCAACCAGAATCCAAATCAGAAGAGGAGCCTGCTATACTGGATGCAGATGTTAATATGAGTACTGATGCAAATTTAGGTGACACAATTTCTCTTGCACTAGTTAAGAATCACGTTAACAGTTCTTTGTTGAGTCCAGACACAGTTAGAATTCCGTCAATTCAAGGGAAATCAAGTTCTGGTCAGCTGATGCATGTTTTCAAGGATGATAACAATGTTTTGCCTGAACCTAATGAACCCTTTGTTGATAAAGCTGTCTGTAGTTCATCCGAGGCTTTGTTGATCTCACCCTCTGTTGTAGGTGGAATTTCAGGCATCTGTTCTGTAGCTAGCAATGAAGGAATTTCTGGAACTGATATAGATACAGCTGAAAGGAGGGCTAAACATTCAGGGTTCGATGTAACTGCAACATGGATGCCTCCTGACCCTGAGCTTGTTTCTAAAGCTGAGTCATGCCCTGATGCCATTACCAAATACGTTCTTGCTAGTAAGCAACGTGATAATGCTCTGATAACTGATGTTAGGAAGCATCTTCTGTATCAGGGATGGAAAATGGAGACCAAGCAAGACGGAAAAAACTTCAGGTGGCGATACTTCTCACCAGCTGGGTGTTGTTATTACTCTCTTCATCAGATCTGTTTAGATCTGACAGATCGCTCCAGAAAGCAAAATTGTTCAAACCCCAAAGATGTACACGTTGAACCAAACATCAACCATCTTGGTATTGTTGAACCAAACATCAAGGGACTACATTTTATTGAACCAGAATATTGCCCTCAAGCTGTTTTGGACTGGTCTAAGGTTGAATTGGATGAGATTCGCAAATGCAAGGGAACTGATATGACGCTAAAGGCAAAAAGGCATCTCTTATGGCTGGGTTGGGTGTTTCACTATGCAACCAAATATGGAAAGCGTTATTTGTGCTACACTTCTCCAAGAGGAAAGATGTTCCAGTCACTTCGGGAAGCGTGCAAAAACTGTATAAAAGAAGGTGGACTTTCTCAAATCGATGCCTCTAACTCTAGTCCAGCGGAAAAAAATTACGCTGTTAAGGAGATTGATTGTCAGTTAGTGAGTGAAAAGCTTTCTTCTGCACTTGCTATTGTGGATATCCAGAGAAGTTGGATGCCGTCAAATAGTGAATCTGAACACTGGTCCAAGAAATGTTATTCGAGATCTGAGAGAAGAAATGTCGTTGAGCAAAGTAGGGTCATTCAAAAGCCTAAAAGGAAGAGAAGAGATAGTTTGTCATATGCTGCATTTAACTTAAAAAAAAGGCGAACTGACTTACCTGTTAAATACACTAGCATTTCAAGATTGAAAGGTGGAAAGTTACCTATGTCACTGAACAAACTAAGAGAGTATCTTAGAGGTAGTCAACATAACTGTGTGCTACAATCAACCAAAAGAGTGCAGCAGATTGTGACTCCTAGTTCATTGCATCAAAATCCACGAACTGTGCTGTCTTGGTTAATAGATAAAAATATTGTTTTGCCAAGGTCAAAAGTACATTACTGGAGGAAGAAGCAGAGGTTGAAAGCTGAAGGGAGGATAACTCGTAATGGAATTATGTGCAAATGTTGTGGCAAGGTGTACACTCTTGGTGGTTTTGTATTACATGGTGGTGGTGACAACCAGAGACCAGCTGCCAAGATCTTCTTGGAAGATGGCAGGTCTCTATTGGACTGCCAGATGCAAGTAATTCAAAATAGTAGAGTGAAGTTTGGAAAAAAGAAGAATTCCCAGTTGAAACGCAATTTCCGAATGGATCAGAACGATGAAATTTGTTCTGTTTGTCAGTATGGGGGTGAACTAATTTTATGTGATCAATGTCCATCCTCATTCCATAAAAACTGCCTTGGTTTAAAGGTATCACTTTTGTTTTTATTATCAGTTCACCCCCATCTTAATATGCTTATATTCCATTTTCTTAAATCCTACATATTACTGTGGGATAGACTGTTCCAGACGGTGATTGGTTCTGTCCATCATGTTGCTGTGGGATTTGTGGTCAAAGCAAACTTAAAGATGGTGCAAATATAGTGGATGGCAGTCTTTTCACTTGTGCTCAGTGTGCACATAAATGTATGTTAATTTTCTGTATTTGTTGATAGCTCAAAAACACATTGGTTTATTTATAATTTTTTGTGTATTTGATGCAGATCACGTTGGCTGCATATGCAGTGCAGGGGCAGATAGGTTGGAAATGTGTGCAAAAGATAATTGGTTTTGCAGCAAAAAGTGTGAAGAGGTACTTCCAATCAGCTTTATTTTTGTAATTTGTGTTGTGCATTTACAAGTGATAGCTACTGATATTTCTTTCTTTCCTGGGGCACATGTCATATCGCATCTTCGATTTTCAACCTTTTGAGTGCTTACAATTGCTGTTTTGCTGCAGATATCTTTGGGCCTTAATGAGCTTTTAGGGAGACCAATTCCTGTTGGAACGGACAATCTAACATGGACATTAATTAAATCCTTGCAGCCGGAGAGTTATGATCTTGATGCTTCAGATGACGAAACCATGGTTGAGAATTATAGCAAACTTAGCATTGCACTTGAAGTGTTGCATGAGTGTTTTGAGCCTGTCAAAGAATCAAGTACCGGTAGAGATCTTGTTGCAGATATTATATTCAGTAGAAGGTGGGTAATTCTTATTTTTCTCATGTCGTTTTGATAACTTTAGTACGGGCTGGATACTCTTTCTGCAAATTGTTGCTTGAAATTTTGCATTCATTTGCAAATCACATTTTTATGTGGCATAACTTGAGTGTTTTAGATTTATGGCTGGAGTGACTCATGATAATTGTAGATTTAAAATTGAGTGTTTTATTTTTATGTCTATGCCTGCGCCGAGGGGAGGAGAATGATCTACTTTGAGTGATTTGTTTATGTTAATCTGGCAAAACATTATCTTGGACTGAATGTTTGATGGTTTGAATTGGCTAATTTTAAAGATTACTATTAAAGTACCTGCATTTACTCTTCCTTGTAGATAATCTTGGTAGCATATTGGTTTCTTTGCCAGAAGGCCATACTAACCTACTTCCGACACTTCAAATTCATAATGTTTTTGTTGCTGCTATACTATTATCACTTATGATTTATTCGAATTTTGTTTGTTTAATCAAAGTAAGTGGCTTAAAAGTTTGATTGATTTGGTTTTTGAATTTTACAGCTCAGAACTTAACCGCCTGAACTTCCAGGGCTTCTACACGATACTTCTGGAAAGACATGATGAACTCATTACTGTTGCCAATATTAGGTAAGCTTCTCTAACTAACAGTAGTGTGCTATATAGGACTGAAGACCTTGGTTAGGATGTTTTGTACGTTTACCTTGTTAATAATGGTAGTTTTTATTTCTATTTTCCCATTCAAGGGTTCATGGAGAAAAGGTGGCCGAAATGCCTTTGATTGGTACCAGGTTTCAACATCGACGGCTTGGAATGTGCAGCATTTTGATGAACAAACTTGAGAAGGTCAGCTATGTAATGTTTGTATGGTTTCTTTTATTAGTAGTGCTTTATATCCACTATTTGTTCAAATTATACTGCATCAAATTTCTGGGATTAGATATCATTGAACTCTTGCCATGCTAAATGCACGCATCTGATAAATTTCTAATCGTTGCTTCTTGCATGAGTTCTTCAGATGCTCATGGAATTAGGAGTGGAGAGGCTGATATTACCTGCTGTCCCTGATGTGCTGCGCACATGGACTGACTCATTTGGATTTTCGGAGATGACGCCATCTGAGAGATTAGAGTTTGTAGATTATACATTTTTAGATTTCCAGGGTGCTACCATGTGCCAGAAGCTTTTGCTTAAGAAGCCTTTACTGGAATCAAGCTTATCAATTGGTATTCCCAATTCCCTAGCCACCTAGTTCAAGTATTAATTACTGCAGTGAGTCACATTTTAGTTTTCACTCTTTTCAGGATCCCAGTTTGAACTTCGTATTGATGCATTTGAAAGATGTGATAATGTCAACGATGATGAATCAGATTCAGCCTGTGAAGTATCCCAAGCAAGACAAATCAACAAAAACGAAATTATGGGTCAAGGACTACTGGAGTATGTCTCACCTCTTCAGTACTTTATTTAGAAGAGAAAAATCGAAATTGGTAAAATTCACTGTAACCTCATTTTTCCTTAGGATGGGCCAAACAAGAGATAACTACTGGCTTAGTATCCTAACCAGATTATTTGTAAATATCATCTATTTAAAAATCTTAAATCATTAAATTCATGTCATTATGGTCTGTGAAAGATAACTGTCCTTTGGTGTTGAGTGGCTTGGTAAAGAGGGAGATTACACAATCTTTGCATCTATAGAGAGGAAGAGATCATAAATAACAGTTCTTATCAAGGAAATATCCCTTTCTGGTATTATGATGCTCTTAGACATAATATGGAAATAGGCCTTTGACTTCATCAGTTCCAACTTATCTAAATGCTCTAATAAAGCAAAGAACGACTGCATGAAGCACTAACTACCTGGCACAGAATAGCTTGATCATATGCTCTGACAAAAACCTGTAGTACAACCTGCATTTGCTTGCTTTAGATTGATAGGTTTTCGGTAGTACAACCTGCATCATGTTCATTGCTGCTGTACCTTGGATCCTAATTCTTTCAAATATATCAGTTACCATCCTTTTATAAATGATCAACATCAAAAATCAGCTCTCTATCATAAGACACATATATGGTTTACACATGTATTGTGTATAAGCTACAAATTGATGATCTCACTTTCTTTGGAAAAATGCTCTTTACTAATATTGCTTTTAGCATTTGGAAAAAACAATGTGTTTTGTGCGTATAGTTTGCCATCATTCTCTGTATATCCTCTTCAACATTGGCTTGTTGGGTTCAATTGCAAAATTGATGACTATTACTCATCTGGAAACCCATAACTGAGGCTTGTACCGAAAATTATATGGATCATCTATCGACTGTTTATTTCCGAGCCTGCGGTTTTTCATGCATCTTTAAATTTGGATAGATATTAGTCTATTGAAATCCTCTTATCTTCTAGAATCATTTGGGTTGAAGCATCACTTAGGGCCATTCATATTATAAGCAACTTACTTTCTTATTCTTCGACTTTGTTTGTTGTATTCTCTGTTCAAACATACTGCTTTCAACGTTGCCAAATGTACTAATTAAAATTGTTGTCAGGTTTGACACGGTAGGAGGGATTGGTAGCAGTGAAAGCGATGTTCAGATTCTCGTTGCGGTGCTTTTAACAACTCCAAAGCATTTTATCATTCCTTCATCAACCCATTCTTCCACTTTATTTTTCTGTTCTGATCCACATTTCTCTACCAAATTCTTGACCCATTTTTCAATTACAGGTGAACCAGCCTACACAAAGTGAGGCTCCTATGAACCCAGCGTGCTTAGCCGAGGATACGGGTTTGAAGAAAAGAAGGGGCGGTCATAGCAATTTTAACAGGCTGTGTAAGCGTAGGATGATATGTGTAGGTAGGAGATGAGTTTTGGTTTCGTGGGCATCCAAATTTTGCTGTCATGGATGTCTAAATATTCTGTACAGCTGGACAGAACAGAACATCTCAAACTCAGGTCTAGAAATGTCTTTATGTATAATAATCCAGGGAATAATGTTGTGTGTGCTCATTTTGAGTATCCCCTGTCCATATTAATCATGGATGTATAATGCCCTCGGTATGAATCAACGCAACAAGTAAGTTGATAGATTTTGGGCCGGTGTTTATTTAATAAAATAATATAAAAGTTCTTTAGATTTATCTACGAGTGTGTTTCTTTAATAGACCAGCGACCGAAGTGGCACGAAACGGGCGCTAAGTGGTTTCGATTGCGGCGGAGATTCTAAGCTCCGGCGGACACCTCATAAGGAAAAGGAAGTTCGTGATAAAGCATAATATACGTGGCGGACAACGATTGGTTACAACCTAGAGGAATGGGATTGTTGCAGCTGTTTGGTCTTCTACAAAAAAAATGTGAATTTTGTTTGACCAATAGGAAATGAGAGGGTGATAAATGTTTCAGTGTAACGCACAGTGTTCTTATCATTGCCTCGATGGAATCTTTCCTCCCTCGCAGTGTTCACACTGTATTACAAGTATTTTCCACGGTATTATTTTTTTAAAATTAAATCGAAGCGACAAAAACACCCCCTGCTCGCCGTTTCTATCCCATGCGGCCGCTGCGGTGTAACCGTCCATTACTTGAAATAATTCCATTTCATTGAAAAAATGAGTGATAGTAATACATATTATGCGACGAATGGTGAGACATCAAACTAAATAACTTTGTTTTATCATTCTAACTACAAATAATTGGCAAAAATCGTCCACGTAAACTATTTCGGGCAAAACTTTTGAGATAATGTTCTGGAAAAAATTAATTCACGAGATAAAGCACTCCCAAGATTAATTGCTCAAATAAGGTGAAACCCACAGTGTTGGCCGTAGGTCGCCATGCTTTCCGGGTGACCTACTAGGTCGCCATGTCTTCCCGGCGAGCTACAAGAGATTGCATGTGCCATGCACGTCCCAACACGCTGGGCATCCGAGGCCATCCGACCGAGGCCATCCGAGGCCATCCGAGAGCATCCGAGGGCAACCGAGCGAGCTATGCGAGGGAATCCGAGGGAAGCCGAGCGAGGGTAGGTCGCCCGAAGTGCATGGCGACCTACAAGGTCGCTCGGAGGGCATGGCGACCTATGTGTTGGGACGTGCATATGCCATGCAACACGTTCATTCTCACGTTCATTTTCTGTGTTTGAGCAAGGGTAGGTCGCCCGGAGTGCATGGCGACCTACGGCCAACACTGTGGATTTCACCCTATTTGAACAATTAATCTTGAGAGTGCATTAGCTCGTGAATTAATTTCTTTCAGAACATTATCTCGAAAGTTTTATCTCTATTTCGAGGCTTAAATCGCACTACTAAACATGTCCATTAAAAAACAACATATATCGGGGAAGATGCATTAGTTATTTTTTTTATAACTAAAATAACATTATAGATGTACCAGTTTTAATTCAAATGAAATTTTGATACAAAGGCTCTTAAGGAGAGCATTCTTTCATCGTTAGAGGAATAAATCTGTCATTTTATTGATATTCCGCAGGTCTTTTTCCTCCCATAACGTCAGACAAATTTTTGACTACAATGATTTTATTCAAAAAGGAAGAACAAGCACAACTGATCTCTTTAAGCAACGGCACATCATGAATTTCCAACCCAAATCAAGGACGTTATTCCTAAAGCAAACCTCAACCATACGATCATAACTGAATCCAGCGGCTGCTATTGATCTACTAGAACCTTCCCTCCCCATTATAACGTCCCCTTCCCGTCAAAGTGTTCTTGTGCCCAGCTCGTGTCAATTACGGTTTTTTAGGGCTTTTCATTTTTCACTCATTTCGTTACTCTAGCTGTTACTTCACGAAAAGGTTGTTGTCGATTTGGGTTCTGATCTAAATTTTGAGATTTTTTTTGAGTTTGATATGTTTTTTTCCACATTTTGTTAATATGAATCTGTTTCCGTTGAAAAACAGAGAAAATGACCAAGTGTTACCCAACTGTGAGTGAGGAATACTGGAAGGCGGTTGAAAAGGTTAAGAGGAAGCTCAGAGGTCTCATCGCTGAGAAGAACTGTGCCCCACTCATGCTCCGTCTAGCGTAAGCTTCTCTGATCTTTTATTTGTCGTCTGATCTAAAGTTTTGTTTCTGAGATTGATGATGTTGATGGTTCGGATGGTGATCGTTGATGACAGATGGCACTCAGCCGGAACTTTTGACGTCAAGACCAGGACGGGAGGTCCGTTCGGAACCATTAAGAATGAGGCCGAGCTCAAACATGGTGCTAACAACGGCCTTGATATCGCCGTCAGGCTTCTCGAGCCGATCAAGGAGCAGTTACCTATCCTTTCCTACGCTGACTTCTATCAGGTTCTAATTTTAATCGATCTATTTTCCTCCTGATTTATTTTATTTATGTATGATTGGACTGATTTTTTTATTTCTTTTTCCCCTTTTTTGCTTGGATAATTTGTAGCTTGCTGGTGTTGTCGCCGTTGAGATTACTGGTGGACCTGAAATTCCGTTCCACCCCGGAAGAGAGGTCGGTCAACTGCTATCATTTCCTTGTTTCTTCAACTGTTAATTTTAAGAAATGCTAAAGCCATTTTACATGTTCGCTACTTGCCATGGGATCTTGCTTGATTCTTGAATGGAAACTTGAAGTTTATATCAATTGATTTCATTGAAACCAAATGTATGTTTCTCATTTACATAGAGTAATTGTTAATTGCTTTTGTAATTATTGTCCCTTACCTGTTTGTAAAACTGTTAGATGTATGGAAGCTGTAGTTGGTTTCCATCGTTTAGAACTAAAACTTAAGACAACTTTTAATCTTTGTAGTTGTTAATACTGATACTCTTTGTGACAAATTCCAGGACAAGCCTCACCCACCACCTGAGGGCCGTCTTCCTGATGCAACAAAGGGTTGGTGTCTACTACTTATTCAGAATGCCTTTGTTTCTATTGAGAATAAGATTGATTGCTTTGATTTTATTGATGATTTTAATTTAATCCTTGTGATGAATATCTTGCAGGAGCTGATCACTTGAGGCAGGTCTTTGGTGCTCAAATGGGTCTCAGTGACCAGGATATTGTTGCTCTTTCTGGTGGCCACACCCTGGTAAATAAACTTCAAATTCCCATGTTTTTTTTAGCTTGATGCGTTATTTGGGTGTATCCGTTTAACGATTTGCATAATTCTTGTTTGTCTTTCATATAGGGGAGGTGCCACAAGGAGAGGTCTGGATTTGAGGGACCATGGACTACCAACCCTCTCATCTTTGACAACTCTTACTTCAAGTGAGTTTCTCTTTTTAGTAGTCATGCATTTTACTCTTTAATTCCTGGGAGTGCAAATCTGTTAATCTGATGCTAATTTGGTTATAGGGAACTCTTGTCTGGGGAGAAGGAAGGCCTTCTTCAGCTACCAACTGACAAAGTTCTCCTGTCTGACCCTGCTTTCCGTCCATTGGTTGATAAATATGCAGCTGTACGTTGCTCTTCCCTTCATTTCATTGACTCAATTTCATACAATCTGCGGTTCAGAAGTTAAATTTGGTTTTGTTTATTGACTTTTTTTTTCTATTTACAGGATGAGGATGCCTTCTTCTCCGACTATGCTGAAGCTCACCTGAAGCTCTCTGAGCTAGGGTAACTTTTGCTTTAATTTGTTACGTAAATCATGTTATGCATCTCCGCTCCTTTTTTTTTTTACAGTACTGACGGTTTCTATTTCATCTTGCAGATTTGCTGATGCATAAGGTGGTGGCTGTGGAACAGGATGAAGCCAACAACATTTGCCTCCACAGATAGTTTTTTGGGTTTTGTAATCTCAAAGAAGTTGTTGCTTGAAGAATTTTTGGGTATTTGCAGTTTTATTTTGTAGAACGGAGTTTGTGGAGATTTCCGATGGAACTCGAGAATTTCCTTGATAAATAATAAACAAATTCTTCCAAATATGCGGGAATCATTTTGTCATTTTTCTTGTTGGATAATGCTAATGTATGATCCGCATCACTGATTCGTTTCCTTCTTGATTATTCTGTTTTGTCTATTATGTTTGATGCTCCGGCTGTGGAGTACAATACGCCAAGAACGGGTTTATTTAGGTATCGAGTGTGGTTGATCTTTTGTCATTTCTCCATTTAGAGTTTCCAGTGATTTGGGTTGGCCTTGTTTTGCCAAATGTTGGTCCCGGGTTGCACCGTCAGTTATGTGTTTGAACCTTTTGGAAAAACACAGCCAGAATTAGACACTCAATTGGGGCTTCTTCCCTCACTGGGGAAGCCACTAGTAAAACTGGTACTGTGTTGGATTGACCTGTTACAAACCAAGTCCACTGTCAATCATCATACAATCCTCTACAACTCTCAAATGATCAAATCTGCCGTTATCTTAGAAAAATATGAGAAAATAAATAGAGATTATCAAATGGGTGGTGATATTCAATTTAATGAATGGATTACGCACCAATGTTGATATATAATTGGAGAGATCCCTATTTCCGATAATCTTTGATTCATTTCATTTGATATGAATACATAATTACTAATTATAATGAAAACATGGTTTCTTAGATATACATAAAAAGTGAAAGAATGTTTTATTGGATAAGTAGTAAATACTTCTTTTTATTCTTATAATCATAATACGATAATTGTTAATGCTGATTAATGAAGATCCGGACGGATATTATATATATTATTTTGTAATTAAATATGTAACGAACACAATTAATAATTATGGGTGAAACATCGTGGGGTTAAGAGATATAGTTTATGAAATAAATAAAGAATTTTTTTAAATATTAATTAATATTGAAATATATATATTTTTATAAAATAAATGAAGAAAAATTTATTAGATATTTCTCAGTTAAAATAATGTATTTGTAAAAAAATAAAAAATATTTTAACTCGTTATAATAAATTCTTAGTTCTGACTATATTAGTAATAATAGTTTAGATATGAAATCATATATGTGAATCGTGAAATGTCTGTGTATATATACATATATTTATATTTGAAGGTGAAGTGTATTGATAATTACACACACAAACACTAATCGTTTATCTTTCATCGACCAAGTTTTGAAGAAGAAAAAAACGCAAAGGTACGCTTTGACTCTCCTAATATTTCCTTTACTTCATGTAGCTGTGTGACACGTCAGCAGGTTGAGAAGGAAAATGAAAGACGGAAAAAGAAAAAAGAACTTTGACCATCAACTGTTATTTTCCGTCAAAATTTGGGGCAATAATATGAGACACGTAAGAAAGACTCTTTCCACAAAGGTCAGATACCTTTTTCAATGCCAATTCCCTCGAACCTCCTCCATTTATCACTTAAATTCTAAATTAGTCTTTAAACTTCAGAGCATTCTAATTAAACCCTTAAAATGTTAATATTTTATTAATCCAGTTTCTCGTCAGCATAATCATTAATTTAAACGTTAAACATTAATTTGAGTCTAACATAGGACACACTTACAATTCGGCGCCGATGATGGGGTAATCTCCAAAGCTCTCCCATTTTAACGCAAAAACAACCCCCTAAACCTAGAAGCTCATATGCAACCTTTACATCTAAAGGGTTTTTTTAAAAAAAAAAAGAAAATACCTTCAAATCTTGAAGGCTTTGGCTTAGGTCCAAGAGGAACGATGGTGGCTTCGATGAAAGGTAGGTCCTTTTTAGGTTTTCTCTCTTATTTTTGGCTAATATTCATTTTGTGGGTTGATGTTCGAAAGGTGCTCTCTTTTTTATTTGATGGATGAGTGGTGATGGTCGTTTTGTGTTGATGAATGAAAGTAGTGTACTGATTTTGTTGTTGTTTTTCTTTGTTGCTCTCTAAAATCTCCTACCCCGATTTTATTCTCTCTCTTTTTGTTCTTTTTTCGTCCCCTTTTCGTTTCCAGAACCGAATGCCCCTGGTTTTTTGTTCTTTTGCTTGAAGGTTGGTTCGACGAGAATTAAGCATGATTCAACCAGCTCACAGTGCGGTTGCATCGGTCATCCTTGTTTACAAGCTTTCTTGTGATGCTAATGGTTGTGCCGTAGGTATCTCCATTTTTTCTTGCATTTTTCTGGTTTAGACTCTCTGTTTTATACATCTTGGTTGCTTACTGAATATTGGACCATTTTCAGAAAATGGTTATAAATAATGTTGAGATTCTTCAGAATGTAATTTTGACTGAAGAAACAACGGTGTGTGGATCAATATACCATGACAGTTTGATTTGGAGAATAATTGCTTTAGGAGCAAATGAACGATGCCTACCTCTTATACTTGTGACATTAGATAGGTTAAGATATCAAGCCATGCTGTTTATTCTATGCTAAATGTTTCAATTTTGTGCAAGTTTTAGTTCGAGTTTAGACTTTTCAATTTTCCTCAATTATCTGATTTAGACTTCTGTTAAGCTCAGTAGTTCAGGTATGTATTGCAACGACTCAAGAGATGTTTAAAATTTTCATAATTATAACTTTAGTGCTTTACACTACTTGTAAACGTGGAGATAGTGACAACTGAGATACAACTCTTAGTTTTATCAAATACAAATTTTCTCAGCTACTATTCATATCAAGCTTTCATGGATTTATGGTTTCCAGATATATTATTATTATTATTATTATTATTATGTTTAGTTCTTAATACTCTATAGAGTGCTCTTCCCCTTCATAACCTTATATTATTATTATTATTATTTTTTGAACAATGTACAGAACCTTCTATTAGAACCTTGAATTTTATTGGCAAGCTATAAGCTTACCTTAATCCTATTGCAGTGGATGGTGATTGATGATGTGCTTGGGCCAAACCCTCGACATCTATTTGAGCTTTATGTGCTCAAACAAAGCAATTATTACCAAAAGTAAGGTTGTTTCTTACTATGTTTGTTGTGTTGCTATCTCATTCGTATGCACTATTCCAGTGTGTTTGTTGTTGCTGAATCTCATTGTGTCTCAGTTACTTTTAAGCTTTCTCTTGCGGTTGTAACTTAGTCCAAAGCAATCAACTTTTTTATTGTTCTTGGAATTCATACTCCTGTTCTTTAATCTTTCTATTACTAGATTTTAAACCTATGATTTACCTTATTTCAAGCGATTTAAGCTGATATAGAAAGAGTTTTTTTACACAGTATTACATTTCTACACCATATGTGGCTCTATCTTGAGAGTGGCTTATTTTTTGCTTTGCATTTTTTACTGTCTTTTGGTGCCATTACTGTAACATCCGCAATACCGGGTTAGTGACCAAATTGTAAAGTTTCAGAATTTGGTGACTAAAGTAGAAGAATGAAAGAATTCAATGATTATTTGAATATATATTGAAGGTTATTTGGTAATTATTAAAGGAAATTAAGGGTATTATGGTCATTTGACCAGAAAGATTTTTATAATTTTTTTTAGGTAATATAAACGTGGGAAATTTGAGAAGCATCCAGAGTTCTCTGCTCCTTTCTTCTTCTTCTTACGTGGGAGAGCAAGGCAAAGGTAAGTTTAATTTCAGTTGGTTAATTCTTAAGTTTTAAGCTTAGTTTTGATTCTTTGGGTATTAAATAAGCTTAAGGAAAGCTTATATGGGATTTAAACAATAAGATAAAGGAATTATGAAGGAATTTACAATATGAGTTTTAAGATGAAATTTTGATATGGTATGGCTGTTGAAGTTTTATGGATGAATTTGACTTGTCATCAATCCAATTAAGAAGTATGAAGTGTTAGAATTGGAATTAGAACACATTGAAAATTTGGTATGATTTTTGAATCTCATATGGAAGATAGGATTTTGAGGTTTAAGATGAAATAAATGAATATAGATTGGTTTAAGTATGTATATTAGAGTTAAGAATGAAAAAGGGGATAATATATGAAGTGTTTGAGTGGAAATGAAGTAATTTTCGGGTTGAAAATATGATTTCTGGGCAAGGGGAATCGGTACCCATTCAAGGGGAACCGATACCCCTTCAAACGAACAACATTTCCAGAATGTCATTAGGGAATCGATACCCCCATAGTAGGGAACCGATTCCCCCTAAAGGAAATTGTGAATATGGGTTTAATAAGTTCGTTTAAGTTGCTAATATCCAATTACAAGGTGTAGGTATCTAATGATTGCCTCAAAATGTACATTTATGTAGATTCTACGCATAAAGCAATTTCGGAACGTTTGGCAAGTAAGATCGATCAAGGGGAAAGATAAGAGATTGGAATTGACTAGTGAGGCCAGGTGAGTGCATATTCAATAGTATACGATGTGCGATGGGAATAAGACTTGCGATGAGTCTATTTCCTAAAGTGTTACACATGAATTCATGATTAAAGGCATGAGTGGAATATGCATGTATGTATGATTGATTATATGGATTGATCTGTTCTTTTATGTGTTAGATGATAAAATATAAGTAATTACATAAGAAAGGTTATGGATTATATGAGATATAAACTATGTGATCATAGTAAAATATAATTATATTATTAAATGATAAGTGAAATAAACTAGATAATATTGATCTATAGGATGAAGTGAGAATAGTACACTAACTAGGAGATTTGAACATAAATGATAAGATGAACATATAAGATAAGCTAGATGGGAAAGATTCATATGTTTAAATAAAACTATAACATATGGGTTGTATGATAGAAATTTATGAAGTTATATGAGAAGATTATAGGAGTTATATGAAATTGAATTAAGTAAACATATTAGATTATATATATATATATAAAGAAATAATAGAAGTGAGATATGTTTATAAGTCTGCCCTAGATGAATATGAATATGAATTATAAGAGTGTTATATGATTTATATTAGGATAAATCTTGAGAATATATATATATATATATATATATATATATATATATATATAAAATGAAATGAAATGAGTTATATGAATACATAATTATGTGATGAAATGGTGGATTACCTGAACATGTGAATATATATATGTCTAAGAGAAGGCATAAGATTAAGATATAAGCAAGGTGACTATAAGTATATATGTGTGCCCTAAGTGATATGACTTATAGGTATTTCTATTATAATGTTACATAATATGTTATGTATGTTAAATGAATTATGTGATGGTATAAGAAATGATATGAAATATATATATGTGAAAACAAGTATATGTTATGAGATAAGACCTATGACTATAAGCTACGTGAACGTGTTCTAGGTGTTTCGATATATTATATGAAGTATATGATCTTATGTAAACAAGATATGATAAGTATGTTTACATGAATAAAGGTGATTGGGTGAGAAATGATAGAAATTATATGAAAACATGACATATGTGACATGTGAATTATATGGAAATGATCTACGTGTAAGTGAACTACGTGATTATGTGATAATATGAAAAGAAGCTATGTGATACGTGATATGTGAAAGTGAATTACAAGTTTATGTGAATAATTGAAATGAAATAAATGATAACGCCCATGTTATGTGTCATGAGAGCTAGGGGTATAGTTGGCATGCCAAGAGTCGAGGGTCTACGCGGTCCTTCGGGATATATATATATATATATTCTTTGGAACATGTGTGAAGTCTGGTGAGACACATATATGATCCCTAGCATATGTATATGATTCTTAAGGAATTCTATGTGGTCCTTATGGACATCATTATATGGCACTACGGTGCAATTCTACGCGGTTCTTCGGGATATATATATATTCTGTGGAACATGTGTGAAGTCTTGAAAGACACATACTTGATCCCTAACATATGTATATGATTCTTAAGGAATTCTATGTGGTCCTTATGGACATTATTATATGGTACTACGGTGCAATTCTACGCGGTACTTCGGTGCAATTATACGAGCTGTGGTGACAGCATTAGTGCACAACCTCTATAGACTCACATATCGATAGTTCTCACATACGTACATGGGCTAATCCAGAGATATGAACAAATATAAGTTAGTGGTATGATAAATGCTATAGAAATGATATGATGTTGTGTGTGTATAGTGTTTGATTGAAAAAGTATGTGATTATATGATAAACTGTTAATGATGAATTATGTGTATGTATGTATTTACTGTAATTAATCTGATATGATTTTGTACGATATGAAAAATGCATGGAATTGCTATAACATGATAGAACAGAACATGCATGTATCGATATATGTTATAAAGTGCATTATAAGTTGTTATGCCTCACTAAGTCTTCGACTTAGCGTGTGATTGTTTCACACGTAGGTTTCGAGAAGAGTAAAGAGTGATGCGGAGCAAGACAGGTCAATTTTCCTTACCAAATGTCAAATCAGAAAATGTATGTACTGTTTATAGAGTGTAGTTGGCATGTAGTCTAAAGATATAAATAGTATGAACTCTGATATCTGTTGTAAACGTTTTGAAATAATTTAAATGTTATCAAAGTTTTTAAATTACTCATTATTTTATAAGAATAAATGTTTGAAAAGTCAATGTGACACTTCGGACTCGTATCCAGGTCGGATTCGGGTTGGGGGTGTTACATTTAATGGTATCAGAGCTATGGTTTAGCCGATTCTCGGCATAAACCGAAGTCCAAAGTGTCATAAAAGATGTACATGCCAACATAGATTGAAAAAAAATTTCTGATCTGATGGTGTAAGGAATATGGTGTCTTGCTAATAGAATAAGAATAGTTTAATACAGTAGAAATCCGATCGTGATAATTTCGAAGTAAGTGAAAGGTGATATTCCTGATTGTGATAGCTATTCACATGCCCTGGCCAGGCAGGATGAAGAGCGGATACCTCAGGAAATGTCTAGTAAGATCAAAAGTTGATTTCAGAAAGCTGAAATCATATCTGAATAATGATAGAAAGTTTTCATCGTTTGGAATCGAAAACACGATGTAGAGTAGTTTTGCTATTATGTGAGTAAGATAGAAGATGGTGAACGGGTGTCACCATAAGAATGTTAAAAAGATCTAATGACGTGATGAGTACGTATGGAAGAACTCAAGGATAAGTGCATCAGTGACAAGCGTATAAGATGTATAAGTCAGAGCTTATGAGTTCGAAATGAAGGAATAACATTGTGTATAAGCCAGAGCGTTTATATGATAAGGGTTTGCAGTTAAGACGGAAAAGTTAGCGTTAGCTAACAAGAATATGCGATGGGAATGTAATGGAATTATAAGATTATAAGATATTGTCAGGATATGATAACTAGATCTGCAATGGATCTGGATATAGTTGCATATTTGGATCATAGTAATGTGGTATAGTAAAGGAAAAGGAAGTAAGAATTTGTATATTTAAGTAAAGCTGAGGATTGATAAGAAGAGTTTGAGAATGTGTATATCGATGATCAGATTATAAGACACAGGAAGTCAGAATATTGAGTTTGAGCAAAAGAAATTTCAGGATGTTTGAGAATAGAGGTGAAATTGATAAGTTGAGTAAGCGAATTTTAAGATAATTTCGATTTGAAAGGAGGTATGTGTTTGGTTGATTAGGGTTTGTACCCTAGATTGAACATATGTTATTGACTAGCTGTCAGAGTAAAGGTGATAGAGTTATAAGACTGAAGGAAAAGATAAAGTTGAGTTAATTGATTATGATGTGAATTTGAATATGGTTGTATATTCTGAGCAGATAGCTATGATGTAGAAATAGAGATAAGTATTTGCATGGAACCTTCAGGAAGGAAAATACAAGTATAAGAAATGATAAAGAATGAAGTTATGTATAAGAAATGGATTATTAGAGTAATGAGGATACAATGAAGATTGGTACATAAAGATGAGTATAAGTGATAAGACAAGAGTATGTGAACATGAAAGGAAATATATGATTTTTGTATAAGGAATAAGGAATAAAGAAATGAAAGGGATTGATTTAAAGAATCAGATACGATAAATATGGAAGTACAGAGGACAATTTTGATATAGAAATAAGACAAGTGTGCAAGGTGATGTGAAAATATTGTTTGACTCCTTAAAGTATATGTTTAATCACATTGAAGAAGATTTAAAGTTGTGTTTTGGTCAAATGATGACGAAATACAAGTTTGGTATGGTTATAAGGTAATTAGAAAGTTATGAAGAAATAGATGGATTTATGATATAGAGATGGATGTTACTGTCAACATGATGAGTGACATTATATTGAATTTTAGAAAGGTCAAAGGAAAGATGCATAATCGAATGAGAAAAAAAAAACAAACAACAATGGATTGGTATTACTGGTTATTGTTGATATGATAAGCAACAGAGGATGAATGTACAAACGAAAAAGATAGTCGGAAAACTAAAGGATTGAAAAGTAAGTTTCTGATGATGACAAGAAAGAATAAGTCAGGGAAGCAACATAAGAACATTAGAAGATATGTTCTTATTAAGCTGTGCAGTGAAAATTCGAGGACGAATTTTCTTAAAAGGAGGGGAGATTTGTAACATCCGCAATACCGGGTTAGTTACCAAATTGTAAAGTTTCAAAATTTGGTGACTAAAGTAGAAGAATGAAAGAATTCAATGATTATTTGAATATATATTGAAGGTTATTTGGTAATTATTAAAGGAAATTAAGGGTATTATGGTCATTTGACCAGAAAGATTTTTATAATTTTTTTAGGTAATATAAACGTGGGAAATTTGAGAAGCATCCAGAGTTCTCTGCTCCTTTCTTCTTCTTCTTACGTGGGAGAGCAAGGCAAAGGTAAGTTTAATTTCAGTTGGTTAATTCTTAAGTTTTAAGCTTAGTTTTGATTCTTTGGGTATTAAATAAGCTTAAGGAAAACTTATATGGGATTTAAACAATAAGATAAAGGAATTATGAAGGAATTTACAATATGAGTTTTAAGATGAAATTTTGATATGGTATGGTTGTTGAAGTTTTATGGATGAATTTGACTTGTCATCAATCCAATTAAGAAGTATGAAGTGTTAGAATTGGAATTATAACACATTGAAAATTTGGTATGATTTTTGAATCTCATATGGAAGATAGGATTTTGAGGTTTAAGATGAAATAAATGAATATAGATTGGTTTAAGTATGTATATTAGAGTTAAGAATGAAAAAGGGGATAATATATGAAGTGTTTGAGTGGAAATGAAGTAATTTTCGGGTTGAAAATATGATTTTTGGGCAAGGGGAATCGGTACCCATTCAAGGGGAACCGATACCCCTTCAAACGAACAACATTTCCAGAATGTCATTAGGGAATCGATACCCCCATAGTAGGGAACCGATTCCCCCTAAAGGAAATTGTGAATATGGGTTTAATAAGTTCGTTTAAGTTGCTAGTATCCAATTACAAGGTGTAGGTATCTAATGATTGCCTCAAAATGTACATTTATGTAGATTCTACGCATAAAGCAATTTCGGAACGTTTGGCAAGTAAGATCGATCAAGGGGAAAGATAAGAGATTGGAATTGACTAGTGAGGCCAGGTGAGTGCATATTCAATAGTATACGATGTGCGATGGGAATAAGACTTGCGATGAGTCTATTTCCTAAAGTGTTACACATGAATTCATGATTAAAGGCATGAGTGGAATATGCATGTATGTATGATTGATTATATGGATTGATCTGTTCTTTTATGTGTTAGATGATAAAATATAAGTAATTACATAAGAAATGTTATGAATTATATGAGATATAAACTATGTGATCATAGTAAAATATAATTATATTATTAAATGATAAGTGAAATAAACTAGATAATATTGATCTATAGGATGAAGTGAGAATAGTACACTAACTAGGAGATTTGAACATAAATGATAAGATGAACATATAAGATAAGCTAGATGGGAAAGATTCATATGTTTAAATAAAACTATAACACATGGGTTGTATGATAGAAATTTATGAAGTTATATGAGAAGATTATAGGAGTTATATGAAATTGAATTAAGTAAACAGATTAGATTATATATATATATATAAAGAAATAATAGAAGTGAGATATGTTTATAAGTCTGCCCTAGATGAATATGAATATGAATTATAAGAGTGTTATATGATTTATATTAGGATAAATCTTGAGAATATATATATATAGATAGATAGATATAAAATGAAATGAAATGAGTTATATGAATACATAATTATGTGATGAAATGGTGGATTACCTGAACATGTGAATATATATATGTCTAAGAGAAGGCATAAGATTAAGATATAAGCAAGGTGACTATAAGTATATATGTGTGCCCTAAGTGATATGACTTATAGGTATTTCTATTATAATGTTACATAATATGTTATGTATGTTAAATGAATTATGTGATGGTATAAGAAATGATATGAAATATATATATGTGAAAACAAGTATATGTTATGAGATAAGACCTATGACTATAAGCTACGTGAACGTGTTCTAGGTGTTTCGATATATTATATGAAGTATATGATCTTATGTAAACAAGATATGATAAGTATGTTTACATGAATAAAGGTGATTGGGTGAGAAATGATAGAAATTATATGAAAACATGACATATGTGACATGTGAATTATATGGAAATGATCTACGTGTAAGTGAACTACGTGATTATGTGATAATATGAAAAGAAGCTATGTGATACGTGATATGTGAAAGTGAATTACAAGTTTATGTGAATATTTGAAATGAAATAAATGATAACGCCCATGTTATGTGTCATGAGAGCTAGGGGTATAGTTGGCATGCCAAGAGTCGAGGGTCTACGCGGTCCTTCGGGATATATATATTCTTTGGAACATGTGTGAAGTCTGGTGAGACACATATATGATCCCTAGCATATGTATATGATTCTTAAGGAATTCTATGTGGTCCTTATGGACATCATTATATGGCACTATGGTGCAATTCTACGCGGTTCTTCGGGATATATATATATTCTGTGGAACATGTGTGAAGTCTTGAAAGACACATACTTGATCCCTAGCATATGTATATGATTCTTAAGGAATTCTATGTGGTCCTTATGGACATTATTATATGGCACTACGGTGCAATTCTACGCGGCACTTCGGTGCAATTATACGAGCTGTGGTGACAGCATTAGTGCACAACCTCTATAGACTCACATATCGATAGTTCTCACATACGTACATGGGCTAATCCAGAGATATGAACAAATATAAATTAGTGGTATGATAAATGCTATAGAAATGATATGATGTTGTGTGTGTATAGTGTTTGATTGAAAAAGTATGTGATTATATGATAAACTGTTAATGATGAATTATGTGTATGTATGTATTTACTGTAATTAATCTGATATGATTTTGTACGATATGAAAAATGCATGGAATTGCTATAACATGATAGAACAGAACATGCATGTATCGATATATGTTATAAAGTGCATTATAAGTTGTTATGCCTCACTAAGTCTTCGACTTAGCGTGTGATTGTTTCACACGTAGGTTTCGAGAAGAGTAAAGAGTGATGCGGAGCAAGACAGGTCAATTTTCCTTACCAAATGTCAAATCAGAAAATGTATGTACTGTTTATAGAGTGTAGTTGGCATGTAGTCTAAAGATATAAATAGTATGAACTCTGATATTTGTTGTAAACGTTTTGAAATAATTTAAATGTTATCAAAGTTTTTAAATTACTCATTATTTTATAAGAATAAATGTTTGAAAAGTCAATGTGACACTTCGGACTCGTATCCAGGTCGGATACGGGTTGGGGGTGTTACAATTACATTTGACCAACTCACATTAGGTTTTACAATTACTCCCATTGTATTAGTATTAGACATTCTATTTTACTTTCCCAATCTTGTTCTGGATCAGGAAAAGGCATTATCTTATACAACCATTAAGGCAACATATTGGCAGTTAGAGTTAATGGTTTCTGTACTGATTGATTTATTTCCATGTTGCAGATCAGTAGTAGAATGTTGCAGCTGTAGGCTCTATTTGAATCTTTGTTTGATCTTTGTACTGTTGAAAATGTGAGTTGCAAATTTCTTATTTGAACTTGGTATGAGTACCGCTAAGGAATCTATAATTTTAGTTGTTAAAGAAATGTGTTGTTAACTTTTTTAACGTAAGATATAATGGATTTTCATTGGCATTGATGATTTATTTGGATATGAAACTAGAGATCGGGTTTGCATTGCCATAGATGGGGCCTTTTCAAGTGGCATGCCAATTGGAGTAAGACCTCATGAAGCAACATATATATGCAAGAAATGACAGGACAATACTAGCTCTGCATCATTGTTTTCCCATATAAACTAGATTTATCTCTTTGAATTTAAGCGTCTCATTGTGACGAAGAGTAGTGAAGAATGTGTAAGATTAGAAGCAAAATATCTTAGATGTTATTATTGTTTATTATAGTTAATAATGTTGAACTACATTATATTTTACGTTAATGTAAACTTTGATTTATTATTATGGATTTCAATTTTCTTGTTATGGATTTTAAGTTTGTTGTTTATGGATGTCAAGTTTATTGGAAAATGCTACAGATTAAATTTGGGTATTAAAAGAGTAGAAAACAACATTTGACAAATTAGTTTTAATTTGCAAAATCAATTTCTCTTAGCTAGAGAGAGGTAATTAGTGGCGTTTGTATCTTAAAACGCCGTTATAGATATGACATTTTGCGGCGTTTGTTCTAAAAAAACGTCGCTATACCAGATCTTTTGCGGCGTTTGTGGGAAAAACATCGCTAAATCTCAAGACATATTGCGACGTTTGTGTCAAAAACGCCGCTAAATATTTACACCTATTGCGGCGTTTGTTGGACAAACGCCGCTAAATCTCAAGACCTATTGCGGTGTTTGTGGGAAAAACGCCTCTAAATATCAACACCTATTGCGGCGTTAAACGCCGCTATATATCAACACTTATTATGGCGTTTGTTGGACAAACGCCGCTATATATCGTTACCTATTGTGGCTTTTTTTGTTACCAAACGCCGTGAACTTTAACGGTGCTTTTTGCGGCGTTTGTCATAGCGTCGCGGGTGTTTTCTACGGCGATTAAAAACGCCGCTATATGTAAAAAAAATACCGTAAATGTACAGTTTTGTTGTAGTGATATATATATATATATATATATATAATTGAGTTTCATGTGTATGCGTATGAACCATAATAATTGTGAAATATTTTAAATACATTAATAAATATAGCTACATATTTTTTTATATAGAAAGAAAATTGTTTTATTAAAAATAAAAAATATTTAAAATTATAATGAATATTTATATACATAATCGTAAATTAAATTACAATTAAGGCATTTTCCTATAACAATTAACACAAAAAACTAGCTACATGGATGACACAAGAGCCAAAGAAAGAAAAGATTAAAAAACCTAACCGAAATGTTCGAACAAATCTGACTACATCGACAAAAGAACCACAAAAATGATGAAGCTACTGAAAGACCACTAACAAATCACAAATCAGTCGTGACGATGTCAAATCCAACATTGAGAAAAAAGATAAACAAAAGTAACAACCAAATGACCAAAAACTACCAAAAGACAGAGATAAAAGTGCCACAAAAACATAAATAAACGTGTCAAAAAGACATAATTATTTTTAATAAAAACTAAAAAAAAACAAAGAGAAAAGACAACAGAAGATCAACAACCAACATAAAAATTATTACTGTCGTCGACTAAATAAAATCAAAGAATAAAAAATTAATTTGATATATAAAAAATGACACAACTTGTAAAGAGAGAAAAAAAGAGAGAGAGAAAGAGAGAGAGAGAGAGTAAGAAGAAAGAGAGCGACTAAATAATACTAATGTAGTTTTTACATATAGCAAATAAGATATTACACAACTAATCATTTATAAATTAAACAGTATCGATATTTTTTTTTATTCCACATGTTTTTTAATGTACAGGATCAAGATTTTTTTTTCATTATTAATTGGTGATAAACTTATATTTCTGAAGTTGATCACATGTTCATTGAATCAAGTGATTGGTAATAAATTGATTTTTTTTCTTTAAATAAATGAAAATATGGAAGTGAATTACCAAATAAAGAAAATAAAGGCAGAAACTTAGGCAAGCATGAGACAAAACAAAGTTATTTATCTAATAAAACTTCATAATCTCAATTTTTTATTAATTAACCACTGGTATCCAATCTATTGACCGACTAATCCAGATCGAGTACTGCAGAGGCGAGGGCGATCCTCCCAACCCAACTTATTTCATTCGCAAACGTCAGGATTCGAACTCCTGATCTTGACCGGACTTCGATTCTATAGACGCAATGAGCCTCGAGGGAGTCCGTTTACGGCTCTGCTTCGTGTTTTGGTTGCTGCTTTGAGGAAAAGGAATGTGGTGCTACCATCGAGAAATGAAGATTATTACCATGAGCAGTGTGGAACGAACAAGGCCTTGCCTACAACACCAAAATAGTGTTTCAGGTAAAAACTTTCTTACTTGCAAATTTACATTATTCATTCGCAATGATTGCATCCGATAAAAACTATGCTTTGCGTAGTGTAGAAAGGTTCTTTATGATGATTTAGTAAATATTGCCATCAAAATTTCATCGTTTTGTAACTTTCAAGTGTAACATCAATATAGGTAAGGAGGATTCTTCATGATGGTCCACTTTATGCTCTTCACATCACACGTTGTGATTCCAACCTTGGGTCTTTTAAGTTGTAATCATTTAACAAGATGGAATTCGAATCGAGTTGAAATGTGTTCTCTTCTGATGTAGGTTTTTGAACCGAGCAGCTATAAAAACCGAAGGAGACATTGATTCAGATGGATTAGCCAGACCATGGAAGCTATGCATTTAACAAGTATGAAATTCGAATCAAGTTGAGATATATTCTCTTCTAAACTGAGCAGTGATGATAACAGGAGACATCGGTTCAGACTTCAGATGGATCAATAGCGAGAGCGTGGAAGCTATGCAGTTTACAGTACTTTACACACAAGTAGAAGATGTCAAAACTCTGATAAAACTTCGGACGGTCAAGTGGTGTATTTATTGAAACCCCAGTGGCAGTCCAATCCACCAAAAACAGTTTATCCAAGCTCTGCCAATGGATCGTGAGTGACTTTGGTCCCAATTTCAAAGTCCTTACAACTTCAATTATAGTGGTGGACCGTTACGGTCCTCATCCACCCTGTTTGATCGTTTCTTGTTTTCCGCATGGCAGAAGCTGACTGATAGGCCTCTAACATCGCTACAACGACTAGGAATAGCCCACCTGATCAACAGCGTTTGATATAAATAAAATTTTAGGACGAACACAATGAAATAAATAATTAATCAAAGAAAATTTGAATTTTAAGAAGGACAAAAGTATACATCTGTCACTGCTATCAATATCGTGAAATCATGGGATATTGGAAGGGTGAGTTTAAGAGATTAGAAAGATATATGTGGAGCCAAATACCCTTTTATTCTTAGTGATGTTACATCTTTCAAAAGGAGAAAGATGATATCTTCTGTTCAAATTGTTCATCAATTTGTCCTTATGTATCAAATAAAAAAATCTCAAAGATACTACAATTTCTTTGAATGACAAGTCCATAGACATTTTCCTAATTTGAAAGAAAGTTGATTTGTAGGCGTTTTGCATATCGATAGTATATTTTGCTCTACAACTCGGGATCTTCATGAGTCATTAGGAAAAGCCATCAACAAGCTGTAAAGTCAATAAGTGCGACTGAATAAAAGGAGCACCACACAATAGTTTTTGGGACAATGGTTTTTTCAACAAAGGGACATCGAATTCGGTCCCTGATTTTGTTGATTTTTTTGGCAAGGGATAATTGAAATTTAGTTCATACATTTTAGGGTATTTATAAGATTAGTCCTTAAGCTTCAACTATAAATATCCTATCCCATTTAGTTTTAAAATCATCTCAAATCATTTATTTCTCTCAATACTAAAGAGTTTAGAGAGTTCTCTTAAGAGTTGTGAGTGTTTTGTAAACACCTGTAAGCATAATTGGTTGAACTCCGTTATCAAATTTCGGGTATTATTTTTTCGCTTTTATTTCGCATTCTCAACAACTGGCATCAGAGCTTTTGGTAGTTAAATTTTTCGGTTTTTCTGTGAGGCTACTATTCATGTGAATAGTAAATTTTGTGAATAGTAAAAATTTTGTCGACGATATGAATTTATCGACAGAGTGTTCTAATACAAGGTGGTTCGCAAGAATTGTCAGAAACGATCCAAAAGAAGCCAGATTCGAGTGGGAGCGATGGCTGCAGACGAAGGGAATGTGAAAATTGAAAAGTTCGATGGTGCAGACTTTGGCTTTTGGAAGATGCAGATTGAAGATTTTTTGTACCAGAAAAATCTATATCAACCTCTCTCAGGAAAGCAACCAGAGAGCCTGAAGAATGAAGACTGGGCTCTTCTCAACAGACAAGCCCTCAGAGTTATCCGACTGACGTTATCCCGCAATGTTGCTTTCAACATAACAAAGGAAAAGACCACGGCGGGTCTTATGGTGGCTCTCTCCAGTATATATGAGAAGCTATCGGCCTCAAACAAAGTTCACTTGATGAGGCGATTATTCAATTTGCGGATGGCGGAAGGGGCATCAGTGTCTCAACACCTAAATGAACTCAACACAATCACAACCCAGTTGAGTTTCATGGAAATTGAATTCGAAGATGAAGTTCGAGCTTTAATTCTCTTATCATCTCTACTAGACAGTTGGAATGTTATTGTTACAGCAGTCAGCATTTCGTCAGAAAACAATAAATTGAAATTTGACAATGTTCGGGATCTGGTATTGAGTGAAGAAATTCGACGGAGAGAATTGAGTGAAGCATCAAGCTCCTCAGCCTTGCACACGGAGTCTAGAGGGAGAACTTCAGAAAGAAATTCAAATCGTGGCAGATCGAAATCCAGAATGGGAAAATCAAGAATGAGAAAGAAAGATTTTACCTGTTATAATTGCGGCAAGAAGGGTCACTTTAAAAGAGATTACTGAGCACCGAAGAAAGATATCGATGCATCTGCCAACGTAACAGAAGAAACAGGTGATGTCATGATTCTAAGCGCCAACAGTCCGATTGAATCGTGGATCTTGGATTCAAGGGCATCTTTCCACTCTACTCCATGCCAAGAAATCATGGAGAACTATGTCATTGGTGATTTTGGGAATGTTCATCTAGCTGATAATGAAACCTTGAAGATCGTCGGAAAAAGGAGACATCCGATTAAAGTTGCCCAACCAGACCACCTGGAAACTGAAAGGAGTGAGACATATTCCTGGCCTCAAAAGAAATTTGATTTCTGTAGGACAGCTTGATGGAGAAGGATATAGTACAACCTTTTCAGGCTGTGAATGGAAGATTACCAAAGAAGAACTCGTCATTGCTCGTGGTAAGAAGACTAGTACTCTCTATGTAACCTCAAATTTAGAGAATGTCATTGCAGTAGCAGATGCTGATAGAAAATCAAACATTTGGCACCAAAGCTTTGGCCATATGAGCGAGAAAGGAATGAAGACACTTTTGTCAAAAGGGAAGCTGTCGGATCTAAAGAATATAAATGTCGGACTATGTAAAGATTGCATCTTTGGTAAACAAAAGAAAGTCAATTTTGAAAAGATTGGCAAGACAACCAAGGCAGAAAAGTTAGAGTTGGTTTATACTGATTTATGGGGACCATCTCCAGTTCCATCTCTTGCAATCTCACTATATTATGTCACCTTCATCGATGATTCTACAAGGAAAGTGTGGGTCTATTTTCTGAAGAAGAAATCAGAAGTCTTTGATACCTTCAGAAAATGGAAGGCCATGGTGGAAAATGAGACTGGTTTGAAAGTCAAGCGGTTGAGGTCTGATAATGGAGGAGAGTATATAAATAGTAGATTCATAGATTTCTGCGCAAGCAATGGGATCAAGATGGAGACAACAGTTCCCATGACACCGCAACAGAATGGCGTAGCAGAGCGTATGAACAGAACTCTGAATGAACGTGCCAAAAGCATGAGGATACATGTCGGCTTGCCCAAATTGTTGTGGGCTGAAGCTATCAACACTGCAGTTTAGCTGATCAATCGTGGGCCCTCAGTTCCCTTGGATGGTGGAATACCAAACGAATTTTGGAGCAAGAAAGAAATAAACATTTCACACTTAAGAGTTTTTGGTTGTATTTCTTATGTACACATAAATTTTGCTGAAAGAAGTAAACTTGATGCCAAATAAAACAAATGTGTCTTTGTTGGTTATGGTGGTGATGAGTTCGGTTATCGGTTTTAGGACTATGAAAATCGGAAGATCATCAGAAGCAGAGATGTCATTTTCAATGAGAATGTGATGTACAAAGACAGTTCAACTATAGAATCAAGTAGCTCAAATACCGAAGCTGAAACAAAGGAATTTACTGAGTTTGAGGAGATTTCTGGAAATGATGTTCAGATCAGTCCTGAAGCAGTTCAAGAAGAACCAGACACACCAGAACTGAGACGCTCCTCCAAAATTCCTAAACCAACCCAGCATTATTCGCCTTCTTTGCACTACTTGTTGCTGACTGACAATGGTGAACCAGAGTGCTATGATGAAACAATGCAGGTGGAAGATTCAGTCAAGTGAGAGTCTTCCATGAAAGATGAGATGGACTCGCTTATGTCAAATCAGACGTGTAAATTAGCTGAATTACCACCAGACAAGAAAGCGCCCCATAATAAGGATTTACAAGATTAAATAAGAGCACGATGGGGCAAATGCTACAAAGCAAGATTGGTTGTCAAAGGTTTTCAGCAAAAAGAAGGTATTGACTATAATGAAATTTTCTCTCCAGTCGTGAAGCTGTCTACAATCAGACTAGTGTTGAAAATTGTAGCTGCAGATAATCTACATCTTGAGCAGATAGATTTGAAGACAACTTTCCTTCATGGTAATTTGGAGGAAGAAATCTATATAAGGTAGCCAGAATACTTCATAGAGGTAGGCAAGAAAAACCTGGTATGCAGGTTGAACAATAGCTTGTATGGTTTAAAACAAGCTCCTAGACAGTTGTACAAGAAGTTTGATAGCTTCATGGGTAGCAGTGGTTTTACCAGATGTCAAGCAGATCATTGTTGCTACATCAATAAGTTCGACAGCAACTTAATTATTTTATTGTTGTACGTTGATGACATGCTCGTTGTAGGCTCAAACATGCAATAGATTATAAACTTGAAGCAAAAATTGTCGAAGCAGTTTGCAATGAAAGATCTGGGCGCTGCAAAACAGATTCTTGGGATGAGGATTAAGAGAGACACAAAGTCGGGGACTTTGATGTTATCACAGGCTGAGTACATTAACAAAGTACTCTCCAGGTTCAACATGCAAGATGCTAAACCAGTAAGTACACCTTTAGGTGTTCATTTTAGACTCTCCAAAGAACAGTCACCAAAGATGGGGAAAGAACGTGCATACATGGTAAATGTGTTGTATGCCTCAACAATTGGAAGTATGATGTATGCTATGGTTTGTACTAGACCAGATATTGCTCATGCAGTGATAGCTGTTAGCATATATATGAATAATCAGGGCAAGGTACATTGGGAAGCAGTAAAATGGATCCTTATATATCTACGGGGTACCGTAAACAAAGTACTTTGTTTCAAAGGTAGAGATACGATATTGACAGGCTATGTAGATGCTGACTTAGCCGGAAATGTTAACATCAAAATGAGCACTACAGGGTATGTCTATACTCTAGGAGGTACTGCAGTGAGTTGAGTTTCTCAACTACAGAAGATAGTTGCTCTCTCCACAACTGAAGTAGAATATACCGTTGTTACGGAAGCCAACAAGAAAATGGTTTGGCTCCAAAGTTTCTTGGAAGAGTTAGGCAAGAAACAAGAAAATAATGTCTTGTATTGCGATAGTCAAAGTGCTATCCATCTAGCGAAGAATCCGTCTTTTCATTCCAGGACGAAACACATACAATTGCGATATCATTTTATCCGGTCTCTTCTGGAAGATGGGATTTTAAAACTTGAAAAGATTAGTGGAGCTCAAAATCCGACAGATATGTTAACAAATACGGTGACTACAGACAAACTGAAGTTGTGTTCAGCTTCAGTTGGCATGCTAGAGTAACATGACCAGAAATGTGTGTTGCATTGATCGAGGTGTAAAGACATATTAAAATCAGTCTTCAAGTGGAAGATTGTAAAGTCAATAAGTGCGTCTGAATAAAATGAGGGCACCGCACAATGGTTTTTCAACAAAGGGGGCACCGAATTCGGTGCCTGATTTTATTGATTTTTTTTGCAAGGGATAATTGAAATTTTGTCCCTACACTTTAGGGTATTTACAAGATTTGTCCTTAAGCTTCAACTATAAATACCATATCCCATTTAGCTTCAAAATTATCCCAAATCATTTCTTTCTCCCAATACTAAAGAGTTTAGAGAGTTCTCTTGTGAGTTGTGAGTCTTTTGTAAACACCTGTAAATTTTCTCTCTTTAGTAAAAGATCTGCAACAGTCCGGAGACGTAAGCATAATTGGATGAACTCCGTTATCAAATTTCGGGTATTATTTTTTCGCTTTTATTTCACATTCTCACTAATCTGGTTATAGAGAAATTACTCATTTATTTCCCAACACAAGCCCTTGACTGATTGGCTGTAATCACTTGAAGAAAAACTCTCCCATTTTCTTAATGCATTCTGATGCAATGTATTATTGTTATTGATCAAAAATGGGTTGTCCTAATTTCATTTTTGGCATATCTCCTCTGGTTCAATAGTTTGGGATATGTACCTAAATATCGATTACTTCTTCAAATCATAAGGGGATTGCATTGCAAGATGGTAGGTCTTTCGGCAAATGGTAGGGAATTTATCGGTGTAAGACAGTCCATGTGATACTTGAGTGCTTTTTCTAATTGAGTTTTCCGCAACATCTTAGCAAAGTTCAAAATCTTAAATTCTGTATTTCAAAGATTGTTTTGGAGTAATCAACAGGGGTTGGTTTGAGTGGTAAGTAATTTGATAACGCTTAAATAAGATCTCGAGTTTGAGACCTTGTGCATATAAAAAATTTCTATTAAGAGATTCACCAATCAAAGCCAGTGTCCGATATGAGTCAGTCTGCCTTAGTTAAGACAAAACCTTAAAATCAGGAGGAAAAAATTACTTTGGAGGCAATTAAGAATGAATAGAGAGAAACAGTATGAAAAGTCGATCTTAAAAAATTGAAATATCATATATTTTAAATATTTTTTTATATTTTTATTAATAAATAATTTTCATTCTTAAAATTTTATATATTCCTTCCTTTCTAAAATTTTTAAATTTTATACATTAACATTAAATTTTGCATGAATCTATGAAGACAATCTAATCAAAATATAGAGTATCTGTTAATGAAAGAGAAAAAAATTCAAGAAGGAAAAAGTATGTATAAATTTTCTCTCTTTAGTTTTTAGTTGAAATTGATTTTAGGCCATAAAAGGTACTTTGGGGTTGGCCCAAACCTTAAAACCTTAACTAAGGCATGGATATATTTGTTTAGATTTTAGGGTTTCTTCCCTTGTGGAACCATTTGTAGCTGCCGCAGTTTCTCCTCGCCCCCATCACACCGAACCTCTCCCTTCAACGAAAATGGTTGCCGCCAAGAAGACCGTAAGATCGCATTCTCGTTTCTTTTCTTTTGAATTTCCTACACGTATTTGTTAGTAAATTTCTGAAAATGTGTTAGCTAATGGATATAATGGAGTGCTTGATGAAATGCAGAAGAAGACTCATGAGAGCATTAACAACAGGTTGGCTCTCGTTATGAAGAGTGGAAAATACACTTTAGGTTATAAAACTGTCCTCAAATCTCTTAGAAGCTCCAAAGGTATTGGACAATTCTGCACATTGAATTAAGATTTCTAAAATTTCGATCTATCTGATTCATGATTGACTATTTCTGGCGTTTTAAGTTTCTTAGTTTAGATGAAAATTATGGTACTCTTTTATTTTTATTGTTTTGGATGATGAATTTAAGTTGAATGAATTTCATCTTGATTAAAATAGTGTTTAACTAGGATAAGGGCATGAGGATGTTTAGTAGATTTTGTTTTATATAGGACTGTTGCATTTCTGATGCCGATCTAATGTTGATCGATTCAGCATTGGAAGACTGATATTGATATATAAATTGTAATGTTTTATAGGTAAGTTGATTATTATTGCCAACAACTGCCCTCCTCTTAGGAAGTCGGAGATCGAGTATTATGCCATGTTGTGCAAGGTTGGAGTTCACCACTACAATGGAAGTATGTTCTTTAACCTATCTTGCTCTTGTTACATACTTTAAAACGTATTTTTGTGCCATGATTTGAGTACTTGTATGTTGGATTAACTCCTGTATCACATGGAATTAATAGATTATCAATAAGATTAGCTGATTAGTTCAGCTATGTTAATCCGGTATTAATACCATTATCAGTAACTTCATCCGTGTGTGACATGCACCTTCCACAATATTGAATAACATAAACTCATTTCCCTTGCTTCCTTCCATTCTTTAGTTTTTACTCATAATCTTGTATTTGAAGATATTTGTGAAAATGGTAGAATCATTATGTCAAAGCCCCTAATGAAGTGATTGATGTTAGTCCATTACTTGTGTTCTTTATCTCTGTAATATCTTAACTACCTTAGTCATCAATCTTATGTTTCATAAGTAATGCCAGATTGCCTGTTGGTGAACCAATGGACAATGAAGTGATAACTTTGCTGTTTGAAGTTTTCTAGTAATTCAACACTGGATTTAAAGAGTATTCCCCAATTTGAGTAAATGCTGGGTTTCTTTTTTTGGCAGACAATGTAGACTTGGGCACCGCTTGCGGAAAATATTTCAGAGTGTGCTGCCTTAGCATTGTTGATCCTGGTATTTATACGAGCGCTGAATACATTTTTTTATTTACCTATACATCTGTGTAAAGTTCTGATCGCTGTAACTATCTTTTATGTTTTACAGGTGACTCTGATATCATAAAGAGTATGCCCGGCGATAACTAAGCTATCGGGGGAAACTTATCTTCCCAGGTTTTGTTCTGATAGTTTCTATTTTTGGGTATCTGGAAATCGTTGATGTCGAAGAACTTATTCTGAAATTCAGAACTTTCTTTGTAGTGTTTTATCTGGGACAGTGATGTCATAAGCCCGTGTATTAGTTTTTTTTAGTGGAGTTCGTTTAAAATAGTCTCTTTATATTATATATTTTTAGTAGATTCTTAGTACTGCTTTGGAGAAATTAAGAAGTTTATTTTTTTATTAAAAATTCATTTAGCATTTAAGAATGATATTATTATATCTATTAAATTTGAATTTTTTTAAGAAAAATAGTAAAAAATTAGAAAATTCTTTAAATGTTTCCTTTATTTTTTTTTTATAACTTTTCATATTTAATACCGTATTATGTGCCATTAGGATTTTAAATTATGTGCCATGATTAAAAAAAATCAGATATTAATTTAAACAAAAAAAATTAGATGTCGAAGTTCGAAAAGATGCAATTTTAAAATGTAAAATATTATTAAATTTTATACTATATTATGTACATTACAAAATAAAAATGTATAAAGTATTGTCAATATTTTGTAAGTGGAAGTTCATAAAATAAAATGAAGACAGAATCATATTTTTGAATATGAAAAGTTCAAGGATTTGAAGGGAAGAAAACAGTAAAAGAACTTAAGAAGCGAAGAAGACAATGGTGAAGAACATTGACACAAAATTAATTTTAAAAATGTGTATGAATAATAGAAGGGTAAACTATACGAATAGTCTCTTTTATTTTTTGGTCCGATTGAATTTGATGGTTGATTCAAAAATTAAATGTGTTTGGTCCACTAAGTTATAGGTTTATCTGATTTAAGTCCTTCAACTACTAACTCATTAACGAACGAAAGTCTTAGTTGATCGGTCCATCTTACAATTTACAAGAATCTAGCTAATTAAGCTTCACCTGACAATGTAGCGAAAGGGAGGGTTAAGGCGTTGTTTACAAGAATCGAGCTAATTATTTTTATTAAATATAATCAAATATTTATAAAATCATTTGGCCAATATATTTAAATAACAATTTAAGAAGTATGCTTAGACTGACATAAAAGCTATATTAAAAAAATTAATTATGTACGTAAAAGATTCAAACATCTTATGATGCTCAAAATTGGTTACCTCCGAATAGGTATGAAGAAAAAATATTGGCGAAGGGTGATGCCTATCATACTGAAATTTGATTATTGGGAGAAAGTCAAAGTGAGACAACATGCCAAGCACGCAAAACATGGAACGAAAGTCCTCATGTAATCGCCAACCAGAAATGTAGTGAAAAGGAGGGTTAAGGCGTTGATTAGACTCATCTGCCAAACTAAGCAAGATGGGGCGATAATTAGACTTCATACGGCTGAGATGCTCTAAAGCCAATAGCGGGAAAGATTCAAACCAGTATGAGTTACCCAAGCAACGATCAAGACGAACAGCACAGGAACTTCTGAACCAAGTAAAGCGCGGGCCAAAGTATCCCAAATCATGCAGGCAACAATCAGAAATCATCTCACTGAAAGCAGAATTGACAGAGGAGGAAAGAGCACAACCATTATGATCTTCCGAGCAAAAAGTTGCATTAAAGTCCCCCATTACTATCCAAGGCTCAGAGATAGAGGATGCAAGAGCTCGCAAATAATACCAACAATTATTCCTTTTTTGTTGAATTTGGGCTTGCATAAACAAAAGTCGCTAGGAAAGATTTTCGATCAGGATTCAGGAGTACGCTTGTCAGAAAAACGACAATGAACAAGCTGAAAATGAGAGGAAAAAAAATTTATTCTGCATGTTATCATACCAACATAGCCAAATGCCGCCAGCAAAACCCACCGCTGTCACTTTGTAGGAATTCGGGAAACCCAAGCGAGCAATAATATTATCAGTGGTAGTTCGACTAATTCTGGTTTCAACAAACACACATAAATCCGGCTTATTATCGCGAACATACTGTCGAATGACCCGAATAAAATTGCGGCTGCCACAGCCCTGAGTATTCCAAACAAAGATTTTAAAATCCATAAATAAAAAGTTTGAAAGAGAGAGCCGAGCCAGGTAATTATTCAACCATAGCAATAGAAGCATCCGCAATAACTGTATCTGCCATAGCAACCTGATTATCATGAGTAACAGGAGGGTTGAGAGCTTGATTGGTGATAATGATTGAACTGTTCAGCCTATCAGGAGGCTCGGGAGGAGAGCTGAAACAGTAGTGCTTGAGTTGTCGCCAGCAGCCAAGTTCGAAAGTGGGAAGGTGGTAGGTTGAGCGTCGGGAACCGGTGGCATGGCATCCGGATCAATGGTAACTGCCACGTGAGTCGTTGGATCCAAACGAGGTGGCTGGTTACGGCTTCCTGAGGCTACATTCGGGTGGGAGACTTGTTTTGCCGGGAAATTTGACGAAGCAGTGGTCGAGGTTTTCTGCCCTAGGATGGTAACAGTTTGTTTTCGGCTTAGGACGGGGGGCTTTGGCTTTTTGTCTCATAATATTAGGGCTGAAGTTTTCTTTGTTGGATGTGACAGCATACTTCATCTTTTGGTGTGGTTCGGAGGAAGGTTACGAGTGTCAACAGTCTTTGCAGGAGTTGGACCATTAGGGTTGTCTTGGCCATTGATCTCTGAGTCAGTGAAAGATGAAAAACGGGAAGCACGACTCACAGCACCAGACTTAGACGGGTGGCTCCTTGAATCTTTACGGATTAGTTTACGCTGTTTCCTTCCAACAAGCATCCAGGGGCCAAACTGCTGCTGGGGTGAGGTATTCGACGGAGAGGATGGAGCAGCCTCAGTCGGGGAATTACTTGCAGTGGCAGTATTAGATTTTTTCGGGCAAAGTTCACTGGTATGGCCGTAAACACCACAATGAAAACAAACCACTGGAAGGGATTCGTATTCAACAATTTGCGTTCGACCACAGATTTAAAGTTTGGAGATCAGAGGCTTCGTCAGATTTATTGTAATTGCCATGCGAGCAAAACGGCCTCTTCGGCCACTATCCATTTTATAATCAATTTTCACGACTAGACCGATACGTTCTCCGATCGCTTAAATCATACTTCGCTTGTACCTTGTTATTGGGAGTCCGGGCAATCTCACCCACGTCATGATACGACTCGGGTGAGATTGGGAAGGATTAAAACCATCCGACCATGGTTCCGCCGTTAAATAATGTCCAAAGATCACCCACAGACCATCGGCAAGGGCATGGAGGAAATCACTACGAGCGGCGAACTTTACCAGTAAGTAGTCGTTCTCTATATCGATCAGTTTAATTAATGGGGTGGACAGGCTTCCAGAGCGATTGGATTCGGTTGAGGTGGGGATTATATTCGATTCGACGACCAAGGAGTTTAACCACTAGCGTGAGTTTCAAACTTTTGAGGGTAAGATTATAAACCTGGTCCGAGAAGTTGATAAACGGAATGCCGTCCGTTTCACCAACATGCACATCAGTTTCCAGAAGTTCAATATCGTCATCATCATTAAGGGAAACAAGATCTTCAGGGGGCGCTTCTACGTGAGCACCGATCACCATGTCACGGTTGGAGGCTGGGGTTTGCAAAGCGTGGGAATTATCAATCTCCATGTAAGAGCGAAGACTGGCTGGGGGGTCGGCTGGGCCGTCCGACGGCCGTTTTGGAAGTTGACGTTCATCAGGGGGTCGGGTGGGAGAGACATCCAGGGTTTTTCAACTACTATTTTTCTTGGAATAAGATTTTCGCATTATAATTATCTCGGCCTGCAATAATTTTCTATAACCGACACCAGCTTCAACCTGTAATCTACACTGAAATTCTTAACGTTAATTAGTAGCAATAGCTTTCTTTGCATAAGATTTTATATTATGAGGAATTGATTCAAGTTAGGGAAAATTAACAAGAAAAGTGTTCTATGTGCGTGTGAGAATTCTGTAGTCCTTGTTTGTGTTTCACACGAGATATTTTGAATGTCGATAATCTACCGGTATACAAAAGTTCTGGTTAATCAGACAAGTTATTGTATGGATGGCTTAGTTTGCTATAATCCTATAACTCAGATTTTACTTGGATGGCTAACTTAAGCCGACATTGGGTTTGCAGCACTATAGCTGTGATGACCTCGCTGGTGGCTTTATCCTTCTATGGTGCTAGCCAGCTCAAGTTTCGTTGGGTGGAGCGATATGAAGTTCTCGTGGGTTCGGTGCTATGCTTGGTTGGAATCTTAACACTCATTTTTCACGATCATGATGGAGACGAAGGCTTGCATGGACATAACGTGCACAGGAAAATCGTTGGTCTTTGAGGACTGCAACATCCTGCGAGCATATATTTTGGTTAGAGGATCCCATCATCCACTTTAAACTGTTCGTTGTGCCATAAGTCGATTGCAAGATTGTTCTCTTCTTGCTAGCCAGTCCTGCCTGTATTTATGGTATTGTCACTTTGCCAGCAATGGTCGATGTTGTTTTGTTCTTAATTGATCACTTACATAGATCACTGTTTCTCAGATTATATATGTTTTCTCCAAATAACCTCACTTTATATGTGAAGTCCTAAAGCAAGATTTACGGCGAATTTCATTGTCATTTAAAGAAAAAAAAATCAACGAAGGGACGCGGTTTCTTCTGCTCGTCACTTTTGTCTGGAAGTGCCGTAGCTATGGTATCCAATGAAAAACACACCCTCCCTCCAGGGGCATTTAAACAGGCTCGGCTGATGGTGCTCATTTTCCATCAAGGGATGTCATTGTCTGTTAGAGAGAGTCAAAAAGCCCATTGAACCACTTCGGCAAAGTGAAATAATTGAGCGACCAACTTTCCAATCATGGGAAGAAAGGTTAATTATTTATGAATTGGAATGGGGTTTTTTTTGTAAATTAATTGCTAAAATCAGAATAAGAAGAAAGTAGTAATAAATATATAGATCATTAATGGTGGATCAAAGTTAAATGGAAGATTCTGAGGTGAAAGCTAGCAAAGAGAGTAATAAAATATTTCAACCTGCATAAAGTAAAGCAGTCTTGGGATTAATCAAAAACTCGGACCAGCTATTAGTTCATTAATTCATTGCATGTTACTATGTTTTATTCAATGAAATAATGATCAGATTTTAATAACTAGTCAACCCAGAAGCACAAATCATTGCTTTGTTTTCTTACTTCTTTAGAATTCTTCATTAAATGTGTCTGCAATTTACGACCACATTAAAAACCAGACCACCTAACCCACTCTCACACTCACTCTTTAACATGGGTTTTACTCCCTCGTTCTCTGGTCTTTCCCTGCATCTTTGACCTTCTCTTTACTGAATATAACTTCCCATCTTAATACATTTTGCTGTACTTTCTTTGCAACTTCCTAAGCCACTTCAGGTGCAAGATTCTCACTTTAAGGCTTTTAGCTACCCTTTTCCTACGGTTTCTATCTTCTTTCCTTGTTGTCAAGCATTTTCTTCTCGCCTGCCTGAGCCTCTCACTCTCGGTCTCAGTTCTTTCGTGTGGTGTTAGACTCTTTTTATGATATATCTGGCGCTTTTGAGCTTGTTTCACTTGATTTGGGTTTCAGTTTATCTCAAAGGACATGGGCTTTGAAGCTCATTCATTGGCCCCTTAGATTAGTGCAAAAAGGAAGCATCTTTGGCTTTTGTAAGTATCCCATTGTTGAATTAGTTGAATTCTTTCAGTCTTAAACTACACATTTGTTTAGTCATTTTAGCTCATTTCAGCTTTGCAGCTTGTTGTAGAAAATTCTCTATAGCTCCTGTTCCATTCTGATATATTCACTGAGATTTGTGGGGGTGGAGGTTTGGGGGCTTTGTTTGAAGGAATGCAGAGATTCAATTTTGTATTTTTGTTGTTTCTGGTACCGATTGCATTAGCCCAATCTGATTTTGAAGCACTTTTAGAGCTCAATAAAGGCATTGAGAAAGACCCTTCTGGTAAAATTCTTGATTCATGGGACTCTAAGTCCTTGGCATCTGATGGGTGTCCCAAGAATTGGTTTGGCATCACCTGTAATGAAGGCCATGTAACTTCAATCACTCTAAATGACTTGGGTTTGGTTGGGAACTTCAGTTTCCCTGTCATTGCTGGTCTTAAGTTGCTTAGAAATTTATCCATTTCAAGCAACCAGTTGACAGGGACCATCTCGAACATCGGCTCTATTCGGTCTCTAGAGTTTTTGGACCTCTCGGTTAATGCCTTTCATGGGGTTATACCATCAGGTATTGCCAATTTAAAAGATTTGGTTCTTCTGAATCTTTCTTCAAATAGTTTCGAAGGCGCATTTCCCTCTGGTTTTAGCAACCTTAAGAGGTTGGCATATTTAGATTTACGATCTAATGGCTTTTCTGGGGATATCATGAATCTTTTATCCCAATTGGAAAGTGTGGTTCATGTGGACTTGAGCAACAATCAGTTATCTGGTTCACTGGACTTGGGGCTTGGAAGCTCCAGTTTTGTTTCTTCCATTCAGTATCTAAATATAAGCCGGAATTTGGTGGTTGGAGAACTCTTTGCTCATGATGGAATGCCATATTTCGACAGTTTAGAAGTTTTGGATGCTAGTAATAATCAGTTAGTGGGAACTATACCTTCTTTCAATTTTATAGTATCTTTGCGGATACTTCGGCTTGGGAACAACCGGTTGTCAGGATCACTACCAGAAGCACTTTTGCAAGAAAGCTCCATGATCTTATCCGAACTCGATCTCAGCCTTAATCAACTTGAAGGTATTTTCTCTTTATTTCATAACTTAAGTGAACAACTGTATCTGTCAATATATTGCGCTATTCAATCCTATTTTGCTTTATATCATAAATTTTACCCTGTCTTGCTAATTAAGTACTGTGCATTGCAATGACATTCTTGGAGCGTCACATTATGCCTCTGTACCTATAGCATTTGCTTCTTTTCTTCCAGCTTTCGGAAAACATCATGGTCTCCATATCTTGAACTAAACTGAGATAGAAAATAAATGTTTTCGTTTTCTGGTTTCAAAAAACCGCAAACAAGTTTGTCTTGTATCATTTGAGAGATGATCAAACTAACATGGTAGCTATGCAACATGACAATAAGTTGCAATAATTGTTTCAAAATAGTATCACACCTTGACCTTAAATGTAGTTAAATTCACATGTATGGTATGTTCAATTAGTAGGTCCTTTCTAGCGATGCCGGATGTGTAGTTCACTGTCAATTCTTCAAGGTTTCGTATGCTGATTATTTTTGGTTCCAGTATATCATACTTTCAAACAATTTTTTGTTAATAAAGTTTTTCTTCGTGAATTCACATCCATGCAGGGCCAGTAGGAAGTATAACCTCATCAGCTCTAAAGAAGCTCAACATTTCATCAAACAAACTCTCGGGGTCCTTGCCGTACAGGATAGAGCATTGTGCAGTCATAGACATCAGTAACAACATACTCTCAGGGGACTTGTCTAGAATCCAAGGTTGGGGGAATTATGTGGAAGTTATTGAACTGAGTTCAAACTCTCTGACTGGGACCTTGCCGAACCAAACTTCTCAGTTTTTAAGGCTGACTACATTCAAGGTATCAAACAACTCATTACATGGTGTGCTTCCAGCAATTTTAGGTACATACCCAGAATTAAAGGTCATTGATCTAAGCCTCAACCACCTTAATGGATCTCTCCTTCCCAGCCTCTTCATGTCAACAAAATTGACTGATCTCAATCTTTCAGGCAACAAATTTACTGGTTCGATACCTCTTCAGGACAAAAGGAACATGCCTTCTGTAATTTCTGCAGAAAATTTTAGCCTGGTGACTCTTGATCTGTCTTATAACTCATTAACGGGCAGCTTGCCCACAGAAATCACCAAGTTCCATAACTTGGAGGTTCTTAATCTATCCAATAACAAACTTGAGGGCAGCATCCCTGATAGTCTTCCTAATGAACTGAAAGGATTCAACGTGTCTTTTAATAATTTCTCTGGTGCTGTTCCTGACAACTTGAGTGGATTTCCCGAGTCATCATTCCATCCCGGAAACTCCTTACTGAAGTTTGGTTCTTTTCCATCGTCACCAAAAGGTTCTTCCAACCTGAATTTGAAGGCTCGTGGGTCTCAGCTGAAACCTGTCACCAGAATTGCCTTGATTGTAGGCTTGGTTGGTGGTGCTGCTATAATAGCACTTGTGTGCGTAATGATTTATTATAGGAACAACTGGCAGGAAACTACAAACGATGGGCTGAAAAGAAACGGCAGCAAAGAAACCGTACATCAAGGAGAGTATTCCCATTCTCATACATCAGCACCTTACAGAAGCAAGGGTTCATCCTCGTCTTCATTTAGTTTCCGTCGAGAGCTTTTGTCATCGACCAAAAAGGGTTCTGCATATGATCAGGGAAACAGTTCATCCGTCTTAAATGACCGTAAATATCTTGGTCATCTCGAGTCCACAAGAAGAGAAGACGGAGCGGCTTCTCCCATGTCTGTCTTGTCATCTTCAAAAGCATCTCCAATAAAAGACCAATTTCCATTTGAGAGTTCGACTGCGCTAAAGGTTCGTTCTCCCGATAAACTAGCTGGGGATCTGCATCTCTTTGATGGATCTCTGACACTGACTGCAGACGAACTTTCATGTTCTCCGGCTGAAATTATTGGAAGGAGTTGCCACGGGACATTGTATAAAGCTACACTTGATTCTGGTAATGTATTGGCTATCAAATGGTTGAAGGAAGGGATAGCAAAAGGTAAAAAGGAATTTGCGAGGGAAGTGAAGAAACTTGGGTACATCAAACACCCAAATTTAGTTTCTCTTCAGGGTTTTTATTGGGGTCCCAAGGAGCATGAGAAGTTGATCATATCAAATTACATCAATGCACGATGTTTGGCGTTCTATCTTCAAGGTAAGATGAGAAACCAATTTTTTGCTATGTTTGGTGAAGTTTCCATGCTGGTCGAATTTCCGGGATCTCGATTTACATTCATATTCTGCATTGTTAATAGTCTTGTGTACACAAAACCGCATATGTATTATCATAGTTTAGGCGCAGCAGAGTTTGAAACGACTTTGTTTTGAGTCTAAATCTGGAGTAATATGCAAGATTGTAAGAAATATTGAAGTAAAGTATATGCGAGATATTTGCTTATATAATGGAAACAACTCTTTTTTAGTTGAACTAAGGCACTGTCTTTCTGTTATATTAGGTCATTTGATTCTGCAGATTGAACTGTATGCAGGAATACTAGCATAAGCCATTAATCTCGAATACTTCCTGCTTTTCTCATGATATATATATATACACACACACACGCACACGGAGTTTGAGTTTCACAACTAATGTTTCTTGAATTCTTCTGCAGACACAGAACAAGGAAAACCGCCGCCCTTGTCTCTGGATGAACGGCTTAGGGTTGCTATAGATGTGGCTCGATGTCTGAACTACCTACACAATGAGAGCGCAATACCCCATGGCAACCTCAAGTCTACAAACATTTTACTAGAAAATCCAAATTTGGCTGCACGCCTCACCGATTACAGTCTCCATCGGATACTGACATCAGCAGGCACAGCTGAACAAGTTCTGAACGCAGGTGCTCTTGGCTATCGCCCCCCTGAGTTTGCTAGCTCAAGCAAACCATGCCCATCCTTAAAAAGTGATGTATATGCCTTCGGGGTCATATTGATGGAGCTTCTAACAGGAAAGAGTTCGGGAGAGATAGTTTCAGGGAGCACGGGTATGGTTGATCTAACCGACTGGGTGAGATTGTTAGCGTCAGAACACCGTGCTAGTGACTGCTTCGATCCTATGATATTGGAAAGGGATAACGTTGAAGACACACAGAGAACGCTTGATGCCATGCTACAGGTAGCTCTGAGATGCATCCTACCAGCACAAGAGAGGCCCGATATGAAATCGGTTTACGAAGATCTCTCTGTCATTGCATTACAGAAAGGTAAACCAAAGGGGTTGTAACCGTGTAGCCAAACTACCAACCCCACATTTATTGGTTCTAGCACTAGTCCGGAATTGATATAGTAAATATCATTCAGATAGGAATAAAGGTTCCATTGTAGATGGTGGGTTAACCATTCTTTTTTAACCCTTCTCTATGAATGTAACTTTAGGTATAGTCTTCATTTGACTCATTCTGTGGAATACAAGCCTTATTATATGGCCCTATGTTTTCTTTACATTTTTTTGATATCTGACGGCAGCCTTTTGCAGCCCATCGAACTTCGTAACCAGATTTATTGGTTCAGCAGGCATGACGTAGAACATCAACCCAGGCTATAAGGTTTAAAAATCTTTGGAATTTGTTCGATCTATTCTCAAAAGGCTTGTTACTCGATTTTGCTCATTGTTCGTTAAACTCGTTGGAATTTCTCTTTTTAATATATGTATATGTAAAATCTAGTTTTTTAATATAAACATAATTTAACAAAAAAATCAAATTTAAACTCCAAACTAATAATTTATAAATATATGTAGACCAAACAAATATATTACAACCGAAATAACAATTCATAAATATATTAAACTAACATTCTACAACAATTATTTTAAAAAAAAAGTATAACTATATATATTCAATCTTACAATTAAGGAAATCAACATCATAAGAGATTATAATAAAAAAAATTATCATATTGGGATAATGTGTATCAAATTAGTGCCCTATCCATGTCCCTCCAATCATATTTGGACACTGTGTATCAAATTATTTCACAGTAAAATATGTTTACTGCTCTAATTAGTGTCGTGTTTCCTTCTCGTTTTGAGTAAATCAACTGAAGAGGGAACTAATGAAGAACATGAATGGTGAAATGTGAGAATCTTGTCATTTTTGTCAACTGCAATTTTGTAAATAAAAAAAACAATATACTTATCCCTCCAAAAAAAAATTAGAAAAGGGGCCCAATGCCAGGTGGCCCACGTTGAATTGTCCAACGCAAAGGAAGACCGAAAATCAGAAGATAAAGGCAATAATGAAGAAACACGTACGCCCATCAGATCATATTATTCGATCTTTTAAAAGCTTCCTGAACTTGTTTTGATAATACACACACACGTGATAACAAAAGCAAGATAAATCCCTTTGATTTATTCATCAACTCTTCAAACCCTTGATTCTTCTATCTCCGTATCCACCCGCAGCAGCAATTCATTCAAATATTATTAACCATTTGATAATAAATATTTAATAATTTTATTATAATAATTGATATTCGAAACCTTAATATCTAAAAATAATAAATACTTTTTAATTACCGAAATAATTTAATTCGTACACTTTCTCTTAATTTTATTTATTCATTCTTATAAAAAAAGCTATTTAAGGAATAAATTGTTCGTTGATCAACATTTTATTTTAACAAAAAATTATTATTAAAAAATAAAATAAAGTTAAACTTATTAAAATTTGAATTGGAATAATTTTATTCGCTAGTGCAGAGATAAGAGCAATTCCTTTAAACCTAATTTGTTTTATTTACAAACGTCAGAGTTCGGACCACTTACCTTGCTTAAAGAATTTAATATATAATCCCACTGGATTAACTAGCTCTTAGTAATAGATTAATTTTTTTAAATAAATACTAACGTAAAAAAGAGAAATGAAACTATTTAAAGAATAAATTATATGTTAATCGAGATTTCATTTTAAGAAAAAATATTATTTAAAAGATAAATGAAATTGAGTTCGTTTAAATTTGAATTAATTTTATCTATAAAAGACATGTTTGCATTACTAATAATTTTTTTTAAAAAATTAAATAAATACTATTTTAAAATTACATATACCAATAAAAACAAGGGTCAATTATGCAATCAGTACCTAAACTATTTGTTTTATTCCATTTTAGTATTGAAACTTTCAATTTTTTCAAAATTATACTTAATGTTTAGTTTTTATTTCATTTTAATATCTTGCAGTTAAAAATTTAACACATTATATCTTTTATGAGTAAATTATATCACTAATCACTCAACTATCTTTTCAATCTTAATTTGTTACTAAAGTTTAATTTTTTTTCAATTTAACTACTCAACTTTCAAGTTGCTCATATTTTAATCACTATAATTTATTTTATTAATATTTTTATGAGATGACATTTTCTATTATTATTTTATTAATATATAACTAAAAAATTAAATTTGAAAGTTAGAGTGATTAAATTATGAGTAATTTGAAAGTTAAGTAATTAAATTAAAAAATTAAACTTTAGTAACCAAAATAGAAGTGAGAATATAATTGAGTGATGAATAATGCAATTTATCCATAAAAATATTCCATGCGCAAATTATTCACTAATTTTTTAATAACAAGATACTAAAACGAAATAAAAACTAAACATTAATTATACTTTAAAAAAAATTAAAAATTAAAAATTAAAATAGATTAAAATAAATAATTTAAATATTAAATACATAATTTACCTAAAAAAACAAATGAAATTAATGCTAGATGGGCCTGTATAAGTCAATAGAAGACTTTAGTAGTTTCACATACTGTACGCAAAGTTGACTCTGTAAAAATATTAACCAATTTAGTCATATAAAGACCAACTCGCCCCAAGGCCAACGTTTTCCTCTTCCTTTTCCCACCGTCTACTGATTTTTACGTTGCTTTTATTTATTTTTTTAGAAAAAGAAAAAGAAAAAAAAGGCATAAAAGGAGAGACCATGTTTTACTCTGCCATTCCCAAAGCCGATTCTCTTTGGAAATTTGGTGGAAGTAGTAGTTGCCAAAATCTTTAACAAGTCCAACCTCCCCCATTTCCATTTCCATCTCATTTCTTCTTTCTTTCTTTCTTTATCATTAAATGCTAGCCCTAACGGAGCAGCTGCAACTAACGTCATCCATGGCGGCACCGATCTGGCTATGGGCTTTCTCTGTGTCGCTGGCTCTGATTCCATCTGCTTTTGGAAACTCCGAGGGAGATGCTCTTTACACGTTGAGAAAAAGTTTAGTGGATCCGGATAACGTGCTCCACAGCTGGGATCCCAACCTTGTTAACCCTTGTACTTGGTTCCACGTTACTTGTAACCAAGATAGTCGAGTTACCCGAGTGTATGCTGATTTCTCTCTCTAGTTTTTTTTTCGTTGGTTTCTTTTATTTGACTTTTTTTTAAGAAACAAAAGAATTAAAATTTTATATTATTTGAATACATGTTAGTTCCTTTGTTTGATAGTTAGTAAATTGGTGGCTTAACTTGGGTATTGGTTTATTTAATTGAATTTGATGTCTATTTTGTAATATGGTTGTGAGAAGCTGTTTTATCATCTGGAGCTTGCGTTTTTTTTTTGGGTGGGTGGGGGTGGGGTTTACTTGCTGGATTTAAACTGAGTTTGGATTCTTTTCTTTATTTTACTCTCATGTTTTTTTGGGTAAATTCTTTAGAAAATTCTTTAGGTATTATAAAAGGCAAATTTGGAGCTTTGTGAAGTTTTTTCATACGGAATATTTGATAGATTTGGCATAGAATACCCTTTATAATGGTTAATTGCGACGTTTGAATCATATTCTAGTTTATAAACAGAATTACTTCACAATTCACATTTTCCTTAACATATTTGTGTTTGTGTCAACGGAAGTTGTACAATTGTCTGCCTGAATTAGAACTATATATGTATTTTGATTTTTGATCTTCTTTTCCCTTTATTATGGAACAAAAGATTGCCTTTTTGCCATGTTGTTTAGTTTTTCCTTTTTGTTTATTCTTCAATTTGGAGCATTATATGTTTTTACTGTTTTGCTTCTGTGGAAGTTTTGAACTAGATGTGCCTATAATCTACATGTCCCTTTGAGAAGAACAGGTTTGTAAGTTATGACATAAAAAGAGATACAAGTGGTTACTTTTTTGTTGGTTTTGATTAAACAGTTTTACAAGTAGGTTTCAATTTGGTAAGAGGCGTACCATTTGCATGCTTTTGAAATCACATACATTTGGAATTATGGGATTTTGACATGCCTTCTCAAATGGTTAGTGGTTTATGTCTTTCGAGAATTCCTTTCTGTCAAAGGAAACATCGGTTTAGGCTGTTATGAGCAGTATCACTTCGCAATTTCTGTAACATGTGTGTTTGAATTGATGGAAGCTTTACCATTGCCTGCCCGAATAAGAACTATACATTTATGTTGATCTTCATTTCCCTTTATTATGGAATAGAAGATTGCCTTTTTGCGTGGTTATTTAGTTTTTGTCTGTTCTTCAATTTGGATCATTAGATATTTTGAGTGTTTGCTCTGGTGGAAGTTTGTAACACAGGACATAAAAAAGAATATACAAGTGGGGTACTTTTTGTTGGTTTTGATTCAACAAATTTCCCTAGTAGTTTCCAAATACAACTTTTTTTTTAGAACTAGCACCTCGGGATTATGGCATTTCGCCATGCCATCTGAAATGGTATTTTTTTTCCCTTTCTTTTTGCAGAGATTTAGGTAATTCCAACCTGTCTGGACATTTGGTACCTGAGCTTGGGAAGCTTGAGCATTTGCAGGAATCTGTATGTTCTTTCCCCTTTAACCTTTGCCCACTTCTGCCCTTAGCGTCTGAATTCTGGAGCTACTGACATATTTGCATGTGCATATTATCTTGTTTATCAATGTTCACTAGATTACACGTTGTCATGCATCAAAAACTTTACTTGCGGTTATCTTCTCTTCCATGCAGGGAACTTTACAAAAACAACATCCAAGGAACCATCCCTGTTGAACTTGGGAACTTGAACAGCCTCATCAGTTTGGACCTATATAACAACATCTCAGGGACCATTCCCCGGTCACTTGGGAAACTGAAGCATCTTGTATTCTTGTGAGTGCTAATGTCCAAGTGTTAATCACTTTATGCTGGAATAGACTATAGTCAAACTTTCATTTCTAGACCTAAGAAAATGAATTACCAGGGCTTAAGTAAATTACAGGTATTAGATAATGGTTGTCCTCTACTGGTTTTCAAAGATTGCCACCATGATCACTCCCTTTCTAGTTATTCTCATGTCACTGACTGCAATGCTGGTAAATTTTTGTTCTTTTTTTTTTTTGCTTATTTTCGTTTAATTTTATAGGCGGCTTAATGACAACAAGTTAACTGGACCTATCCCTAGGGAACTTGGTGGTGTTTCAAGCCTCAAAGTTGTGTAAGGATTGTGACTTTAACTACTATTATATGGATTTTTGAGAAGCCTTAGACTAATGGTCTTTGAAATTTTACCTCTTTTCTTCTAGTGATGTCTCAAACAATGATTTGTGTGGACCAATTCCTACCAGTGGACCATTTGAGCACATTCCTCTAAACAAGTAAGCTTACCCCCTCTCTCTTCTTATATATATATATTTTAAATATTGTTATATTTCATGTCCATTTATTATGATATCAGTTATATGTGCAACCCTTGAAGCTATAAAGGTTAAGCTGGATTTCTAACTCTTTTTATCATTCACATGTGGTAATAATGATAATTTTGATGTTGAGATACATATAAAGACTTTGAAGAGTTTCTCGAGGAATGTTTAAAATTAAAAGTAAATGACTGCATCATTTAAATCCCTTGGAGAAGATGAAGCTCGATTTTATATTTGCGATTCTACTCTATAGATAAGCTGAGGCATATTCCCTTGTTTGTGGCCTTCTGCCATTCTCACTCTTAGTTGTTAATGACAGCTTTGCAGAAAGATACTGTGTTCTTTATACCTTTACCCCACAATGCACATTAACGAGAGTCTCATGGCTAGTATAGCTTCTGTTATTTTATTTTTAGGTGTTCATGATCGACAATCTACCTTCAAGTTTCTACTTTGTCTCTTCTTTGACGGGCCTCGTTGGAATCACTGTTTAATGGACTGTGTCTTATGGTGCACGTTGTTAATATTTTAGAGCTATTTGTTTCTTTTGTTTTCCTTGTGCAACGTCGCTGATCTTCAATATTTTTCCGAAATATGTAGCTTCGAGAAAAACCCTCGCCTGGAAGGTCCCGAGCTTCTGGGGCTCGCAAGTTACGACACAAACTGCTCGTGAAGTACAGGTTGATGTTATAAAGCTTGGAGTTGAATATGTACTCACAAGGTTTTAAGCATATTATCACACGGTATAATGGGGTTTCTTAAACTCTAGGCCTCGTATGTGTAAATCTATATACCAGCTTGACTATATATAGCTCAATCATCCAGCTCTTTCTAAGATGTTAAAGACAACTAGTATTGATGAATGTGATGGCAGCGACAAGTTAATTTGTTGTGTGGTCCTTTGTTTTCATGGCACTATAGAGACATAAGTTTTTCTTTTGGTCATTCGACTATGAAAAGTTGCAAAATGACCACTAATGTTTTTTAATGTCTTTTTTGGTTAGCCTAGTGGCAGCTTTCAAAGTTGGTGTAATAATAAAATAGGCATCAAACAAGAGACAATTTCAATGGGATGAAGAGAGTAGTAAAATATCAAACCAATTGTTTCAATTAATTAAATCAGAAATTAAATCTATTTAATTAAAATTATATTTTTGATATAATTTTTATATATAATTTATTAATCAATTAATTTTGAAAAAATTCTTCGTATTTATACTGCTCAAAGAGAAACATTCAATTGCTACAACATAACCAATAAATACAACAGAAAATCAGAACAAACACAAATAATCAGTTGGGAGATTCCCTACTTATTACAAAGACGAAAACTCATAGAGTCGAATCCAGTAATTTTTCAGCCCTTGAGTCGAATCTGGATCATCTCCTTTATACTCTGCAACACATCAACTGAGTAAAATGTATCCTTGAAGTGTCTATAGTTTCTCCCCTCCCAGATGCTATGAATGTGACAACCCTAAGCAGTAAGCACACTTAAGAATCACAATGAGAAGAGACTTACCCTCAAAATGGGGGAAAAAAACCCAAAACTAATTAATAAAGTCACAGTAAAAAAACATATGGTCCCTTATTTTTATCTGGTTTCCATAGATCGCACACATCTCATTTTATTAATAATTAATAGTTCCATGCTTTAACAAAGTTGTTTTTATATTATTATATATATTCAAACCATTTTATAGGTTCATGCTCTCACAAAATTTCCATTTTTCGAAGTTTTATTAATTAAATTAGAAGAATAAATATTATCTATTTAATAATTAATTTATTAAAACAGTAAATAATTTTTTTATTATATGATTTGTTTATTGAGAGTTTAAAAAGGAAGGCATAAGGTAAATATTGTGAAAAAAATAAAAAATAAAGATTTGTTTTAATTTTTGTGGGGTTAAGGTTATTATTAGTAAAATCTATAGTAATTAGTGGAGTCCTCTTCTTCCGCTCAACTTTCAATAAAATCGTTCTCTTCTGTATAATTAGAAAGTTATATTCAGTTACCAATGAATTTTAAAAAACCACATCGATTATTGACGATTTTAAACATTTTTTTTACATATTTTTAAAAAATTATACTAAATTATTAATAGATTCAAAAGAAATATCAACAATTATCGATGATTTTAAAATTAAATCTTCGATGTCTGAAAAATATATATAAACATGTCGGAACCGTCTTTTTTGTTGACTTACCTCGGAATTGGGCTTCGACTTGGATTGATTGGGTTAGAGTCGCCACCGACCATTTATTAAAAATGGGTTGATCGGATACCTTATTTCTTACCTGATCTGCGTTGTACCAGAAACGCGTCGGGTTCGGGAGTCGGTTACGGTCAAGGAAGGATTAGCACCCTTGAACCACCCTTTCGGTACTACGTAATTTCCAGTTGTCTTTATCAAGAAAGTTGTAATTTTAAATTAAAAGGTAAAATTTGATCCTAAATTACTTACCACTGATTAATTGAATGAAGACCATTAAGAAGAAAACGTTACGTTTGAAGTGGTGAAAATAAATAAGATATAACAACCACAAAACCAATGATACAAATAAGAGGAGACAATACAAATAAACTAATGATAAATAAGATAAATAAAGGAAAAGAAATAATATAAAAAATACACTAAATAAATGTATATATACATATATGCATGAATAGCAAAAACATACAAACAAAGAAATGAAAACTATATAAAAACAAAGGAATACAAATAAAACATGTATTAAATAAAAAGGAAACGCAATAGAATAAAAATAAATAAAGTAAATGAAAAAAAATAAAGAATATACATATAATAATAAAAGAAAACAAAAAAATATATGTTTATATACGCTATCAATAATACCTAAAAATAATAAAATTAACGATGGTTATGTATAGAGATAAATAAAAATAAATAAAAATAAATAAAGTAAATGAAAAAATATAAAGAATATACATATAATAATAAAAGAAAAAAATATATATGTTTATATACGTTATCAATAATACTTAAAATAATAAAATTAACGATGGTTATGTATAGAGATAAATAAAAATAAATAAAAATAAATAAAGTAAATGAAAAAATATAAAGAATATACATATAATAAAAAAATAAAAAAATATATGTTTATATACGCTATCAATAATACTTAAAATAATAAAAATAACGATGGTTATGTATATATATATATATATATATATATATATATATATATAATAAAATAAAATAAAAATATACATAAGATATATATATATATATATAAATAAAGGAATAAAATATAATAATAATGAAAATATAGTATATAATAATAGTAGGGATTAAATTGAAAACGAAATAAACTCAAGGGTCAATTTACAAGGATTTCGGGTTCAATAATCGATTCAGAGGACCAAATTAAATGTTTTTGAAACTGGAGAACCAAAACGCAAATCTCTCGCTTCTTGCAAAAACACGCGGGTCCGAGGAGTTCATCGGGTCGGGCGTAAGGCTGGAACAGGCTTAATATATGACTCAAATAAATTTTTTAGTTTCATTTCTTTCTTCAGAAATCAAAAGCCCTCGTCTCCTTCTCTCATTTCTCTATCGCCTGTTCTTCATATATGAAGAACACGACGGATTTCCAGAAAAAGGCCATCAGCCGCCCCCCACGCCGCCTCGCCGCCGCCGTTCATCGGCGGCAAAAACAAAAAAAAAGTTTCTTTTTTTCGAAAGCTGTTCACCCCCTTGTTCCAAAAACAGAGTTTGTTTCTTAGAAAAATCGGCCTCGGAAGTTAGATCTATGAAAATAGATCTCGAATGTGCCTCGGTTCATCGGCCAGAAATCATTTTATTTGATGCTTTTCGAACCAAAAACAAAGAGAAGGAAGTACAAAGTAGACATGCAAGCCTGAAAATCGCGCAAAGGTGAGTTCCTTACCTTTAACTTTTCTTTGAAATTTTTGCAGAGGAAAGAAAATTTCGAATGCTCTGAGTATTTGGATGTGATTTGCTAGTAACTTTTCTTGTATTCCGTATCAAAAAAAAATCCCCATTCGTAGTGTTACAAATGGATCTATTTATACTGAAAAACTAACTATTTTTTAGACTCCTATTTAAAATATAACTCTAATGCGTTGTTGTTTGTTGATGATGGTTGTATCGTTTGTCGTATGTTTCGGGGTTGGAGTCCCATATATCCACGAAGGTGGTTTATTGCCGAGAAGTACGGGGGAGAGGCGTGAACATTGAAGACTCGTGAGGCATGGGGTCTTCGCGCGGCTGGAAACAAGGGATGCGGCGTTAGGGTTTGGTTTGATTACCAAACGAGTCTTCTGCTGGACCATCTGGGTTCCTGGGCCACGTGTATCTGTAATAAATCTTGGGCCACCTGTGAAATGTAACATAAATAATGAATAAATGAAAATATAAATTTATAATAATAAAAACAATATTATAAAATATAATATTAATCGATCGAAATTCAGTGTCTTCAGCTGCCCCTCTTTGCTCATTATCGTGTAACGACAATAGAGCAAAGACTAAAAGACATAAATTTCGGTCATATTGAATATCATCTGTCGTAGAGTTGAACTTCGATATGGGAATTGGTTTGTCAATCACGAAATGACCCCCTCGTCATGAGGTTGAGTCAAAACGGGAAAATTTTGATTACGATATTATTCGTTGCGAAGTTGAAATCAAACTCAAAGCTTTTTGGCAAATGATTCCGGGATCTTCCTCTGGCTCAAGATACTTCGTTTTGAAGGTGAAACTTGTCCTGAAGACTTCGGTGCTGATGTGTTGCAAATGATTCCTCCGTCGTAAGGTTGGGTCAACCTGTTTGTGAAGTTGGAATCGTATATGGCTCCTTCGTCGTGAAGTTGAGCCATGGATTTGAATATCCTTCATCGTGAAGTTTAGATCCAAGTAAGTTGTGCTGTTTCGAGGCCAATATCTTTCGCTATGAAGTTGAAATTGGCTCCGAAATTGGGAAATTATTTGTTGACAACCAGCGGTCCCTTCGTTGTGAAGTTGAACTTGCGTTGTCTAGAGTCCAATATCCTTCGTTGTGAAGTTGAAATTGGCTCTGAATTTGAGAAATGTTTGTTGACAACCAGCGGTCCCTTCGTCGTGAAGTTGAACTTGCGTTGTCTGGAGTCCAATATCCTTCGTTGTGAAGTTGAAATTGGCTCTGAATTTGAGAAATGTTTGTTGACAACCAGCGGTCCCTTCGTCGTGAAGTTGAACTTGCGTTGTCTGGAGTCCAATATCCTTCGTTGTGAAGTTGAAATTGACTCTGAATCTAAGAAATATTTGTTGACAACCAGCGGTCCCTTCGCCGTGAAGTTGAACTTGCGTTGTCTGGAGTCCAATATCCTTCGTTGTGAAGTTGAAATTGACTCTGAATCTGAGAAATGTTTGTTGACAACCAGCGATCCCTTCGTCGTGAAGTTGAACTTGCGTTGTCTGGAGTCTAATATCCTTCGTTGTGAAGTTGAAATTGACTCTGAATCTGAGAAATGTTTATTGACAACCAGCGGTCCCTTCATCGTGAAGTTGAACTTGCGTTGTCTGGAGTCCAATATCCTTCGTTGTGAAGTTGAAATTGGCTCTGGGTAAAACCTGCAAAGATATGCATATATGTGATGTTATGGATGTCATGCTCTTAGATATGCCTAAAATGCATATGCAACATATGTTATTCTGAGCTCTAGAGAGTAATCTCGATCTCCGGTGGCCTGTCGTTGTTGACTCTTGATTTTGAAAGCTTGAAGTTCCAATCTCTGATCTTGAATTCTTCAAATGTTTGATGATTTTTTTTTTAATTTTTTTTTTGAAGATGCTTCTCAACTATCTCAAGCATGTGCATGAGCCTTGATCGGCTTCTGGGTACCTGTACTTTTCAATGAATCTTTGTATAGTAATATGCGATTATCTTTCACAAAAAATAAATAAATCATTAGGTTTAAATCTAATTCAAGATGCTCAGAAGGAATTAGAGGAAATATTGTCTTTATTCACAAGGGAGGAGAAGAACAAATAATACATGACAAACATTCTAAAAAACAAATACACGATGATTTGTAAATGAATGTCTTAGATCTCGATAACGTGGGCACTTCTGAGCTGAAAATCCGTTTGGAGACCTTGAATGCAGCCTTTGCCAAAGGATCTTTAAAAATGCGACAACGTTTGGGAGGGTGCAACATTTCTCCGATTTGTTGAGTTCGTAGAAGATTCATGCGCCGGGATGTTTCCACCGTTAATATCCAAATCGCCCTTTCCGGGTTTTCAACTTGGACTCATCCTTGGTTGCAAGACGCCCTTTGCGGGTTTTCATCTTGAACCCGTATTATTTTCTCTTTTTTTGTTCTTTTTCCTTTTTTTCTTTTTTTCTCTTTTTTTTCAACTTAGGACGCCCTCTCGGGTTTTCATCCTAAGCGAAGTATTTCTTGACTGCGTCCGAGTTAATGGGATGTGGCAGTTCAGGTCCGTCCATTTCAGCCAGGATGAGGGCTCCTCCGGAGAAAGCCTTTTTCACGATATAAGGTCATTCCCAATTTGGCGTCCATTTTCCTCGAAAATCTTTCTGGACTAGCCAAATTCTTTTTAGCACTAGATCCCCTTCACGGAATATTCTTGGGCGCACCTTTTTGTCATGTTCTCGGATCATTCGTTTCTGATAGATTTGACCATGATGAATGGATTTCAGTCTTTTTTCATCTATCAGATTAAGCTGATCATATCTGGATTGTGCCCACTCTGCATCATCCAGTTTGACTTCTGACAAGACCCTGAGAGACGGAATCTCGACTTCAATGGGTAGCACTGCTTCCATTCCATAGGCTAGTGAAAATGGAGTTGCCCCAGTCGAAGTTCGTACCGAGGTTCGATAAGCGAACAAAGCAAAAGGCAACTTCTCATGCCAGTCTTTGTAAGTTTCAGTTGTTTTCTCCACTATCTTCTTAATATTTTTGTTTGCTGCTTCTACTGCTCCGTTCATCTTTGGTCTGTAAACAGTGGAATTGTGATGTTTTATGTTGAACTGTTCGCAAGCAGCACTCATCATCTTGTTGTTTAAGTTTGTTGCGTTATCGGTGATAATCCTTTCAGGTAGACCATACCGACATATAATTTCTTTCTTCAGAAACTTGCAAATAGTGGATTGAGTGACACTGGCGTATGACGCAGCCTCTACCCATTTCGTGAAATAGTCAATTGCTACGAGAATGAAACGGTGGCCATTCGAAGCCTTCGGATGGATTTGCTCGATAACGTCCATGCCCCACACAGAGAAAGGCCATGGTGACGTCATTACATGAAGCGGATGGGGTGGAACAATTATCTTGTCTCCATAAATCTGACATTTATGACATCTCCTAGCATAGTTGATGCAATCGCTTTCCAGCGAGGACCAAAAATATCCGCATCTCATTATTTGTCTTGACATCATATGCCCATTTGCATGTGCTCCACAAACTCCATCATGTACTTCTTCCACTATCATTTTTGCCTCTTCAGCATCGACGCACATTAACAGAACATGGTTATGGCTTTTCTTGTATAAAACCTCTCCGTCAAGGACGTATCCCGCTGCCAACCTTCTAAGGGTTCTCTTATCGATTTCGGTGGCTTTTTCTGGATAACTCCGATGCTTGATATACTGCAGAATGTCGTAATACCAAGGCTTAGTATCTTTCACTTCTTCAATTTGGTAACAATGAGCTGGGTACTCATACGACTGCATGTTGATTGGCATCATTTCAGACTCCCCACCAGCCCTGAATGCGGCTGCCAATGTAGCTAAAGCGTCAGCCATCTGATTTTCTTCTCTAGGCACGTAGTGGAAGGTGACTTCGTCGAACTCTTCGAGCAGATCCAACACTAGTTTTCGGTACTCTAACAGCTTTATATCCTTGGTTTCCCACTCTCCTCGGAGCTGATAGATTACTAAGGCTGAGTCTCCATACACCCGCAAAGTCTTTATATTTTGCCCCAGTGCAGCCCAAATTCCCAAGACACAGGCTTCATATTCTGCCATGTTATTGGTGCAATCAAAGTTCAGTCTGCTGGTAAATGGGTAGTGATTCCCTTCTGGGGAGACTAGGATTGCCCCGATGCCATGTCCTAGTGCATTTGATGCCCCATCGAAGTGCATTCTCCAGGAACTGTCCGCTGAAATGCTTGCTTCTTCTAAAGATATGGCCATTAAGTCTTCGCCTGGGAAATCAAAGTCCAGCGGCTCATAGCTCTCATCAGTTCTGCTTGCCAAAAAATCGGATATGGCACTGCCTTTTACCGCTTTTTGGCTCACATATTCGATGTCAAATTCAGACAAAAGCATTTGCCATCGGGCTAACCTTCCGAATAGAGCAGGTACACCCATCATGTATTTTAGTGGGTCTAACTTGGAAATCAGCCAAGTGGTGTGATACAACATGTATTGTCGAAGTCTTTTTGTAGCCCAGACCAGGGCACAACAAACCTTCTCAATAGGAGGATATCGGACCTCGCAATCGGTGAACTTCTTGCTTAAGTAGTAGATGACTCTTTCCTTCTTTCCAGACTCGTCGTGTTGACCCAGGACACACCCCATGGAGCTCTCGAATATGGAGAGATACAAGAACAGAGGTTTTCCTGGGATAGGGGACATCAGGACAGGAGTGCGAGACAAGTACTCTTTTACCTTCTCAAATGCAATATGACAGTTTTTATCCCATGCTCCAGGGCTATTCTTTCGGAGGAGACGAAAGATGGGGTCACATTTGTCGGTTAACTGAGAGATGAACCGATCTATGTAGTTTAGTCTGCCCAGAAAACCTCGGACTTCTTTTTGGGTTCGTGGTGGAGGTAGATTCTGGATAGCCTTAACCTTATCAGGATCGACCTGTATGCCTCTCCTGCTGACTATAAAGCCTAATAGTTTTCCATATGTTACCCCGAAGGTACACTTGCTAGGGTTTAGTCTCAGTTGGAACTTTCTCAATCTCTGGAAGAGCTTCCTCAGATTCTTGACATGTTCATTCTCAGTTTGTGCCTTGACAATCATGTCGTCGACATAAACCTCGATTTCTTTGTGCATCATGTCGTGGAACAGGGTCACCATAGCTCTCTGATATGTTGCCCCAGCATTCTTTAATCCGAAAGGCATCACTTTGTAACAGAAAGTTCCCCACATTGTGACGAAAGTGGTATTCTCCATATCTTCAGGATGCATCTTGATCTGATTGTACCCCGAAAATCCGTCCATGAATGAAAAGTAGGCGTTCCCGGCTGTATTGTCCACCAGAGTGTCTATGTGTGGCAGAGGAAAGTTGTCCTTGGGACTTGCCTTGTTAAGGTCCCGGTAATCAACACACATGCGTACCTTCCCGTCCTTCTTCGGCACAGGCACTATGTTGGCCACCCACTCCGGGTATTTGGCTACTTGGAGAAAACCGGCATCAAATTGCTTCTTGACTTCTTCCTTGATCTTAAGGAGCATTTCTGGTCGCATTCTTCTCAGTTTTTGCTGCACAGGTTTGAATTCTGGTTTGATTGGCAGTATGTGAACTACCATATCTGTGTCTAGTCCCGGCATGTCTTGATACGACCAAGCGAACACATCTCCGTACTCCTGAAGTAAGACTATCAGGTTTTTTCTTGCTTCAGTCGAAAGAGTTGTGCCGATTTTAACCTCCTTTCGATCTTCCTCAGTGCCCAGATTTAAGATTTCGATCGCCTCCTCATGTGGCAGTATTTGCTTTTCTTCTTTTTCTATCATTCTCAACAATTCGGTAGGCAAGTTGTACTCCTCTTCATTATCGCATTCATCAAATTCCCCAAGACAAATGGTTGATTCAAAATCCACCTCTGGATCAGGATCATCAGTGCCCACATTATCGTTATCTGGGAACCTGAAAGGAAGAAGATATGCATGTGTGAGAGGATAATATCCCACACGGAACGGTCAAGAACTAACTTTGAGAGTAACTGGAAATGAAGTACTGGAATGAAGGAGCTAGAGAATGAATTCAAAAATAAAAGAAAAGTTTGTTTGCCATGGAAAAGAAAAATGCATCTTTTATTAAACTTAAACAAAATGTTTATTTACCCTTACAAAAGATCACCTATTGCCCCGGGTATAGGCAAATAGGGATAGTTCGAATATTACTCTGAAAGATTCTTGTAAACCACAGGTAGTTCCTCCACCGACCAACTGCTAGGTACAAACCCATGTGGCAGAGGGCATATCCTGGATCTATCTCCGTTGTCAACATCTTCTGTGGTCACGGAATTAACGTTTAGATCTTCCAGAGCCGTTTCTAACTCGGATATGGTGGTCTCAAACACATAACCACCTGACTTGAATGTTCTGAAGAGCGGCGGGAATGTCATAGGCTTCCATTGGAGTTCGTTTCCAGTCAATCTGGCCAACCTTCTCTCCCGGTTCTTTTGGATCTCCTTTCTCTTTTCATGATAACTGGGTTGAAAACCGAGCCCAAATTGGTCTAATTTTGAGATAGGAAGGACAGGATTGATCATCCCTTGCAAATATTTCCCAAAACCTTTCCCGGTTCTGGCGCCTTGGCCCAGAGTTTGCTTGATCTCCATCCTTGTGCATTTGGAGAGTCGAGGTCTTGGGATTCTCTTTCCTTCCGCCACGAATGTGGCATTCACAAACTCCAAGGAGCGGAACGAACATTCTACTGCTTCCTCGTCTACTTCGATGTATGGAGCCTCTGTGGTCACGCTTGCCACGATATCTTCCTCAGCGTTGATAATTACTAAGGCCCCATCAATGACATATTTAACTTTCTGGTGCAGCGTGGAGGGTACTGCACCTGCTTGATGAATCCACGGCCTTCCCAAAAGACAGCTATAGGACGACATGATATCCATCACAAGGAACTCAACATCATAGGTGGCTGGTCCGATGGTCAATGGTACATCGATCTTTCCGATTACCTCTCTTTTGGTCCCATCAAATGCTCGGACCACATTCTGACAAGCTCTCATATGAGAGGTATCTATTGGTAGCCTCTTCAATGTAATCGAAGGCATCACGTTCAGGGCTGAACCATTATCGATTAAGACACTTGGTAAAGCGTGCCCCTTACAGTAGGTAGTAATATGTAACGCCTTTGTTCGGCCTCTTCCTCCGGATGAAATCTCATCATCTGAAAACGAGATGAGATTATCAGCTTGAATATTGTTCACCAGTCGATCCATCTTGCTGACTGGTATGTCTTGTGGCACGAACGTTTGATTAAGGACATTCAACAGCGCTTCTCGGTGTGCTTCCGAGCTTAAAAATAGTGCTAGCATTGAAGTACGTGTAGGTAAGTTGTGGAGCTGTTCTACAATGTTGTACTCGCTGTGCTTCAAGATCTTGAGGAACTCTTTAGCTTCTTCCTCCTTTATAGGTTCGTTGACAACTAGCACATCTTCTTTGAACGGCTCAAGTGGTCTTTGCCCCACTTTACTATTACCTCCTCCGGAAGTACTTACCTGGCATTCGTACTTCCATGGCACTTGCCGATTATCCTTATATTGAAAAGGCCGAGGTACTGAGATTACCACATTGGCTGGTGTTGTTACTGTCATGCTTGTCTTAGGGGTAATTATCAAAGGACTACCCCTACCAAATCTTATGTCTGATGATTCTCCAGTGGCACAAACATCTGCTTCCAAGGACTCTTGAATTTCTTCGTAAAACTCCAGCTCCTTCCGATCCATCATGAGCTGGACTAACGATCTGAACTCTGGGCAATCTTGCACTTTATGCCCTTCTTTGTTATGGTAACAACAATGGTTACCATCTTCATTTTCTGTCGTATCTGGACATGATGCAAGAAGCCCTGCTTTCACCATTTGGCTCTATACCCAAGCCAAAGGAGGTTTGATCTCCGAAACACTCGATTTAATTTTCCTGCCCCCTTCGGCAGTAACGGCATTGATTACTGTCTCCTGATGATTGGGCAAGGGATTCTGGGCGACATTTGGTGCTCCGGAGTTGAAAGTAATCCAATTCTTGTTCCGCATTCGTTGTACAAGTCTTTTGAATGCGAGACAACTTTCAATCGAATGCCCCTGCACACCGCCATGGTATTCGCAGTGAGCGCTCTCGTCATACCATTTCGGGTAAGGGGGATTTATTGGATTCATAGGATAAGGCGACACTGCATGAGTGTCGAAGAGCAGTTGGTATAATTCTTTATATGTCATGGGAATGGGTTCGAACTGCTCCCTTTCCCTTTCCTTTCTTGGTTCTCTCTGGTTCTGTCTAGCAGTACCGGATGGTACAGCTGCTGTGGAACTTGAGCTTGAGATCGTAATCCCCTTGCTGACGTTGTAGGGGTTTACATTGTTAATCTCTCGCTCTTTGTTTTTCATGGGAGGTTTTTTACTGGAGTCTCCTCCCTCAATCTTTCCTTGTTTAATGGCCAATTCGATCATTTCACCGGCCATGACTAAATCTGAGAAACTTCCTGACGTGATTGCTACCAAGTGCCCGAAGTAAGGTGCCTTCAAGGTCTGTACAAACAGCTTTCTTGTTTCCTTTTCATCCAATGGTGGATGAACTTGCACAGATAAATCCCTCCATCTCTGTGCGTACTGTCTAAAACTCTCATTGTGTTTCTTCTCCAGGCTTTGCAACATAACCCGATCTGGTCTCATATCGTTGATATGCTTATACTGCTCCAAGAAAGCCTTGGCTAAGTCTTTCCACGTCTTGATATGAGTTCGGCTAAGCTGGTTGTACCACCAAATAGCTGAACCGGACAGGCTCTCCTGAAAGCAATGGATCAGGAGTTGATCATTCCCGCCATATTCTGTCATCTTTCGACAGAACATAGTGATATGGGCTGAATGGCAGCTATTCCCGTCGAACTTCTCAAACTCAGGAACTTTAAACTTTGGTGGAAGCACCAATTCTAGAACTAGGCTCAGCTCTATTACGTCCACTCCATAATAATCATGGTCTCCTTGGACCATCTTTATTTGATCTTCTAATATTTTTATCTTTTCTTCCATCTTTTTGGCTTTATCTTCCTCATCAAAGTCTGGGATATGATAATCATCTGGATGATCATCAGGGACGATTGTAGAAGTTTGTATCTTCACAGCAGGTGCAACTTTCGCTTTGGTAACGAATGAGTCCCCGGGTAGTGCTGCTTTCCCTTTAGTAGCAGATGCGTCCCCGGGTAATATTCCGGGTGAGATAACCACTTGCGGGGTTGGTGGTATGGCCACTCCCTCGGAATAAATGCCCCCTGATGCACTAGCTTGCTGTAGACCCGACAACTTGGCTACGATTTGGTCGACCAAGGACTCCTGATTTTTCTTGATGGACTCAAGAGTACTTTCACTGTTCTGAGCCATCTTATCTTCTAGTTCCTTTTGAAGTCTTGCCATGTGCTCTTCGATCTTCTCCATTCTGGCTTCCATTTGTCTCTTTTTTGCTCGAGTATTGTGCGGGTGATGTGTATCTGATGCTTGTGGTGGTAAGCTCGGTGTCTGAGACATGTTCTGTTAGTTAATACGAATGTAAAAACATGGAAAAAAAATATAAAATAAACAGTCATGAAATATAAAATGCAAGAAATGCAATGCATGATGTATGCAATTAGAGGCATTGATCCAGAAAAGTGTTCATTATTATAAATAACCCTTCAGACAAAAATGTCTTATCTTTTAAGAGACATAAAAACATATTAAAGGTACATTCGGACTAAATCCTCTAGACCCCAAACAGCTTCCAGTAGGTTGACAAGTCTTCTGCCTTCATCTGTTACTGGTTGAATGCCTTGTCGAACCCCACCATCTTCCCTTGCTAGGCCGTGAAGATGACGGGCTGCTTTTTGCACTTGATCCAGGAAATCTTGTATGGTTGCGTCTCGGGCCCTCACCCTTCGTTGTGCTTGTTCCCAACGGAAACGCCATTGTAATCCTCCGTCGAAAGGCACTATCTGAAGCTCGTTTGCTTGCCTCTTGAACCCATCTACAATAGCTTCTAACTCAGCTATTGTCTTGCCATCTTTCTCATGTTGTTTTTCTAAGTCAGCTATCCGAACTCTCAAGCGCTGGTTCTGATATTGACTATCTGCCAAGCGTCTTTGGGCAGTCTTCATCTGTTCCTTCCAAGCTTTCTCATCAAGCCCCTCAAACTTCCTTTTCAGGCTATGAGCTTCGTCTTTCCAGTATTCAGAGGTTACCTTCAACTTGGAGTTATCCTTGACCTTATCTTGATACCCCTTTCTCAAGTCTTCGAGCTCAAAACGGACTCTTTTTTGTTCTTTTTCCAATTTTTTTGCCCGATCTTTCTGAGAGTCAGCATCAAGCTTCCACTGATAACGTTCAGCTTCAAGTTCCTTTATCCTTTGCTTCAGCTCATTATTCATGGCTTCAAACTCGGTCTTGGCTATCTCGAGTTCAGAAGGGACATGCCTGAGATGTTCTTCCATGGTCCGGGTGTCATCACAGTCTGGCACAGGGATTTTGTCATTCTTTCTTAATCTTCGCCACTCCACATAATCCGGAGTGAGCATGCTTCTGGCAGCTACAACATCCATCCAGAATACTTTCCTCCACGAATCGGCTGCCTCTTTGATCATCTTCTTATAGCTGTCGCCGTGATACTCAAACTCTGACCTAGCCAACCCGCATGTTGCTGGGACAAACTGACGTACTCCGTACTGTCTAAGTGCTAATAGCGGAGCATACCCGACTGCTCCCCAAAGTCCAAGTAAGGTCACAGTGTCAGAGTCACCACATCGGAAAAGAACGTCACTGAGAAATAGCCAGGGGGCTCTCCAGACAATATCCCGGTCCTGAAGATGCGTAAAGACCTTTATCCATTTTTCCTTCGAGGCGTCTTCGTGCCATTTTAGGGTGATAAATTCACCTAGAGGTGAATAGGTGGTGCTGAAACGGCGGTAGGCAAAACCGTTAGTCTTCCAGAAGTGGCTGTGAATCCAGACCTGAAGGAGCTGGATGCACCCGGTGAATCTTCCTTCGCCCGTTCTTCGGCAATGGTTGAGAGATCGAAAGGTCTCGGCTAAGATGGCTGGTGCTGGGTTAACTCGTTTAGAAAGTTGCTCAAATAGTTCCACCACGACAGCGTCAATGCACCCCAAAGCTTTCGGAAAGATAATCAAACCGTACAGACCCAGTGCAAAAAGGTCTATAGTCTTCCACTCATCAGGGTGGTTTTTCATTAGTTGCTTTATGTGGATCCATTCAATTCCTTCTCCACTGCCTCTACGCTGAGTCCGATCGATTACCCATTTCTCATCTACTCCTGCAACTTTGGCCAGTGCATTCTTGAAGGGCTGGCTTTTGATGTGTTTAATGTAGGCTCGCTCAAGCTTGATGCTTTCACAATGCAGCAGTGTAGTGTATTCTTCGATGGTGGGCACCATGTCCTCTTGGTTAAAAGTGAAGCAACTATATCCCGGGTTCTAGAATTGAACCATGGCTCTGATTAAGGGCTCATCAGTCTTAACATGAAGCAAGAGTGCAATGTCACCGTACCGTTGGCTGAACTTCTGTCTCCGATCATTCTTCCAACTATCCCAGATATCTCGAAGCTCTTGTACATTGTTCTGTTTTAGGCTGATAGGGGTGTAGCGAACCAACTCTGACACATAGCTTCCTTGAAGTCTGTCTCCCTTTTCACTTTGAGTCTTCTCGGACCATAGTCGTGCCTCAGCATTTTCAATCTCTTGTATTACAACACCTTTGTCCATAAATTCAGATTATTTGAGTTTTAATAAACACCTTTTTAGGGATCAATGGCCTCTTGTTATGATGCAAATGCTAAAAACAAACACAAAGGCAAAAAGGTTAGTAAAATAGAAATAACTAAAAATAAATAAAAAATAAATGGTAAATGAAAAAAAAAACACAAAAAAAAGGTTAGGAAAGAAATGTCATAGGTTTTGGAATGTGGTTTTGGGGTAGGCTCTATTTATTCAAAGTCTCCCGGTTTAGGTTCTAAAAACGGTACTCGAGTTCTCCTTGCTGGCGCCCCCTTGGACCGACCAGACCCTTAGTCCGAAACCCATCACATGCTTGTGTGGACTAAGTTAAACTCGAGAGGACACATTCCCTTATGCCCATACGGAGAATAAATTCACACGAAGGCATAAGGTATATGAATCCCGAAGGCTACTTGCTAGGCCCATACGGTGAATAAATTCACACGAAGACGTCGCTTTCACCCCCACTTAAAACGGGTTCGGAGCTCGGGTTTAGAGCCTTAGATGAAAAATGTTTGGAAAGCTGAAATCATTAGAAAACGGTCAGTCCAACTATTTACTCGAAAAAATATAATCAAAAATAAGTAATAAGGATCGAAATATTACCTTAAAATTTAAACTTACCCTTTTCGTTAAAAAGACAACTGGAAATTACCTTAGCCTGACTCACTTACCTGTGTCCCCAGCAGAGTCGCCAAGCTGTCGGAACCGTCTTTTTTGTTGACTTACCTTGGAATTGGGCTTCGACTTGGATTGATTGGGTTAGAGTCGCCACCGACCATTTATTAAAAATGGGTTGATCGGATACCTTATTTCTTACCTGATCTGCGTTGTACCAGAAACGCGTCGGGTTCGGGAGTCGGTTACGGTCAAGGAAGGATTAGCACCCTTGAACCACCCTTTCGGTACTACGTAATTTCCAGTTGTCTTTATCAAGAAAGTTGTAATTTTAAATTAAAAGGTAAAATTTGATCCTAAATTACTTACCACTGATTAATTGAATGAAGACCATTAAGAAGAAAACGTTACGTTTGGAGTGGTGAAAATAAATAAGATATAACAACCACAAAACCAATGATACAAATAAGAGGAGACAATACAAATAAACTAATGATAAATAAGATAAATAAAGGAAAAGAAATAATATAAAAAAAATATACTAAATAAATGTATATATACATATATGCATGAATAGCAAAAACATACAAACAAAGAAATGAAAACTATATAAAAACAAAGGAATACAAATAAAACATGTATTAAATAAAAAGGAAACGCAATAGAATAAAAATAATAAAGTAAATGAAAAAAATAAAGAATATACATATAATAATAAAAGAAAACAAAAATATGTTTATATACGCTATCAATAATACCTAAAAATAATAAAATTACGATGGTTATGTATAGAGATAATAAAAATAAATAAAAATAAATAAAGTAAATGAAAAATATAAAGAATACATATAATAATAAAAGAAAAAAAATATGTTTATACGTTATCAATAATACTTAAAATAATAAAATTAACGATGGTTATGTATAGAGATAAATAAAAATAAATAAAAATAAATAAAGTAAATGAAAAAATATAAAGAATATACATATAATAATAAAAGAAAAAAATATATGTTTATATACGCTATCAATAATACTTAAAATAATAAAAATAACGATGGTTATGTATATATATATATATATATATATATATATATATATAATATATAAATAAAAATAAAATACATAAGATATATATATAAATAAAGGAATAAAATATAATAATAATGAAAATATAGTATATAATAATAGTAGGGATTAAATTGAAAACGAAATAAACTCAAGGGTCAATTTACAAGGATTTCGGGTTCAATAATCGATTCAGATGACCAAATTAAATGTTTTTGAAACTGGAGAACCAAAACGCAAATCTCTCACTTCTTGCAAAAACACGCGGGTCCGAGGAGTTCATCGGGTCGGGCGTAAGGCTGGAACGGGCTTAATATATGACTCAAACAAATTTTTTAGTTTCATTTCTTTCTTCAGAAATCAAAAGCCCTCGTCTCCTTCTCTCATTTCTCTATCGCCTGTTCTTCATATATGAAGAACACGGCGGATTTCCAGAAAAAGGCCATCAGCCGCCCCCCCACGCCGCCTCGCTGCCGCCGTTGAACGGCGACGGCCGCCGTTCATCGGCGGCAAAAACAAAAAAAAAGTTTCTTTTTTTCGAAAGCTGTTCACCCCCTTGTTCCAAAAACAGAGTTTGTTTCTTAGAAAAATCGGCCTCGGAAGTTAGATCTATGAAAATAGATCTCGAATGTGCCTCGGTTCATCGACCAGAAATCATTTTATTTGATGCTTTTCGAACCAAAAACAAAGAGAAGGAAGTACAAAGTAGACATGCAAGCCTGAAAATCGCGCAAAGGTGAGTTCCTTACCTTTAACTTTTCTTTGAAATTTTTTGCAGAGGAAAGAAAATTTCGAATGCTCTGAGTATTTGGATGTGATTTGCTAGTAACTTTTCTTATATTCCGTATCCAAAAAAAATCCCCCTTCGTAGTGTTACAAATGGATCTATTTATACTGAAAAACTAACTATTTTTTAGACTCCTATTTAAAATATAACTCTAATGTGTTGTTGTTTGTTGATGATGGTTGTATCGTTTGTCGTACGTTTCGGGGTTGGAGTCCCATATATCCACGAAGGTGGTTTATTGTCGAGAAGTACGGGGGAGAGGCGTGAACATTGAAGACTCGTGAGGCATGGGGTCTTCGCGCGGCTGGAAACAAGGGATGCGGCGTTAGGGTTTGGTTTGATTACCAAACGAGTCTTCTGCTGGACCATCTGGGTTCCTGGGCCACGTGTATCTGTAATGAATCTTGGGCCACATGTGAAATGTAACATAAATAATGAATAAATGAAAATATAAATTTATAATAATAAAAACAATATTATAAAATATAATATTAATCGATCGAAATTCAGTGTCTTCAAAACACATAAAAACAACAAAATCTAACTACTGATCAAAGAATTTAAATCCAATAAACAAAGAATGAATTATAGTAAATCATAAAATTTTAGATGATAGAAAATTAAAATAAAAGAATTAGTGAATCAAAATGATTTTATCACATTTTTTAAAAAATATTTCGCTTTTACAAATCTATAAAGTGGCGTTTGGTTCGCTTAAATGTTTCTAAGAGAATTAGAATCTGTGAAGGAATCGGAATCTGAAGGAATTAGAATCTGAATTTGAAACATGTTTGATTGGCAGTAAATTGAATTGGAATCTAATTTCATATTCTGTTTGGTTCGCAGACATGTCGGATGAATTTGATTTCAGTAATGTAAAATGACAGAATTTTCCTTCTTATTTTTTTTCTTAATTTTAGTTTTTTTTATAATTAACATGTAGCATTATATTATAAAAATTTAAAAAATATTAAATTTTCATTTTATTGATTGATTATTCATTTCAATAAATTATAAAAAATATATTAATAAACAGCATAAGTTAAAATCATCCCAATTAGGAATGGTCATGGATCGGGTTGGGTTTTTGGTCCACCCGACCCGACCCGATAATAAGGGAACATCCACCCGAGACTCGACCCGACCCGAAATAATAAAAAAATATTTTTATTCAATAAAAACAGTGACTTAATTGAAAAAAATTATAAATAGAGGGGTATTATTATAAGTATTCCTAAATATATAAGGTAAAATTATATATTTTTTTCGGGTCAGGTCGGGTATTTTTCACCCTAAACCTGAACCTGACCCGACCCGAATATCACACTTAAAAAAACCTACCCGACCCAAATATCACACTTAAAAAAATCAGACCCGACCCGAATATCAAACTTTAAAGAACCCGACCTCAACCCGAATATCAAACTTAAAAACACTCGACCCGACCCGAACCCGAATTTTTTTTTAAAAATCCGACCCGAATACCAAAAGATTAATGAGGGTAGTATGGTCAAATTTCACATTACCTCCTCCAAAAAATTTCAATTCTATCATGTTATGGATGAAATTTAATTTCCATCCCTTGATAAATTAAATTCTGATTCCTCTTTTAAAAACTTGAATTAAACATAAAAAAAATAATAGAATTAAATTTTAATTTCTTATAATTCTAGGATTTCATTAAACCAAACGCCATCTAACGGTTAATTCTCTCTCTCAGCTTTTAAATCACCAAACAAGAGCCAGGTAGCTGCCACCTTCACTTCTTACCCTCTCTTCAATAATTCTCTCGTTTGGGGTACCAGAAAAGTTCCACCTTTACACATCATAAAAAAGGATAAATATTCATTTCCTTTCCTTTCTTCCCCATTCTTCCCTTCTCTATTAACCCGTTTCTTCTTTTTCTTCCAGTAGCCACTTGTTTGAGCTTTGTGGAATAGGCCCAAAATCTGTGGTTTTCTCTCTTTCCTTTTGTTTTTCCTGGTAAGTCTGTTTGGACCTGGTTTGAGTGGATCTCCATGCGTCTTACCTCATCTTAGTATTGTCTATGGAGTTTTCTACCACTTCTATGATATGACTTCTTTATTTTATTATTGTGGATTCATATCAATTTGGGGTTTTAATTTTCTCTGATAATTATCCTTATCATGTTTTCATTATTGGTTGATAAGGTTGAGGTTTGGTTTTCCGGGTTTTTTTTCCTTTTTATTTTCTTCCATTTTTGATTTGGGTTTTAGTTACTGCTTGGTAAAACCAAAGCTCGGTTTGGATCGTCCGGTTTGGGGGGGGGGTGCTCTTGCCACCTTTTTTTCTTATAAAAAATTGTTATTGATTGAATATATTGAAGTTCTGAATCTCTTTGAAATTTTATACTCTCGTATTGCGTTTTTAATTTTTTTTATGGAGTGTCAAACTCGAAGCACTGTTTGTATCAGATACAATGAATCTGAGTTTGGTTCTGTTTTTCAGTTATTTTATTTTTATTACACGTAATTGTCCGGAGATCTGACTTTTATCTGACCGTTCCTAAAATTGAGATTTATGAATCAGATTTTGTTTTTCGGTCTCTCTTATGTCTTGTTAACTAATGCGTATGTAGCTGATGTTGCTTGTTGGCTTAGTTTGATATGTTCAATTTTCTTACAATCTTCTTTTTGTTTTGAACCACTTAATAATCTATGTCTTAACATAGGTTTTAGGAATTCCACATCTTTGTTTATACGTTTATGGCATTGGCTTAACTGAATTGTCAGTCATCTTGTCGGTGAAGTTGTAGGGTTTTAAATTCATAAGTTGTTGCAGTCATTTCTTTGATATTAAATTTATGTTTAGACTGTGTTTTGATCGGTTCACCTTTCTTATGCTGCTATTTTATATGGGAAATTAACGGCACTTGCATGGTTTTGTTAACGGATTTATTTACTTTTATGTGCAGGCTTAACTTAGTAGGCCTTGGTTATTGGAGAAATTTCCTTAAGTTTCAGACTTATCTTGGAATGATGAAGTTTGATGATATGAGTATTTGTGGAGATATGGATTTCTTATGTGCTCCCCCTGGGGGGAAAGATGTGGCGGTCCCGCAGATGGAAGTAGAGGCTGCAGTAGAGGATGATTTTTCTGATGAAGAGGTTGATGTCGATGAACTTGAGAAGAGGTTGTGGAGGGACAAAATGCGGCTCAAACGGCTCAAGGAACAGCAGAAGGGCAAGGAGGTGATCGATGTCGCCAAACAGCGTCAGTCCCAAGAACAAGCTATAAAGGTTAAGCTGGATTTCTAACACTTTTTATCATTCACATGTGGTAATAATGATAATTTTGATGTTGAGATACATATAAAGACTTTGAAGAGTTTCTCGAGGAATGTTTAAAATTAAAAGTAAATGACTGCATCATTTAAATCCCTTGGAGAAGATGAAGCTCGATTTTATATTTGCGATTCTACTCTATAGATAAGCTGAGGCATATTCCCTTGTTTGTGGCCTTCTGCCATTCTCACTCTTAGTTGTTAATGACAGCTTTGCAGAAAGATACTGTGTTCTTTATTCCTTTACCCCACAATGCGCATTAACCAGTCTCTTGGCTAGTATAGCTTCTGTTATTTTAATTTTAGGTGTTCGTGTTCATGATCGACAATCTACCTTCAAGTTTCTACTTTGTCTCTTCTTTGACGGGCCTCGTTGGAATCACTGTTTAATGGACTGTGTCTTATGGTGCACATTGTTAATATTTTAGAGCTATTTGTTTCTTTTATTTTCCTTGTGCAACGTCACTTATCTTCAATATTTTTCCGAAATATGTAGCTTCGAGAAAAACCCTCGCCTGGAAGGTCCCGAGCTTCTGGGGCTCGCAAGTTACGACACAAACTGCTCGTGAAGTACAGGTTGATGTTATAAAGCTTGGAGTTGAATATGTACTCACAAGGTTTTAAGCATATTATCACACGGTATAATGGGGTTTCTTAAACGCTAGGCCTCGTATGTGTAAATCTATATACCAGCTTGACTATATATAGCTCAATTATCCAGCTCTTTCTAAGATGTTGAAGGCAACTAGTATTGATGAATGTAATGGCAGCGACAAGTTAATTTGTGGTGTGATCCTTTGTTTTCATGGCACTATAGAGACATAAGTTTTTCTTTTGGTCATTCGACTATGAAAAGTTGCAAAATGACCACTCATGTTTTTAATGTCTTTTTTGGTTAGCCTAGTGTCTGCTTTCAAAGTTGGTATAATAATAAAATTAGCCCTTAATGTTTACATATTAATCAAGTTAGTCATAAATTTTAAAAATGTAACCCTTGATTTTATACATTGATCAATTTTATTTTAATTCTCAAAAAATCCAATCCACGGCTATAAGAAAAAGAAAAACCTGTACAAGGGTCTTAAAATCACAACTAAATAGGCTTCAAACAAGAGACAATTTCAATGGGATGAAGAGAGTAGTAAAATATCAAACCAATTGTTTCAATTAATTAAACCAGAAAATAAATCTATTTAATTAAAATTATATTTTTGATATAACTATTGGTATATAATTTATTAATCAATTAATTTTGAATAAATTCTTCGTATTTATATTACTCAAAGAGAAACAGTCAATTGCTACAACATCACAACGTAACCAATAAATACAACAGAAAATCAGAACAAACTCAAATAATCAGTTGGGAGATTCCCTACTTATTACAAAGACGAAAACTCATAGAGTCGAATCCAGTAATTTTTCAGCCCTTGAGTCGAATCTGGATCATCTCCTTTATACTCTGCAACACAACATCAACCGAGTAAAATGTAACCTCGAAGTGTCTATAGTTTCTCTCCTCCCAGATGCTATGAATGTGACAACCCTAAGCACACTTAAGAATCACAATGAGAAGAGACTTACCCTCAAAATGGTCCCTGATTTTTATCTGGTTTCCATAGATCACACACATCTCATTTCCGACATTCACTTCTAATCTTAAGATCCTCCTCTTGATAGGAAGTCTATCAAGAACAGTCATCTAAACAATTAGACCATGCTTAAGAATATGACCTGCAAACCAAATAATATTATGCCATGGACCTTTGGGATGCTCAACTAGAAACTCATCCCAGATTCTGTTAGCCTTTAGAAGGCTAACATCAACACCAACAGAAAAGTGAAGAGCTACAAGCTTTAGCTTTAAGATTTTTCTAAAGTTCCAACTAGTATTAGTTGGGATCTTCATTTGTATGTCTTGATTCATGCCATCCAGAAAGAACTCCCATCAGTTGGGATGTTTTTAGTCAACTGTAAAATGCAAGCTTTATTACATCCCCGATGTCCTTCATACCAAGCTTTCTCTTAGATCTTAACAGTCAAATCTGTTTCCAATTGATTCGAGCACCACTAGCAGTTATATTTGAATCCTCTTGATTGTATCTTGGGGAAGGATCAATTAATCAATTAATTGATTTATTATTACAAGATCAGAGTTTAACGATTCATTTCCTTAAACTAATTAGCATGATAATTGTAATTACTATTTAACGTAGGAAAAGCATCTTATCGGCTCAGCCTTCATCTTGGGTTTTGGTTCTGGGCATAAAATACAGTAAATAAAAGAGGGATTGATGGTTTACGTGTCCAAATAGTGGTCCACAAGGCTACCATTTTCTATTAGTCTTTTAACATAAGCAATGGAATAAACTAATACTGTTGACTAAACCATGTGTTAATTTGTTTGTAGTCCAATCATTTTATTCTCCTCATTATTATTTTATTTTAATTTCTCGCTATATTATTTTAGGTTTGAGTATAAACAAAACAAAAAAAGAAAAAAAATTCTTTGATACTACTGTTTATTAAATTTAAAAAATATATAATATACCCTCCTCCTCCTAAAGTTATTAATAATTAATAGTTTCATGCTTTAACAAAGTTATTCTTATATTATTATATATATTCAAACCATTTTATAGGTTCATGCTCTCACAAAGTTTCCATTTTTCGAAGTTTTATTAATTAAGTTAGAAGAAGAAATATTATCTATTTAATAATCAATATATTAAAACAATAAATAAGTTTTTATTATGTGATTTGTTTATTGAGAGTTTAAAAAGGAAGGCATAAGGTAAATATTGTGAAAAAAATAAAAAATAAAGATTTGTTTTAATTTTTGTAGGGTTATTATTAGTAAAATTTATAGTAATTAGGAGAGTCGTCTTCTTCCACTCAACTTTCAGTAAAATCGTTCTCTTCTGTATAATTAGAAAGTTATATTCTGTTACCAATGAATTTTAAAAAACTACATCGATTATTTACGATTTTAAACATTTCTTACATATTTTTTAAAAAATATACTAAATTATTAACATATTCGAAAGAAATATCAACAATTATCGAAGATTTTAAAATTAAATCTTTGATGTCTGAAAAAATATATAAACACAAAAACAAAAAAATCTAACTACTGATCAAAGAATCTAAATCCTATAAAAAAATAATGAATTATAGTAAATCATAAAATTTCAGATGATAGAAAATTAAAATAAATAGAATTAGTAAATCAAAATGATTTTATTACATTTTAAAAAAATATATATTTCGCTTTTACAAATCCCTAACAGCCTCTCTCTCTCTCTCTCTCTCTCTCTCTCTCTCTCTGCTTTTAAATCTCCTAACAAGGAGCCAGGTAGGCGCCACCTTCACTTCTTACCCTCTCTTCAATAATTCTCTCGTTTGGGGGTACCAGAAAAGTTCCACCTTTACACATCATAAAAAAGGATAAATATTCATTTCCTTTCTTTTCTTCCCCATTCTTCCCTTCTCTATACACCCGTTTCTTCTTTTTCTTCCAGTAGCCACTTGTTTGAGCTTTGTGGAATAGGCCCAAAATCTGTGGTTTTCTCTCTTTCCTTTTGTTTTTCCTGGTAAGTCTGTTTGGACCTGGTTTGAGTGGATCTCCATGCGTCTTACCTCATCTTAGTATTGTCTATGGAGTTTTCTACCACTTCTATGATATGACTTCTTTATTTTATTATTGTGGATTCATATCAATTTGGGGTTTTAATTTTCTCTGATAATTATCCTTATCATGTTTTCATTATTGGTTGATAAGGTTGAGGTTTGGTTTTCCGGGTTTTTTTCCTTTTTATTTTCTTCCATTTTTGATTTGGGTTTTAGTTACTGCTTGGTAAAACCAAAGCTCGGTTTGGATCGTCCGGTTTGGGGGGGGGGGCTCTTGCCACCTTTTTTTTTCGTATAAAAAATTGTTATTGATTGAATATATTGAAGTTTTGATTCTCTTTGAAATTTTGTACTCTCGTATTGCGTTTTTAATTTTTTTTTATCGAGTGTCAAACTTGAAGCACTGTTTGTATCAGATACAATGAATCTGAGTTTGGTTCTGTTTTTCAGTTATTTTATTTTTAATACACGTAGTTGTCCGGATATCGGACTTTTATCTGACCATTCCTTAAATTAAGATTTATGATGAATCAGATTTTGATTTTTGGTCTCTCTTATGTCTTGATAACTAATGCGTATGTAGCTGATGTTGCTTGTAGGCTTAGTTTGATCTGTTCAATTTTCTTACATTCTTCTTTTTGTTTTGGACCACTTAATAATCTCTGTCTTAACATAGGTTTTAGGAATTCCATATCTTTGTTTATGCGTTTATGGAATTGGCTTAACTGAATTGTCAGTCATCTTGTCGGTGAAGTTGTAGGATTTTAAATTCATAAGTTGTTGCAGTCATTTCTTTGATATTAAATTTATGTTTAGCTTGTGTTTTGATTGGTTCACCTTTCTTATGCTGCTATTTTATATGGGAAATTAACGGCAATTGCATGGTTTTGTTAACGGATTTATTTACTTTTATGTGCGGGCTTAACTTAGTAGGCCTTGGTTATAGGAGAAATTTCCTCAAGTTTCAGACTTATCTCCCGGGGGGGTGTCCGATCCGATCTTGGAATGATGATGTTTGATGATATGAGTATTTGTGGAGATATGGATTTCTTATGTGCTCCCGCTGGGGAAAAAGATGCGGCGGTCCCGCAGATGGAAGTAGAGGCTGCAGTAGAGGATGATTTTTCTGATGAAGAGGTTGATGTCGATGAACTTGAGAAGAGGTTGTGGAGGGACAAAATGCGGCTCAAACGGCTCAAGGAACAGCAGAAGGGCAAGGAGGTGATCGATGTCGCTAAACAGCGTCAGTCCCAAGAACAAGCTAGGAGAAAAAAGATGTCGAGGGCGCAGGATGGGATATTGAAGTACATGTTGAAGATGATGGAGGTTTGCAAGGCTCAAGGTTTTGTTTATGGAATTATTCCGGAGAAGGGAAAACCGGTAACTGGAGCATCTGACAATCTTCGAGAATGGTGGAAGGATAAAGTCCGATTTGATCGTAATGGTCCTGCTGCTATTGCCAAGTACCAGGCAGATAATTCGATTCCCGGCAAGAACGATGGCTGTAACTCCACCGGCCCGATCCTGCACACCTTGCAAGAACTTCAAGATACAACGCTTGGTTCTCTTTTGTCTGCACTGATGCAGCATTGTGATCCCCCTCAGAGGCGGTTTCCTTTAGAGAAAGGTGTTCCCCCACCATGGTGGCCTACTGGCAACGAGGAGTGGTGGCCACAGCTTGGATTGCCCAAAGATCAAGTCCCTCCTCCTTATAAGAAACCTCATGACTTGAAGAAAGCTTGCAAAGTCGGGGTTCTCACGGCAGTAATCAAGCATATGTCTCCTGATATTGCCAAGATTCGCAAGCTCGTAAGGCAGTCTAAGTGCCTGCAGGACAAGATGACAGCAAAGGAGAGTGCAACATGGCTTGCTATCGTTAACCAGGAGGAGGCTTTGCTACGAGAGCTCTACCCTGATTCCTGCCCACCACTCTCCTCGGGTGGAGGAAGTGGGAGTTTCGTTCTCAACGACTGCAGCGAGTATGATGCTGAAGTTGAGCCGAACTTTGATGTGCAAGAGCCTAAACCTGGGAATCTCAATGCATTCAATTTGGGTATCAATACAATGAGGACCGTTCAACAACAATCATATCCTCTTAATGTAGTTGTCAATAATCTGGATTTCATGCGAAAGAGGAAACCATCTGAAGATCTGAACATGATGGACAACAAGATCTACACTTGTGAGTTCCTCCAGTGTCCTTATAATGAACTTCGCATGGGATTTCATGACAGGACTGCCAGGGACAATCATCAGTTAATTTGCCCCTACAGAAACTCTTCCCGACAGTTCAGTGGTTCAGATTTTAACGTGAATGAAGTGAAACCAGTCATTTTCCCTCAACATTTTTCACCATCCAAGCCACCTGCACCATCTATTACATCTGTTACAACACCCTATGACCTATCAGGACTTGAAGTTCCAGAAGAGGGGCAAAAAACGATCGGAGAGCTCATGTCAATGTATGAGAACAACATGCAAGGCAACAAGAACATGAATACCGTAATCAGTCCGGTAACCGAAGGTCAAAATATCCTTCAGCCGAAAATGCAACAGCAACAGGATGGATTCTTCGGCAGTCAATTCATGGTGGGGGGAAATTTCTTCGCACAGTCCAGCATGGCTCGTAACCATCAGATATTTTCGCAAGTGGATGGCCAATTTGACCGTTTTAAAGCTCTGAATCCTCCGTCCGAGACCAACCACAATAACAACAACAGCTTCCAGATGATGTTTGGTTCTCCGTTCGATCTGGCGTCTTTTGATTACAAGGAAGATCTACAAGCAGCTGGGGCGGATACCATGCCGAAGCAGGATGGTCCATTCTGGTATTGAGTAACAAAGTACTGATCACATTTGGTATATTTATTTTTTTCATCACACCACAGTTTTCAAGCAGAAATATCTACCTTTTACTTCCCCTATTGTCTTTTCTACACAGAAGTAGCTACAAACCACATTTTTTTACTTGGTTTTTGTATTTTTCTTCATGCTTGTAGCTGGTAGAAGCTAGCAAGCTTAGCAGGTCTTCATGTTAGGCTTTCAATAAAACAAACAAGTACAATAATCCTGCTATGGATTTACATAGGATGTTATTGTCTCCTAAATAAGTTTGTTATGTATAATGTATTGTCTCTGTTATTTTTCTTCCCCTTCCATTTTAACTTGTTTAAACTTTGAGTCAGGTTCTCCCATGATCATGTTTTGTAGGATTCCGAATGTTTTTGTCCTGTAATGGGTACATAGTTGACAGGTTGTGTTGAATGGATGGAAACTGTTTGTCGTTTAGTGTCGACCTCGTTGTTCATCCCACAGCAGTTAATGCAAAGAAGATGGTTGAGTTTCACTAGAATCCTGCATTTGGTGGAAGCCTGAATTGGAACCGGTCTTGTTTTGTGCCAAGTGTGCCTGTGTTTGGTGGGGTCAGCTTTCTTTGGCTTCGTTCAAAAAGTTTGGAACTCGTCTTTTCAATGGTCCCCATTTCTGGAAGAAAAACAAACAAATACCAGGCAATTAAATAATACTTCTTCTCCACCCAAAATGAAAGGACAACGATCCAAACCCTGTTGGCACCATGATGGTGTGCTGCATGTTTGGATGTGATGCCCAACTCAAACATGGATATGATTCGAGTATAATCAATTTTTAAAATAATATAACTCTTGCATTATCATAATTTTATATTCATATTTGAAAGAATCTTACATTTATATTTAAATATACATGAGACGTACATTTACTCATAGTTCAAGAGCAAGTTTAAATATATTGTTGGGTGGGTGACGGTGGTTCAGCCGTGGCCGGAGTTGGAGGGTGGGGGAATGACGTTTAAGACAAACAGATAGAAGATGGAAAAATTCATGGGTGAGATAATGGGTCACCGCTCTTGATTCTGTGTTTTAAACTAGGGTTTTAGCTAATGAAAATTGAGAATTAATTCAAGGTTTGGGTGATGAGAACTATACCGAAGAGCTTCAAGTCCCCATCTTCAAAAGCTGAAACTTGACCAAACGGTTGCATGAACATGATCGGATAAATGTGGAAATGGAGAATCCGATGAAGATGGGTGGCGAGAGATGAGACCAAGGGGTGACGGCAACGGGTGTGAGAGAGCTAATAGAGACGGAGTGAAGGTTTAATAATTGATATTATATATTTAATGATTAAAATACTATTATTTTTATTTATTTAGATTAAAAAGAGAAAATTAAAAATTAAAAGGTGATGTGGCGCATACTGATTGGTTGCTGATTTTTTTTTACAAAATTAACGTTTTGGGATAAACGAGATAACGATTTAAAGTCGAGAGATAAAATATCTCAAGAAATACTTTAATGAGGTGTAAATTAATATTTATAAAGATAAATCAATAAATAAAACGCAAACGATTACTATATCAACCTCAACTATTTTTGAAATCTACATAGAATATAAAGAAAATATTATAAAACTTTTTTCCTTTTTATTATATTTGTACTTCAATGGAAAATTCCCTCATCGTCCCGACACATAAAAACAATTGTAATAATTATTTTCTTTACAAACTAATAAAATGCCTTTTATTTTTCTTTTATACGTCTATATTATTCAGATAAAATATTTTTATTTTGTACTATCGAAGCTTTAAATTTAGCGGGATAATGCCTCTTTATTACGATTTATATTAGATCTGTCAACTTTCTAAGATAGGTAAACAAAATATTTTATATGAAAAAATTATTTAATAAATTACTCTTAGTGAGATGATAAGACATTTTTATTCGAATAAATTAGTTTTGTGTTTGTTTCTTAAATAATATTTTTAAATTATTTTATTTTAAAATAATACAATAATATAACAATTTTCTAATAACCAATTTTCTAATTATAACACTTTATAATTGACACACGTCTCAACTAGAGTTTGTGTATGAACAATAAAAGTTACTCATGTATTTTATATGAGTTAAATTCTCTCATGTTTGATTTCCAAATAATATTTTCTTAGTTTTTTTATATAAGAATAAATATAAATAACTCGTGAATAGGTAATTTTAAATTGATATACTTTAAATTCAAAATAATTAATCAAATATTAGAATATTTAAATTTGAAATCATTAAAAATATGTCATGATAGTATAGAATAACCATTACACATTTAATTTCTGACAATTTCCAAAAATATTCATTAAATGAAATCATAAATAAATCAAAATTCATCACAACTATATCCACTACCATGAATTCAAACGATATAAAATCCTTACCCATCACTTCGTGGTCCCCACACTACCTTATCAATAATCAAGATGAAATCGAGGCCGTCAATCCTTGATCAAGCGTTGTAGCTCAGTCTAAATCCACGTAGTTAAAAGAAATTATTTGAGAATATATATATAATTATCGTTGAGTATGAAAAGGATACTGTATCAATTGAAATATTTATTTCTAAAAAGCTTATATTTTATGTTAATTACCTTATTAAATTAAAATTCTGATGAAAATATCAAATTAATTAACTTATTATAAATGCAGTTCTCAAAATAGAATCAATTAAAAATCATTACATTTAAGATAAATAGAAATATCATATGATCTGATTCCTATTATAAGCACATCTATATGCAATTATAAATTTATCCCGTTCTTCTTGATTTAACTGAAGAGATTAATATGCGGAAAAATAATAGTAAAAAAGATATCCAACAAAGGTAAACTTAAACATAATAGTGCTCCCTTTTTAAATTGAGAAAATAACCTCAGTGACCGAAAATTCCTTATAATATACGATTTTGATCAATTTTTTTCGATTTGTCAAAATGACCAACAAAATCGCAATGTGATCTCTAAATCGCAACGCGGTCTCCAGTATCGCAAATCAGTTTCCAGATTCGCAACGCGATTTTGACTATCGCAACGCGATAATACATAATCGCAATGCGATTTTCAAAGCGACGTTAGTATCGCAACGCGTATTTTATTTTCAAATTCCAAACACGAATATTAATACATCCCGTAATCGTAACTCTTAACCTAAAAACCCTAAATCACAACTCAGTCCCATCTCTATTCTCACTCTCTACGGCGACATCCGTCCCCATCTCCGACGAAATCCATCCCCATCTCCAGCGAAATCCGTCTATCTCCATCTCTCAAAGCCACCCTCACAATCATTCACGATCAGAAATGGAAAATCAACCACCGAGGGTTAGTTTTTTTTTTTTTTAATTTTTTGCATTATTATTAGGTTTTTCATATTGAAATTGATGATAAGTTTACTGGTAATTTCAATAATAGATTAACCATTTCACTTAGATTGCTTATTAAATTCATTCGATTGATGCCAATACTACTAAACTGTTTAGTCTTTAACCCTGTAAAGTTAGTAATTGTCTTTGTTTTGTCTTTTGGTTGAAGTAATGCAATTCATTCAAGTTTCAATTTTAGACAATGACTATTTGAAACCGAGGATCGCAACGCGAAATGAAAATCGCAACGATAGTCAAATTCGCGTTGCGATAATCATTTTCGTGTTGCGATTTTCATTTCGCGTTGCGATAGTCAAATTCGCGTTGTGATAGTCATTTTCGTGTTGCGATTTTAAGTTTCAGAAACTATTATTCTTCTGCAAATTGAAACTTGAATGAATTGCATTACTTCAACAAAAAAACAAAGACAAATACGAAATTCACAGTGTTGCAAATTTAAGTTTGAAGAATAAACTACTACTACTCTTTATTGTTTTTGGTATATCTTCCCAGTGTAGTTTTTAATCTAACTTGGTATGTTTATTGTTTTTGTAGAACTTTTTTTCGGCTCAAATTGACCTTAAGGAATAAAATAAGCCTAGTCACTACAATTGCGTCGAAGCTTTCACCTGTACAAAGAATATTGTTTGAGGATACTTGCTTCGGGCCATGGCTGAAAGTACAACATCCGGGTGGAGATGCTATGTTGACCCATTTGTGGCTTCAGACCATGACTAGCGATCTACCCGAGAGTATAAAACGTGATAATGAAGAGATATGGTTTCATTTTCCACCGGCGTATACGTGTTTTGGGCGGGAGGAGTTTTGCTTAATCACGGGTCTACGCTTCGGACACGATGATGTAGGTCGATACACTAGTCATATTACCCGCCCATCATGGTTATCTCGGGTTTTTCCTAAGCTGTCAATGGAGAAGCCGAATTTACAAGTCGATGACTTGACGAGATTATTGAATAAGAAAGATGGTTTTACTCGGATGGATGTCATCGATGTTGTCCGAGTATGCCTTTTAGTACTTTTGCATGCCAGATTTTTAGGCAGAGAGGCCAAACAACCTATTCCTAAGGACTTAATATTATTGGTAGAGGACCTAAATGCATGGAACCTGTTTCCGTGGGGTTCGTATCTATGGAAATCAACCTAGAATAAGTTGTCGTCTGCCTTTGATGACCGCAAAAGTTTGTGTGGCGATGGTTCCAAATACACTTTGTCAGGCTTTATTTGGGCCTTTAAGGTAAGAATTTCTATATAATGTTTCCAAAATTATAATTAATTATTTAACAATTACTAATGTGTGTGTATTATATTGTTTTTGTAGATTTGGATATTTGAGGCTTTTCCCGACATGCAGACATATGCATTAAAAACTTCAAATGATATTCCTAGAGTTATTTCCTGGAAGAGGAAACGGCGTCTGTTGATTTGGAAAGAGTTACTACGGTATACGACAATAAATGATGTAAGTTAACACAAATACTACCATATATATAAACAAGTTATTACTAGTACACGTTTAACTTTGTTTGAGCTTTTATATTGTTAGGAGGCCAACACTCCATTACAGAGGCTGACACCCACGGAGGCTGAGCTTGCCACTGATTGGTGGCAAGCTAGTAAGCATTTTTTTGATGGCACGGATGATGAGTAGCCTCCACTTCGAGAGCCATCACCTCACCCAGAGCCATCACCTGATCGACCACACTATATACCTCTACAACGAGAGCCATCACCTATTCCGTCACATCATTGAGCCTCTTCTCCACCATCACCTCATGATAGGCGACTGACAAAGATGCCACGACATTTATCTCCATGTTCTCCACCTCCACCTCCACGGGATGAGTTAGGGGAGTTACGTGATGAGGTCAATGCCTTGCGTGAGGAGGTCGGTACTTTACGCGATGACAATGGTGCATGGCGAGACGAGGTATCTACTTTACGTGGTGAGGTAGTGGCTCTACGTGAGATGGTTGCATCGTTGCAGAATGAGGTTCATACTCTACGCAACGAGGTAAGTTTAAGATTTTTCATATTTAACTTGATTTACTCGTAATTTCACTTAGATTAACCATTTCACTTAGATTGCTTAGTAAATTTATTCGGTTGCTGCCAATACTGCTAAATAGTTCTAAAAATAACCCTGTGAAGTTAGTATTTATCTTTGTTTTGTCTTTTGGTTGAAGTAATGCAATCCATTCAAGTTTCAATTTGCAGAAGAAGAATAGTCGCAACACGAAACTTAAATCGCAACACAGAAATGACAATCGCAACGCAAATTTGACTATCGCAACGAGATAATCGCAATGCGAAATAAAAATCGCAACGTGAAAATCACAATGCGAAAATGACTATCGCAACGCGAATTTAGTTTCGCGTTGTGATTTTTATTTCGCATTGCGATTATCCCGTTGCGATAATCAAATACGTGTTGCGATAGTCATTTTCGCGTTGCGATTTAAGTTTCGTGTTGCGATTTTAAGTTTCAGAAACTATTCTTCTTCTGCAAATTGAAACTTGAATGGATTGGATTACTTCAACCAAAAGACAAAGACAAATACTAATTTCACAGTGTTGCAAATTTAAGTTTCAATAATAAACTACTACTCTTTATGTTGTCCTTGAACATGCACTTTGAACATGCACTAAACCTATATGCTTTCCTTTTAAATATTTATAAGTGCTTACTTCCGGAATGTTATCTGATGCATTTTGTGAACTATGATAGAATAATGACTTGGGTGAATGCCGTGCAAGTTTGAAACATATTTGTCTTTGTTTTCACTGTTTAATATCATGTTTGTTTATTTACTGATTTATGTATTAATAATTATTTTTAGCGGCCCGATAAGGTGGATGCTTTATGTCGGGTTTTTCTTGCACGATGGGGTTCACGCATCAGACGGCGTGCACGTACCATTATGTCTCCGTTCACCCCAATAGTGCGAAGACTCCGTTAGAAGAAGCCCAACTCACCTGTCATCGCTCAAGAGGCCTCTCCTATCGTTCAAGAGGCCTCTATCATCCCTCAAGAGTCCCCTCTCACCGTTCAAGAGGCCTCTGTCATCATTGAAGAGGTCCCTCCCACCATTCAAGAGCCCGATTCATACGGCGTAATATGTCGAATTATTGAGAAACCCCCTCACGTGTCGGACATGATGGATGACTGTTAGCTTTCGTATGAGTTATCGGCCAGTACCATTTTCGGCAGATGAAGTGGAGAGGAAACAACTACCGGAAATAATTCTGGATAATACCCTTTGGGCTAAGACCGCAGTTGATTTTTATCTACATGAGCGGAGCCAAGGGTGTTACGCTGACATATACAAACTCAACGATGATATGCATTTGTTGATTGATCGGTCTTGGTGGGGTGTGTTATTAAGGGTTGAAGACAAAGGCTATTTCGATGGGGGGTAAGTTTTATATTTCTTCTTATATTTCATTTTGATTAATTTTTTTTAAAATTTATGTAATTTACTAATATATGTCTTTTTTTGTAAAACAACATATTGATGCATGGGTGTCACGTCTTCTAATAGTAAGGAAATTGAAGAAAAATAAAAAAAAATATGCGATATACAATTATGCCGACGTCTTTTCACGTAGTTCACTTGAAGAATCAACGACAGGAATCATATGTGTTGGCTAATGGACAAGCTAAACTTTATCTTGCATGGTGGGAGGTCGATAAGGTTAGTATTTATTTTTTTTAAATATTTTAAAGGTGTTCATAAATAAGTGCGCAATTTGAATTATTATTTATGATTGCAGGTGTTTATCCCTGTTTTGGAACGTACTCATTGGCTTCTCGTCGAGCTTCAACTCTCATCCCTGAAGACAATAGTATATGACATCATGATAAATTACATATCATTGTCTGATTTGAGAGATATTATTAAGGGATGGAGCTCTCATTTGGCTAAATTCTTGGATGCGATTAATTATTGGACTTATTCTGGAAACAAGAAGCCAAAGAAGTTCAATGTTACAGTTATCAGAGACGAGACCGCGTCACAACAAACGCAGGAAACCAGAGGGGATTGTGGTCCTCTCGTATGCATGTGCTTGGAGCGTTTGATGACAGGAAGTACACAGTTTCTAACTACCACCGATAGAGATAGAGGTGCAGTAGGCTTGTGGTTTCGGCATTTTATGGCTAGAGCGATATATGCGAGACGCTGCCTACCTGCATCTGCGTTATGAAAGTGTCCATAAACAATTTGTAAGTCAAATGCAAGTGTTGTTAAATACCTAGAATTCAATAATAATTTTTTGTTTGTTGGTTTTAGATGTGTAAAAAATGTTGTTTGAGCAAATGTTTAGTTTCTGCAGGTTAATCCTGAAGTGAGCTGCGTGAAATTGATGTATGGGTGCATAAACAACTGTCTGGGGTACACTTTTTTTTATTGTTTAATTGATTCTTAAAAGTCTGATTTGTTTAATTGATGAGGAAAATAAGAATTATTAGCATTTTTTTTACTTTTTAAATTGATTTGTAAAAATTGATTTGTAAAAGTTGATTTGTTTAATATTGATGTGTAAATAATTCTTATTTGTGCTTGTTTAATTGATTGAAATGTAAAAGTTGATTTTTTGATTTCAATCTGCATCATATTGAAGGCAAAAGACCTGTTGAAGGTACACTTTCGCAACGCTAAACTCAAAATCGCAATGCGAAAGCCAAAATCGCAACGCGAAAGTCAATTCGTGTTGCGATAGTCTAATACGCTTTGCGATTTTCTCGTTGCGATAGTCAAATACCCATTGCGATAATCAAATCCACGTTGCGATAGTCAAATTCGCGTTGCGATTTTTGCGTTGCGATAGTCAAATTCGCGTTGTGATTTTTGAGTTGCGATAATCAAATTCGCGTTGCGATAGTCAAATTCGCGTTGCGATATTCAAATGAATGTGTAATAAATGATAACAACTGAACAGATCATAGCAATGTTTAGACTCAAGTTATTAATACATGCCTAACTGAAAATGTTAAATGTTTACACATAAAATGCACATAATAGTCAAATTCGCGTTGCGATATTCAAATGAATGTGTAATAAGTGATAACAACTGAACAGATCATAGCAATGTTCAAACTCAAGTTACTAATACATGCCTAACTGAAAATGTTAAAAGTTTACACATAAAATACACATAATACAACGTTTGCATTTAAAAATCACCTAAGTTAATAGTCCCAAAAAGTGAAGCCGGTTGTGATTGGGATTTTGATTTTGATTGCGATTTTGATTGCCTTTTTCTTGACACCATATGAACTTTGGATTTTGATGAGGATCCATATTTTGGTAGAGGAAAAGATGATTGTGATGGCACTGGTGATCCACATGTCAACCTTGTATGACCACTTTCCTTGCACCGACTACATGTCGATCTCTTCTTCTCTTCACCCTTAGACGGTATACGATCGTGACTTTTTGGTCGACCAGGTAGCATTCTGTCCATGGCTGGTGGTAAAACTGTTTGTAAGTCATCTAGTATGTCCCACTCAGAAGGATGTGGAATAGGGTAGATAATCTCGGCATAAGTCTGTCGATATACTTCTGTAGTGTAGCAATCCATAACGTATGCGCTTGAATCATCTTGGTTTAGATGAAGATCAACTTTTATAACATGGCCACACGGATAACCAGATGTTGCCATTTCATACAACTACATGTCTTTTCATTTAGATCGACAAGCCCATTTAAGTTATTATCCAGTAATTCAAACAAAGTGTTTGAACATGGTTCAACTCTCCATGACGTTGACTTCACAACACGTTTCGTTATCTTTTTTTTCAGTCTATGGTGTAACACGATGTTCCAATGTTCCTGTAAATTTAAATAAATAATACTTAATAAAATATATGATAAGTTACGAATTTAAAAAAATAATACCTGCATGGTTTATTTTCTTGTAGTACCATTGTTGAATAGAGGCTCGAAAAAACTCCATTAACATAGTAATGAGTAATTTCCGGAAATGACGACTTAGAGCGTTGATTGATTCTGCACTATTAGACGTCATGAAACCATATCTTGCTCCAAGTTGATATACTCTTGACCATCTTTCAAACCCGACATCTTCTAGTGTTTGAGCACACTGAGGCAAAATACGTCTTAAACAATTTATATGCTTATTAAAATCCACTTCCCGATAAGCTTTTACAGCCTTCCAGTATGTCCATTTGTGATTTTTTATACCAGCAGACCTTGATTTTAGATTTCTATACAAATGAACACCACAAAGTCCATGAAAAGCATATGGGAAACACCTTCTAACACGTTGTCAATTGAGTTTGCCCTATCGGATATGATTGTCAGATTGTTAATAGAACCTATGCAATCCCTAAGATGCCTCATAAACCATGTCCATGAATCAGAGGTTTCAGATTTGCCAACCCCGTAAACTATTGGCAGTATCCCATTGTTAGCATTCATGGCTACTGCTAATAAGTTTACTCCAATGTATCGACCTTTTAAATGTGTTCCGTAAACTATAATAACTGGGCGCATGCAAGTAATAAACGAACGAATCTACAAAATCATATACACAAGAAATATAATCATTTAAATGTGAAATGCATGTAACTAACAAAAATGAGTCAACAAAATTATATTGATTTACTAACCGCAGCACCAATGGCGATAAACAGCAACTCAAAGCGTCCATCTCTATCTGTTTTGATATGAGTTACCGACTTAGGATTTTTCAGCTTTAAATTGTGACAATAAGCCGACAGTTGGGCAAACGATGTTTCTGGTGACCCCCTCAACAATTCCAAGGCATAACATTTGGCTCTCCAAGCTTGAGAATATGAGATACTAATCTTGAACCGAGCATTCATGTCAGTCATAATTTCATGTCCCCGATATATCATGCCATTAAAAAACATTAACTCAGCCAGAAAACCACCCAACATCTTTTTGTTTGCCTGTCTATGGTGAGGAAAAACCTGGGTTCTTGAACATGTATGTTTATCAATAAAAGTCCTAACTTGAAACATTTCGCAATCTTTTATCCTCTTTGCAATCATACGCCACGTACAATTTTTGTCAATCATGCATCTTGTTTCGAAACGATCTTTGCTTGATTTGTTAACTTTTAGCTGATAGTAATATTTCACACATTTCGTATACAAAGCTATCTTCAAGTCTTTCTTTGTATCAAAACAATCATCTTTCTTGATACGAATATTTTTTGTGTAACAATCAACTGCTATTTTTACCAACTCTTCTTCCGGTATCTGAAGTAATTATGACATATTCCAGTTATACTCCTGTGGCATTTTCTTCGGGGACTTTTCATTGGGGATTTCTTCTTATTCTTTTTCTTCTTCAGGGTTATATGAATTACAGAATGGATGTTCAACATGTTCATTCACAGTCGTAACTTCCTCCTCATTATCATCAACAACAACTTCCTCGGCAGCGGTTGTTTCATCATCAAAATTCGGATATTGACCAATATCAAAATCATTACACGCAGTGTCTGTTTCTTCTTCTGAAACATCATCAAAATCCGAGTATTGACCAAGATCAAAGTTCGGGTATTGACCAAGATCAAATTTCGAATACCGACTAGTACTCACAATTTTTTCTGTTGGCTCATCATCGTCTAACTGGTTAATACGAAAACCGGAATTTGATGCTGAAAGTTGATTGGGATTTGGATTAGGAAAAGGTTGTGAGTTTTGAGATTGTGTTTGGTATTGGAAATGTTGTGAAACAAAATTTGCTTGGTGATGAAATTGTGGTAGAACCATTAAATTTTGAGCACCATAAAAGTTGGTCAAAATCATATATTATAAGGAATTTTCGGTCACTGAGGTTATTTTCTCTTTTAAATTATGTATTTATATTATTGAGAATCTCTGATCTACAATTCAGCGAGTGAACGTTTTAGTTGAAATTACCAAAAAACCTAAACGGTAGATATAGGGTGAAGTAGGGTAATTGTGTAAATCCGCAAAGAAGAGGAGACAATTACATCCATGAAATAGTGATTGATCAACGGTGATTGACGTTTTATACCACGTAAATCCTAGGATGAAAATCGTAATCTCATGCGATCTCGACGAGCAGCCGACAACAACTACGACAATGTATAACTAGGAGGATGGTAGAGACTACATTGATGGCAACGATCGTGGCCGAAAAGGATGGCGATGGGTTAAAGATATAATTTGGGGATTTTGGGACATTTTTATGATTTAAGAAAAATTAGGGTTTTTTAATAATAATTTAAAAAATAAATTTCAAAATATTAGATTGTAACACGTGTCACTTAACAGGTTAATTAACGTCGTTGACGGTCCAGACACCTAAAATGATAACATTTGTAAAAGATGTGTTCAAAAATACCCAACTTGAATTACCCGACCCATTGATCCGCTGACCCGGTGTAAAAATATCATGTATTTTAGAGGTAAATAGCATATTTTTGCGAGTCAAGTACCCGACCCATTATTTTTTGTGGGTTTTCGATTCGATTTCAGGTCACAAAATTACCCTTAACCGGGTATCACCGACCCGATATCTTGTTTTTATTTTATTACTATTTATATTTTATACTAAATTTTTCATTTCTAATTTCAAAATTATTTCACCATAACATTTTAAATCTCTACTTTTTCAAATTATCTCACCTTAACATTTAAATTATTTCTTAAATTGTTTATTTTAATCTCAAATTATTTTAAATTTAGTTGTAATTATATATATATATATATATTTTAATTTTAATCTTATATTATATAATTTGGATTTATAAATTTATATTTATGTTATGTATATAAACCTCTAAGTTTAATTTTTTTGTGTGTGATTTTTTTCCAAAAATAATATAAATTAATAAAATCAATTTAAATAAAGATTGATCGAGTATCCGTGACCTGAAAATGAAGATACTTGAATTTTACGGGTGACCGACTTACGAGTACCCTTCTCTTACAGGCCAGGTCATAGGCCAAACTTTTGTGACCCGAAAATTCCGGGTACCATGTATTTAAGGTACCCGAAATTACGAGTACCCAAATTTAAACACCCATAGTTTATAATATTAAGCATCTGGATCGATCAAAAAATAATTTAGACACTTTTTTGGGAAATGAAATATAATTGGAGCACTTATTTTGGTATTAATTTTATTTTATTGACCATGTTCCCGTATGTAATGGGGGTAAGGGGGAAACTTCATGAATTTAGCAGAAACTGCAGTTGACGCACTCTTACCTTCAAACTTCTGTCATTTTCACCACACTTCACATGCCTTTCCTCGCAGGTGCCCGATGTTCCGGTCTACGGCTCATCATCTTGCGATCGAGAGGCCAGTATGCGTACGGTTCGAGTTTATCCTTCCTCTTTGCATCCCCACCAGCATTTTTGCTATCATACTCGCTTCCGGTGTACGCACATCCCGATTCCGATGTTTTCCGTCGCTTCTGGTTGTTGTTCCTCGAAGCGCCAACCGAGATATGACTTTGCGCTTCATTTCTCATATCCGAATCAGCATCAGATGCCGTGGCCTTCTTTGGTTTCTTTCCCTCGTGAATTATCAAGCGCCCATCAGGGTCGAACTCCAGTTCGCCATCAAAATCTTGCTTCCGCTTGAGGTTTGAAGATGATTGAAGAGCAGATCTTATTTTATGCCGATCGAATAATTCTAGTGGCTCGTCTTCCAACTGATCGAGCAAGTCCTCCGGCAAGCTCTTATCCGCTCTCCGCGTTTTCTTGGACCTATATCGAAAGGCAAACACAAAGACAAGGAACTAAGACGGCGAGCGTATGCTCTACATCAGACGAACAGGGACCAAGGGTCTACTGACCGCAGTGAAGCTGCTTTAAATTTCAACTTCGACGAGGCTTCGCTCTTTTGGCCAGAAGCCACCTCCACATCACTATCATCATCAAAATCAGAGAATATTTTTGTATGATTCCATCTGCTAACCCTGCACATTCAGAAGATAATAAGACTCGGAAAACAGTAATAGAAGGTTTATCATGGCCGGTGGCCACAGGTTTTCAGACACGAGCAAATCAAAGCTGATCAATATATCTGTAAACGACCATATCGAAGCAGCAAAGCAAGGTGAGAAACCTGGACGTAGTCGCCTTCGATAGATGAGATTTACTTTCCACGGAACCAGCAGCCTGTTTCTTCTCTTTCCTCTCCTCGATCTGTAACTAAGAATGAGGAGCAACATCCTTCAAAATGAAGCCTTAGCCTTTTATATGTATATAAAAAAATCAAAACAACGTTCCTCGACTAACCTTTCGTATGTTAGTAAGGAACTTCATGTGTTCTTCAGGTATCACAGCCTTTACAGCATCGATACCACATTTCCTGACGAGCATTTCCAGAAGAAGCTTTACCTGAAATAAGAATAGATGCATCGACAAATATATGAACACATAAAACCTAATAATATTATCGCAACAAACAGTTGCGTAAGGAATATAAAGTCGGTTATCCTGCTATCGAGTTTTAATGCTGAATACGAATCAAACTTTGCAATTGTCATGTTTTCAAAGAAACTAAAGAATGGTAGATGAAGAGGAACACAAACCTTAGCTTTAAAATGATTTTTGGTATCATCTTGCCACTTCAACAAACCTTCCACCAAGCTGGCCAAGTGTGCTTCCAAGCCTTCGGCTTTTGATTTAGCCACTAACACTTTCAATAGACCCAAATTAGTCTGCATCATAAGCAGTCGCGGACGTAAGCGATGCAATATGAAAGTACAAGTTAAGGAACATAACCATTAGCAAAAAATACATGTGTGAGAGAGAACAAACTTTAATAATTTCTCTGTTCTTTCTTCGAAGAAGAAGAGATGTGGAAGGAAGCAACCTGTAAGCAGAAGAAACAAGATCTGAGAACTCATAAGCCAACCGGGCCAAGCCTTTCACTGCAGCACTAACCATATGAGCAGTTTCTCCAGCCAAAACCTGTAGCAACCTGTAATCATGAATAAGAAACGGGTTAAATATCTTCAGAATAAGAATCAAACCGGATGTACATGTAAAACTTACAAACACTTATTGAAGTTAGAGAGATGGCAAACAGATTAATACCATATTAAACAGATGTTCCCTCTGTCCACTGCGTTCTTGGTCTCCATATTCATGGCCAATTTGGACAAGGACCTCATAAGCTCTATTTCTAGTTCTCTTATTAGCCTGCATAAATGTTGCATCATACAGAAGATATCAGAAAGCACGAATAGGAATTAATCCCATAAATGTTGTATCATACAGGAGTGCCCATACAGAAATAACATGCAATACTGTAATTTTTACTTCCAGCAGATCTCAAAAAATTCGACACACAATGGATAGAAGTTGACAAAATACCTCTTTCAAAGCAAGGATAATTTCAGTCAGGAAAGAACTAAGATCTCATGTTTCCTCAGGTTTGAATCCTCCTGTACAAAGAGGCATTAGTTAATCTTCTAAAAGAGATGGTTAGAATGATTGATTTAATCGCCTAGAAGCCATACACTTGTCCATAAGGGAGATGAAAGATTCAATTTAGTTTGTTAACCTTTGAGGCATATGTTATCAGATGATGCCAACAGTCGAGCCTGTGCCGTCTGGCAGAAAAGTGGAGTGAAGGCAGCACCTCAATCATAAGTTTAAGTAAATCTTCCAGTTTAGCAGATAGAAACCCATTTTGGTTCTAACCAGAAAACAAAAACATAAAGTGTGTAAATTGACAGAGTGAAATATTGAAAATTGCATACAAATGAAAATAAACATCTAAATGCACAGAGAAAAAAGAACAAAACTTAATAGCATTAGCATGAAAATGAGATACCCTCAGAATTATGGAAAGAACTTGTAAGCCTTCTTCTGAATCAAGCCATCCACATCCTGCAGATTTAAAAATACCATTTTCATCATAATAACTTAAACCCTCAAGCAAAAACAATACTTAGCCAAACAGGATAAGTGGAATTGTAAAACTAACCTGCAATGCAGGTTTTATTGCACTGAATAAGACGACTAATAATCGCTCATCTAAACCAGGCAAATGGGAAACTGCCAGGTCAAATAACCGTGCCCTGCAATTAATATCAACGGGAAAGAATACAATCATTAAGCACCATGGTACTGTCATGCCTATAAAACGTACAAATATTAAGAACTCTAGAGTTACCTTCGGAGAGATAATGAGCTTTTAGATGATGAGTCATCAACCTGCATAGAATTATTATTCTTTGATGCCTCAGCCTGTGTGACTCCCAAAAGGCTCAGCATGCATCATCCTCACATGCTATGGAAGCAAACTCCCCAATTGTGGACTGTAAAAGGAGAAAAAATCATTATGAAATTGGGAACATTAAAATGCAAGTATCTAAGGCTTCACTTGGTATGAATGATGAGAAATTTTTATGTGATGGTTTTGTTTATATTCACTTTACTACTTAATGGCTTAACCATTGGATGAAAACTTTTTCTACCTCCTATCCTCTCAACTTAGCAAAGGCTTGGGATAAAAGACATGACAAAACGGGATGGTGCACTTCATTGATAGGATAAGTACCTGCAAAGAACCACCCTCATCTACTGTATATTCCATGATCCTTGACAAAAGTGACAATAACTGTAGAGCAGATGCAGAAAGCACTTTCAATTTTTCCCTAGCAATCTCTGGGGTATAATGAGACATAGCTGGCAGTTGGGCAGGACTTAACTCAGCAACATCCAAATCATCTTTTCCTTCCTTAATTTTCTTATTCTGTTGAATTAGAATCTGCAAACTAGAGCATATTTTTCCACGTAGATCGTGTTCATCATGAAGGGCACTGCATATAGGACTTAGAAGTTCCTTGAAGCTTTTGGCAGTATCCAAAGGGTAATTACAAAAGGAGGGTAACAAGGACCACACTTTGTATACAAAACCATCTGCAATACTTGATGAGCGAATTCTTCCTTCTAGTTCTAGCCGCCAAGAGTACGGAGCAATTAAGAGGAGCTTAGAAAATTAAAAGAACCGTGTCAAAGAACAGGAATTTTACCTCCCGGGATCTCTGTTTCATTTCTCGAACCAGACCCAAAAGTGTCTCACTAAAGAAGCTCAAATGTGCACCTATAATATGCTGCTTCAGAATAGGGAATAGCCAATCATTAACATCTGAAAGGTCACGAGCCTCAAAATTCACTGGCAAAATTCCCAAAAATGTCTCAGGGCCCATCGCACCAAGAGCAGATCCAAGACATTCATGCAACTGCCAAAAAATTAGTCAGCCTATCCACAGTTGATTCCAACATCACGACATAAAAAAACAAAAATACAGGAAATGAAATTAAAAAATCAAAGTTTAAAAACATACCAATCATGACACAGTGCAAAATACAGAACGGTGAGATGACTGAGTAGGAGGAACATATACCTTCTTTTATTTTTTTTAGTCTTATTGGCCTTTGAAATTTTATATTAAGCACAGTTGTCAACGTTAACTACCATTTTATATATCATATCACAAGAGCTAAGTTTAATAACTGACCAATATATTAGCACAAGAAGAAGATAATGTTGGGGGGACCTGACCAAGAAAAAATAGCTTCTTCGTGTTCCGAACCCAGAATATCTATCTCAATAAAAAAAAAAAAAAAAAACTCGATAATCATATAGTAAGATCTTCTCAATTCTTCAATAATAGAAAGTAGCCAACTAAGAAAAAAAATTGAACCTTCGAGTGCGCTAAACACAATGAGAAGTTTAATCACACAGTTGTCAATTAAGAGAATAGACTTTTATGATTCCGGAGCTCAACAAACAGGCGTTAAATGTTATGCTAACTGGAGAAGTTTCGTTTGCAGAGACCGATAGAGCCAACAATGATAATGAATCCAGCAATGCCTCAGCTGAAACATCTACAATCGGATAAGTACACACTGCATTCAAACTATCTGTTACTCGCCTAGTAACAAAAGGTTGCCGAAGTTCCAATAATGTTTTATAGTACTTGAGAATAGTATTCATGTATTTCATCGATATAAGAGGAAGAGAGTCCTTAAGAGCATCTAAAACTAGAGAACTTCCTGAGCTCCTTTCGCCCCTTCACTCGAATTTGCATTTGAACCACCAGCGAGAAAAAGAAACCTCTCAAACATGTTCGATATAGCTTCGCTAGCAGATGCCAGAACCGGCATCCCTCGGAAGCTTTGTAAAACATCACGGATACACGTGATTGCCTTCTTACCTATTTTGAAAATTAGTTGCATATAATTAAGCATATGAAGCACAGTTCGATTGAATTCAACATATTTGGATTCAACAAAGGGAAAATAAAAGTAACTCGTCTGGGGACAAAGTCGGACCAAATACTTATCTAAAAAATTTGGGGAAGGCAAAAGTCCAATTTTACTTAAATTTAAACTAATAACGACCTAAAATGATATTAAAACAAATGCATGTTGAAAGAAAGCAAAGAAAATAGTAGTTTCAATTAAGAATACAAATAAAAGCGAAGCAAAACCAGAGAATTTAAGTAGAGTGAATTGTCCTCTTAAATTCGTTAACTTTTTTTAAAAAATAAAAAAGAATAATAAATTTCTACAAATTTACGAGCAGCAAAAATAATATAGTTAACTTGTAAGTTTTTCTTAAGAAAGAGTATTGTCCCTCTTGAATCAAGTTTATACAAATGTTTGAGCTTCACAACCTAGAAGAATCACATTGTTCATGTAAATGAACCATAAATGTAATACCCGAGATATAACAACGATATAGAAATGTTAAAAAATTCAATGGAACATTAACATAGAAATGTTTGTGTGTGTTCATACAGGAAATAAAAATTTCTTGACCTCAACAATATACAAAACGTGCCTATTAAGTTAAAAAAAATCCACCTATTAAGTAGTGCTGAATGGTCCTTAGATTTTTTTGCTCAAACTCGTCATCCAGCATAAATGTGTAAAATCATTTCACACTTTCTGTTGTCACATTTAATAAGTCCACACTTTCAGTTCTGAGAATTTAGTGTGGAAATTTAGTGTAAAATCAATTTACGCTTTCTACAGAAAACAAACAACTGCACAAATTTGATTCAACGACGAGAAACAAGCATTTTCTAGTGGAAATCCCCACTTGAACAGGAAATTAATTTCTAATTCTCACACTGAATTCTCACTCTCAGATGTGGGTCAATCACAAATGTGTAAGGTTCACATCTAAGAATTTATAGCATAAATGTGCGAACCTTACAGGAACAATTACTTGTGATTAATCCACGTTTGAGAATCAAAAATTAATTACCTGTTCAAGTCGGGATTTCCATTGGAAAATGTTTTGTTTCTCGTCGCTGAATAGAACTTTGCAGTTGCATGTTTTCTGTAGGATTTTCCTCTGAATCTTGTTCCAGTTCCCACCATACTAAGGAAATCTAACATTTTCTTTGGAGGTGTTCCATGAATTATCTTCTTTCACACCACAATTTCCACCAGAATCAGTAACATTCTCTACAAGTTGGTCATTAGTGGGCAGAAAATTAGATGACAATATTGTTTTCGAATTAGCGGGAAGCCACTTGGACCAGTCATCATATCTCCGTATCTTATCACCCTACAACAATAATTATTAAAGTAAACACAAGTCCATTAGTGCTAGGAAACAGTTATCACTATCCAATGTAACCACAACAATTATACCATAAAATAACTTGCATACATTCTATCCAAAATCAAATTTTAAATAGCGACACCCAAGAGAGAGAGAAAAGTCTAACCTGCACTTCTATAGTAGAAGAAGTCAGTAGTGCATCAAGAATGAGTTGTATGTTGGTACTCATCCTCTTAACCTGCGATTGTTAAACCACAAATGCTTTAAACCAATACTTCTCAAGATGTAGATAAAATCATAAAGAAAGATTATTAAAAAATCTAATTCAATTAATTAATAATGTAACAACCATGGATAAAGCAAAAATTTATGCAATACTACCATTGGTGTTAAGTAGCATACCCTTTTAAAATCTGCAATTTTGGATATTGAAACCCAACCTAAATCATCCATCAACGAAATCAAGTAACGATCATTTTTAAGATTTTCATCACTGCAAAATAAAGACTTGATATCAATAAATAATACAAACATACACACATTATATATAAAATTGCAAAAGCAAATCAATTCATGACATTCAATTAGTATAAACAATCAAAAGTTCGTATTTGACTTCCCAATAGACGTGCCAGTTACAGTACCCAAGAAATTCATGCCAAAAAGCTAAAATGTGATTTTCCATCAAAACTCACAATTGCATGCAATCAATACATTTTGCAGGTTAACAAAATTCTAAAATGGATAGTATACCATCAATTTCTGATAAGATAGCTAAATTTTAAATCACCCCATAAATAACATGTGTAGACACAAACAGACTCATATATGAAAAGTTCTACATAAAGGATGGATCAATCATTTTCACCAACCAAGAGATAAATAAAAAAATACCCAAAAATGCAATCAATACGATACATGGACGGAGAAGGTGTAGTATAGAATTTAGCAGTGCAGCTAGCAGTAAAGCAAGAAAAAGTAAAACACGTAAGAAACCATATAAGAAAAATTATTAAATAAATAAGAATGGAAAGAATCCTTACCTGAAATAATACTCGATTTGTTTCACTATATTGGTCCTCAAAATTGCAATCTCTGGAGGAAACATGGCAGCCCTTGGATTCATAGGGTATGGAACAAAGGGTGGAGGATGAGGTCCCCTTACAGAGCCCGGGGGAGCAATAGGAACATAATATACAGACCCTAGAAGATATACATAAGTCATTTCAAACAGATTTCATTTATCAAAGGCATAGTATAAACGAAGAGCTCAAACAAGAAGGCAGTATAAGCTGGGTGACTGAAATGCAGGCCAAACCTTGCCAATGGACATAATTAGGGAAACTTAACAAAGTAAGATGTGATAAAACATACTGAAGTATTTTGAATGAAGGCACATTGTTGCAGGGATTGATATATTACCAGGGAAATTTGGACCAACTACGACCCCTGGAGCTGGGCCAAAGAATGGAGGTCTCACAAAAGGTCTAGGACCAATACCCTGCTGCATGGTATTATGTTCTCTAGGATTAAATGTTCGTTGATGATTCCATCCAGGATTAAAATGCCCACCAGTTTCTTGCATGTTGGGCTTTCCATTAGAGAAGTTGGCAGGATATGCATTAAAATCTCCTCGTGGAGGCCACATATTTCTGCTGGCATTAATACCTTGTTCAGGGGGACCAAAGGCATGCTTTGTTGCCTCAGAACCAGATTTTACAAACTGAAGTTCTACACCAGGATAAGGTCCCGGGACATGGTGGTTAGCATACCCAGTAACATGTGGTGGAGGTGCCATGGCATGCAAAACAGGTGGCATTGATGGTTCATGATAAGGTGAGGGTACAGGAAATCGAGGTCCAGCATTAGGATTGCGCTTAGAGCCTAACTTGTGATGCCTTGCTGATGGATATCTATGAGAAGCATTGGTGTTTCCAGACCCATTTGGTTTTTGCTGCCCAGCAGCTCCCTGCAAGACCCAAAAAATTTGGTAAGTACTTCAATTGAAATATACTGAGACAACAATATTATTCATTTTTCTTATCTTCTTTCTTACATATTTGGGTAAAACCATAAAACACAGAAAAGTAAATTACCAACAATCAAATAAATCCCAACTCAACAGGATCCAGATTCAGAGATGACTAAATTATGTGGGGATTTTCTCAAAGAAATTACATTCCGTAAAGGCCCATTAACAATTTTCATCTGAGTTTATATTCCAATTCCTCTTGTTGTTTCAAAATAAGGCCTACCATATTCGTTTTAGCATTCGACAGAGGAAAACAGAAGCAACGAATAGAAACCAGAAAAGCAATACATCAATGGCTCTCAACATACATAAGTCGTCCCTTGGAGATTAATTTTAGTAAAAGCAGCTCAGATTACACCTAAATATTTTCAACTTTAAACAAAACGTGATTGACCACCTATTGAAGAAAAATAACCAAACCAGAATAAAAAAAAGGGCAATGGCTAACCTGCTCAATTGATGGAACTCGAGCAGACTCATCAGCAACGACGGAAGGGTTGTCGGGAATTTGTTGGGTCCCACCAAGGTCAGGCCAAGATTCGGTCCCCATAACATGAGCATCAGCCACTTTCTGAGAGTCAATCACCGGAGTCTTCCACGGTGACTTGACCTCCTTACGATCACCGGCTGCTTCATTCTCAACCATCGCCATGATCTCTCGCCAGCCGCCAAACGAACACAATGACTCCAAAGAAGAATTCTGTTAGTGATAATAAAATAGGACTAAATTATATATTTAGTGGGTTTTATGACTGAATTGGATCTCTAATTGTCAAAAACCCTAAACGCTGTTTATAATGACTCGGACTATTTATAGTTCTTTATTTATATATTTAAATTCTATTTTAATAGAGTTCTGTTTCAATTAAGATTAAGCTGTATCTACAAAAACGGATTTCTTTTAAGGGAAACTTTTATCAGTTTAGGTTTTATATTTTTATTTATATTAGTTTATAGATTTAATATTAAAAAATTAATTACTTGATATGTTAAATATACTAAAATTTATTTTTGAAATAGATACAAACCACAAGTTTCTGAAGAAAAAAATATTATATTCGTTTACTAAGCCATGTAATGTCATATCAAATTTTTAATTTAACGTAATTTATAATAAATATTTTTTAAAGATAAATATATATAATAATAATAAATTGTTTAGGATAGATAATTGAACATAAATAAAATTTTAAGATAAACACTATCGATAAAATAAATAATTAATATAATTAATATAAATTTTAAGATAAACACATGTTCATCTCGGAAAAGCCTTACATCTACCGCCAAATATATGAACATTAGTTTAACTAAAAAGAAGCTAATAAAAAATTAAAACTTGAATTATTATTATTATAAAATATTCACTTTTATGGAATGAACCAAAAATTAGTATAAAATATTGAAAATAACTAAAACATAATGTTTAAAAAATTAATTGTGACTCAAATACATAGTTGTATTGATTTTTTTTATTAATTTGAGTAAGTACAAAGTAGTATATGTTCAAAGATAACACTTAATCATTTATGATTCAACATTAAACGTTTACACTCCTGGTATATCTGGTGTTTGAACCCAAGACCACCACAAGAAATAACAACAATTCTTTTATCACCAACGTTGTTTGATTTGTACAAACGTATCAAAATTTAAATAAAATAAATCATGGAAAATATATTAAACGTAACGTAATTAAAATATTAACAAAATAATCTATGATTTTAATCGTTATGAATAACAATACAAAATATGGCAAATAACAGAAATAATACATATATGAAAATGTCATAATTAATAAAATAAAATAAGATAAAATAAAAATACATAAAAAATTATATATATATATATATATATATATATATATATATATATATACATATACTTGATACATGTTATAATGTCTGAATCTTGTTCAAATATATTTCATTATTTGTCTGATTAAGTTTTATGATAATTAAATTCTATAATAATTATTTAAATATATATTATTTATATTTACGCATACTTTTTTTATTAAATAATCACGTAAATTTGTATGCATATATACTTCTAAAAAGTTACTACTACTTACCTCATAGCTTTGGTAACATGAATTTCTTGATCGAAAGATAATCCCTTTTTATTTTGAATTAAACCATCCTAATCCTGCAGGTTCTTTAGTGTTCAATTTAATCATCTAATTATCATTTTAATTCAATTTTAGTTATCTAATTAAGTTTTTCCAAAATCATAATTAATAATTCATTTTAAATTTATTTTATTTTGATAACTCATAGGCCACAGACAAAAAGTTATCAATGATAATAATATGTCATCATAAAACAATGTTAGTTCATTATTAAAAAAAATAAAAATATTACTTTAATGGTCTTATAAATTTTTTAATAACAAATGACTAGAATAACATTAGTGATAATTTTTATAAGAATAGTGGTTAAATAACCAAAATCTAAATTACAGGTAAGTAACTGAACACATAGTTTACCCTTAAAAGTATAGATTTATTTATTGAAATTGTAAAATTCAAAACTAAAACTTAAAGGATCAAATAACTTAGTTAACTCAAAATTTACTATTTTTTTTATTTTTCCAAATCAAGTTGAACTTTAAGAGAGAGTGACCAATTCATTGTCCAGCCCACAACGCTGCTTTTTCAGTATTCATGTTTTACATGCATGAAGAGCAATGATCAGAAGCTGCAATTTCAGATAGGCAGCAAGGCAATCGGGATATGAGGGCATTTGTGGACAACATATTATGCCTCCAGATGGAATACATTCTTCGGGATTCACTTTTCCTGCTGTCCCATCCCATCAACACAACTACTTGCATATTCCTGCTCCATCAATCCAAGTCCCTCAAACAAGATTAGGGACATTCACAAACATATAAATGAACAACTGGTTATCATATGCAAAACATCTATAACCTCCCAAGTCAAGTTGATTCCATCTCCCCCATCACAAACAACTCAGGGAAACAATAAATGGTGTCATTCAACACAAAGAAGCTATTTCACCAGTCATCGAACACCAACAACTCCATTTGTACCCCTCCCTAAGGCAAAGGTTATCCACCAATGAGAGACACACAAGGACAGGGGGAAAGGGCTGGAAGGTTAGTAGAAGCTGGTGGCACTTCTGTTAAGAATACATTAAGCGTGTAAGCAGCAGGCAGGACTACATAGCCATCGTACCTGCAGTTTGGAATCTCATTTCATCCGATATTTGTAGTTAAATGACTCCATCATCTGTAATGCTAAAGAACATATCACGAAAGTAACAGCACATTAATCCATTCTATATGTAGTTAATCTGGGGAACCATACACGAGGAAACAATTCCATCAAATTAATAAGGTAAAGCAAGTTTATAAAACCACTAGTCGTCAAGAAAATTTAACAATACCCAGAAGAGGAAAAAAAGGCTGCCTCACATTAAAATAAATTAATAAGAAACAGTCACCATAAAACATCAATTGATTTAAGAAAAAAATACGAAAATGTTAATTGTTTGAGCATCACTGTTGAAAACCTTAAAAGGCACTCTGTCCACTGCCAGGAAACTCTACCTGTTCCCCAACAATTTTCAAGAAACAAATCTTCAAGCCGAAATAGTACATCTTTTTTAAAATAAGCGAAGGGGAAACTACTAAAATAGAAACGAAAATACAGGTTTGAGATCATTGATCTTTATAGTAGGCATTTTTGGTTACAAATTTAAAGACCACGTTTGCATGAGTTCCTGAACTTCAGAATCACCAGTCGAAAACAAAATGATTGATGCATCTATGAGAGAATCTGCACAATGAATAAAATCATAAAAATCAACTTTCAAAAACTAAAGATTTACGGAAAAGGATCCATGAGAAAGATGAAATGAATTTCCATACCTTTGGCAAAACCAAATACGATTTTTGTTAACAAAATTTAACCCACTAAAATTTAAGTTTGGAAATTAGAAAAAAAGAGATGAAAGAAAGTGTCTCATATGTTTAGGAATGAGGTAACTAAAATTACAAATAAAATTTAACAAAATATAAATAGTTATAAATTTTTGCTAATAGGCCATATGTATCATCAGAACTCAACAAACCAGCCAGCTTGTAAAACTAGTATTCAATAATTAACTTCAAAGTAAAACATACTAAGTGCCGTTGTCTTTCAGAGCCAACAGCTAAATACTGTTGACATTTGCAACAAATTTCATGTGCATAAAAAACTTAAAGCAAACATGAAACATGTACTACTCATTTCTACTAAATTCTTTTTCCGCTTCGCAATAAACAAACCTGACCCTACACAAAGCCGTCCCCATACTGTGAGATCATTTTTGGTTACGCAGTAAAAGTGTAAAACATGTAACTCAATTAGATTTGTTTTCTCATTTGTGAGGTCTATCATGCATAAAGACAAGGCAAATGCAATGCTAAAAGAAAAAAAAATTAATAAACCACAAAACAAATCTGGTTACCTTAGGGCTTACCCACTATCCCATGTAAGGAGCACCACCACCGGGCTGGTTCCTACCAGCACCGCCCTGCCCCGTCGGTGGGTTCTGATACCCACCCTGTACTCCCATCTGGTTCCCGTAGCCTCCTGTAACCTGACCCCCATAACCTGCAGCAGGTGCTCCCTGGTTCACAGGGGCACCACCAAGCCCTCCTAGCAGATTACCGAGCCCAAAACCAGAACTTTGAGAAGCAAGCAACGCAGTCAAAGCCTGTCCAAGCACTGGGTTTAAAGCTGGAGCAGTAAGAGCCACCCCAGGGTTCAACCCAGCAGCAGCAACTCCAGGGTTGAACCCCACTCCCACTGCAGCAGGCCCAGACGGAGCCATCAAATGACCGGTCTCTGATCCACTAGAAGAGTACTTCCCCTTCTTAGCATGATGGTAACGAGACTGATTCTGATGTTGCCCTTGCTGGTGCTGCTGGTACGGCTGATGATGCCCAGAAGAAGCACCTCCTGCATAACCACCTTTAGTCGGTTTTGGCCCATCAATGGCCTTCTGGCAATGCAAAACATGGCCTTCAAAATTCTTGTGTGGCTCTTCTAAGGCCTTCCTTGCACTCTCAACCGACCTGTATACAAAAAGAGCAAACCCTTTCGGTTTCCCTGTATGCTTATCAAGCCCCAACGGACCTTCCTCAATTTCCCCAAACTGTTTAAAAAACTCAAGCAACTTCTCGGGGTCCATTTCAGTAGAAACGTTACTAACAAAAATCTTTCTCTGAGTATACTCAGACACAGGCGGCGCAGTTGGGGGAGGTGCTGGAACCGGCCCTTGCGAAGCCAACTGACAAGAAGTAGTTCTATTCCCAATCTTCTTCTGAGGCTGTTTCAAAGCCCGACGAGCTCCACTCCGATTTTTAAAGAGAATAAAAGCATAACCCTTGGATTTCCCAGAAACCCTATCGGTAACCGCTTTGCATTCTTCGATTTCCCCATACCTAGAAAACTCGGCGGTGAGGGTTTCAGCAGTGGTATCCCAACTGAGACCGTGAACGAAGATCTTCCGTTGAGACGGGTCCACATCGGCAAGCTCACGAACCGAAGATATGAACTCTGGGTGCTTTTCGACAGCTTTCCTAATAAGCGTAATCAATTGATCTTTCCCAAACGGTTGTAGAAGTGTCTCGAACGGCTCGTCGTCCAATTCCTCTTCTTGACTCGTTCCTTTCGATACTCCGTTTCCATCTAGGGTTTGGTTTTCCTCTTCTTCTTCTTCGTCGTCCTCCTCGTTCTCGTCTTCCTCCTCGTCCTCATCCAGCTCCACTTCCTCTTCTTCTTCAACCTCCTCTTCTACTTCTTCTTCAACTTCCTCCTCAACTTCCTGGGGTTGTTCCTCTTCTACTTTAGGTTTCGGATCTTCGGGTATGTATTCTTGATGTTGCTGTTTCTCTTCTTCTTCTTCGATTGGTTGAGGATCTGCTGTTGTTTTAGTGGGTTCGACCGCAGAAGATCGTTGCTTTCTCTTCTTAGCCATGGAGAAAATGAAGATTCGAAAGATTGATTTGTCGGGGGGAGACAGAAATAGGGTTTCTGGGAAAACAACGGATCTGAGGTATCACTTATCTGATCTGCCTCGTTATTGAGTTTGATTTAAGGGTCGGATCTAAGCCTGTGTTTTCTAACCGAACCCAATGAATGATGGACCGGGCTTCCTTTCGTAATCCCTTTAATATGATTCTTTTCTTTTCAAATATATTTTAGGTTTAATATAAAAATAAATATTTAAATTATATATTTTTTAAATAATTAAATATTTTTTTATTAATTCAGGCGTTTAAACTTTAATGTTATAAATATTACTAATTTTAAAGATCATTAAATTTTTTTGTTAAATAACATCTGACACATTTATATTTTTTTAAATTTTTTTATTTTTCAAAATAAAACCACAAATGATCATTTTTAAAAAAACTATTAAAAAAAGCTTTAACCTAAAATCCTTAATTTTAAACCTAATTTTCCTATGTTATTTCTGGTCATCTTTGACCATTATTTCTATTGCCGAATATCACTTATCAATCATCATCTTTTATCATCTCAAACCTCTAAATATATAAACTTCTAAATTTTAAACTCTAAATTTAGTGGGTGAGGATTTGAATTTATTCCTAGGGAGGAGGGAGGTAGGGGTGTTCATTCGGTTAATTCGGTGGTCGAACCGATCGAACTATCATTTTCGAATTAATCGAATTTTTTTTTTAACCGTTAACCGAACCGAACTTTTTTTCGAAAATATTAACCGAATCGAATAAATTTCGGTTAATTCGGTTAATTTTCGAATTAACAGAATTTTTTTAGAATTTTAGAATTTAATATTTTTTTAATTAAAAAACAATTTACAATTAATTTAAATAATATCTAATTAATTTGATTCAAATATTTTGCATTTAATTTTGATATTATTTTAATTAATTAATATTGATTTGGGTTTTAAATGGATTTTAAATGGATTGGGCCTCTTAATATAATTATATTAATTCGGTTAATTAACCGATTTCGAACCGAATTAACCGTTAACCGAATTTCAAAAAAAATCCTTAACCGTTCCCCGACCGAATTAACCGAACTAATTCAGTTTGATCGGTTAATTCGGTTAAAACCGAATTTTGAACACCCCTAGAGGGAGGGGTGAGTTAATGAATTTGCATTCAAGCAGAGGGAGGGAGGATTTTTTTTAAATATTAATATTTTTATTTTAAAATAAACTTTTAAAAATATATATATAAACATGACATGTGTTATTATCGAGATTTTTAGCGACTGTTATGGTCGGTACACTTAAAATGATAATGTTTATGATATTAAATATATAAATTGACCAAAAAATAATTAAACACTTAAATAAAAAATATATATAATTTAAATAGTTATTTTAATATTAAACTTATTTTTTATTATTAATAATTAATCGAGATTTATTGGAGAAAAATAAAAAATCGAATTAGTTTTTCATTCCTTTTTTTTATAAGTCTGTAAAAAATGAACGATAATATATATTTAAAGATAACTCTCAACATTTTGACATTTAACACTAATATTCTCGATTTTGTTGGTACTCGAACTTAGATCCTTAATAAATAACAATAACTACTTTACCACATAACATACTTGTTTCGTGCTTCATTCCCTTTTAGATAAAACTGAGTTCGACTTTTTCATATTTAATAATTTATATATTTACAAAAAAAAATGTGTATTTCTCTTATCTATCAGACTATTAGTAATATTTCAAACGCATCAAAAGAGAACATTGATTATTTTCTTTAATTGATATTTATTTGTTATTTTCTTTAATTGATATTTATTTGTTATTTTCTTTTTACCTACTTGTTTGATGATTAAAAGAGAGGTGATAATAGCAACCGAATTTAAATTATCTAATTATTTTATCGTTAAAAGGTCGGATCAAGTCCAAGGGAAGGGAAGATGCACTAAATTCTTTAGAGAAGTGGGGGCATCTTTATTATTTTGAAAACAATGTAAAAAATAATTTAATATAAAGAGAAAATAAATAAAATTTTGCATACCGCTTTTATTTTATAAAAAATATTTTATATTTTATTTTTTGAATCTATAATTGATCTAATTTTATCTATTTATCATCGAATTTTGAATAAAAATAATTACCGAAATATTTAGATTTGTTAAGAGTTTATGAAATTGTTTGATTTTATCAAATGAGCTTAGGATGATACATGAGATATTAAATTTTGCATGGCGATTGGATTTGTATAAGGTGATTCTATAGTTCGACAACGCCAAGACAATCCATATATTCATTATCGAATTTGCTGCTCGAGGAACTGTGTTATTGATCATACTAGAATTCCTATTAAATAAGATTAGGAGGTTCAGCTTACCCTTATAAGAAGAGAGAGGAGTTTGGTAGTTGATGGCTTGCAAATATGGCTTTAGGAATAGAGGCGGAGTCAGAATTTAATTTTAATAGATGTTGGATCTTTTTAATTATTTAAAATTTTATACACAATTTTATTCTTATTATTTTTTATTTCAAAAAAATATAAATCGCAATATCAAATATACATATTAGCTCTATCATTTTTATAAATTAACAAGTAGAAAATTAGGAAAAATTAAAGTAAATAATAAAAAATGATTTTAAAAAGGTGTCAGAGACATAATAAATATCACATAATTATAATAAAACACACTACTCCTGCAAATCATGAACTGCATCTTCGAGTGATATTGTACTAAATATACCTAAACTAAATATAGGATCAAACAACAATTTAATAAATATACTATTGCTTAATTAATTTCCTTAAAAAATGGAGACTCAATTGAACTTGAACCACTCTAGTAAAACTCTGACAACATTAGTAGAATGGACTTACTTTTGTTGTGGAATTAATGGTTCTATCGTAATATTTTATGTTGGAAGAACAAAACTTTACAGCTTATTATATTATACTTTTTTCATAGAGAAAACCTCTATAATTTGTAGGGTAAACTACATGTTTAGTACTTAAATTATCATTTTTGTTTTATTTTGGTATCTAAACTTTATTTTTTTCAAAATCATACCTAACATTTAATTTAGGTTTTATTTTGGTACCTGATCGTTAAATACTTAACGGTGATATTGATATATTATCATATGATAATGTAACGTCATCATTGAAAAAAATGTCATATTAAGTGTAACAACCCGATTTTCAAAATAATATTTAATTGAAATTGGAGGTTAATTATGAAAATTGGTAAATTGTTGGTGACTAAATCAAAATTTATGAGAGTTTATAGTCCATTTTAGAAGTGAAGAAAATCCAAGGACCAAGCCTTGAATTTACCCTAAAAAAAATGTCGGCAGCTTTGATTATAAGCGTGCATTTGGTTCTGATTTTCAGAACCAAAATGCTCCCAATTTTCCTTTCCCATACGCAGTTTCCAACTCCGATTCCGACGCCGTCCAAATTCCGATCATCGTTTTAAAACCACCGTTGTGTTCATCATCGAGCGTGGAACAAATCCTTCAATTTAATTGAAGCGAAAACGCGACCAAACGTCGGGAATTTAAAGTCAAAGTAGCGACATTTTTCTTAGCTCTATCGCCGAGAAAATCTTAAATTCACCGCTGATCGTTGCTCTGTTTACGACACCTCCCGCACCATCGTGTTCCTTGTGCCGTTCCGAGTCCACCGGTGTTCCCCTTTTTCTCCGGCGGCTGCGGCGCGTGGGGAGGTGAACCGGTCAAACTTCCCGATTTGATCAATTCGAGCTCTCCGCCGTTCAAAAATTTGAACCGAGCTTTGTAAGTATCTCGAAAACGCTCAAAATAATTTTTAGAAATTTTTCTGTAATTTTTAGAGCCCCGGATGACACCTCACGCGCCACAAGCGCCGCCGTAGGGCGAGTGAGTAACCGGTTCAACCAGTTTTCTTAAGGGTTTGACCGGTCCTGACCCGACTCGTTGATCCGACCCGACCCGTTGACCCGACCCGATCGTTGACCGTTGATCGATGTTATTCTGGTAAATAATTCAGTTTTGGTGCTATTTTGGTAAATAATTTGGTTTTGGTACTATTATGGTAATTAATTCGAAATGGGTGCTATTTTGGTAATTATTTAAAAAAGGTACTATTTGTGTAAAATATTCAACAGTTTGTTGACCTCCTTTGACCAGAACTTTGACCGGCTTTGACCGGCTATTAAACGATCGTTAATCTTTTTCGAGTATACCTATCCTGATAGTTTTCGACGTGCCGAATCCGTTTCCGTGGTCCGTTTTGTCAAATTCGAACTCGAAAGCCTCCAAATCGATGGTCAAAGTGGTTGACTTTGACCAAGAATTTAAATTTTCGAAAAGTCATACTTTATGTTTTTCGACGTCCTGATTCCGATTCCGCAATCCGTTTGGCCAAATTCAGACTCGAAATATCTCAAATTGATAGTCAAACCCTGAAAATGCTTATATGCTTAAGAATTTTTGTTTTGAACAATTAAGTAAGATTTGGGGCTGATAAATTATTATTGTTTGAAGGTACAAGAGACTATCCGGATAGTTCGACAGCTCGACCCAACTCTTCTAGATCAGTTAAACCACGTGTGACAGTATTCACCCGTAAGACCCGTAAATTTTATGATTTTAGAGATTTATTTATGTTACCTATAAGTAATATAGTGTTACTATAAAATAGGTTCGAAAACTATAGCAGAGCGTGGTAAAACCAGCAATCAGTAGATCTATTATTGAACCTATTATCGAGGTGTGTTCCCTACTTATTATTGAACTGTTTTATTGGTTTTAATATGTGGTACACCGAATTCATTGGTTATTGTTTTATTGATGCACCGATTTAATGTGACAATTTATGGAATATGGCTACTATCTAATTTTTGTTTTGAAATGGTATATGATTACCATGTTTTTGGATTTATAGAATTTATGTCACGGTGCAATTGAATTTTGGAATTGAATTACGATGGAATAGCTCTGATCAAGCTAAATGGGCCTAATGTGACTCTTGAGGGCCCCAAGATGTTTAATTAGGTTGGCTTTCCTTTGTTGTGTACTTAGGGTAAGCTATATGGACTTATTGACTTGGGCTTAAGGATACAAGCTTCATAGCCTATCCTTAAGTCGGCTTTCTTTTTGCTATTTGCATAAAGTAAGCTATATGGAAAATAATTTTGGGAACTACTGATGGTGTACCAGAAAAGGGTTTAAACTATGATTTTTAAAAGTTAAACTCTTTTACGAATTTGTGAGATTTACTGGACTATGATTTGTACCTATGGTGATTTTATAGAAATGTTGGGACACACTGAGCCTAGCTCACCTTTCGAAAATGTTTTCCCCCTTACAGATACTGTTGGTTAGATACCTCGGTTCGAGCACTTGGAGGATCAACATATGAAGTAAATCAGATTGTAATGTTTTTATTTTGCAAGTTGACTTTATTTTGGTGACATGGACCTTATTTTAAAATATCGGATTTTATAATGATGACTCTTTTGCTATTACTGTTCGGTTTATTATGATTTTGAATTTGAAGACATGTTTTAAATTAATTTATTACTTATTGGTACTATATTTACGAGTTGGATTTTGATAGTATAATTTGTTTATAATTTCATGTTATTTATAATGTGATTTTATATTGATGGAATAACGGTTTCGGAAAATATCTTTAATAATCATAATGTGATCCACTAGACTTAGTCGAAACGCATAGGCCGGGTCTAGGGGGTTACATTTATTGGTATCAGAGCTTTTTGGTTTTTAACCCTCGGAATGTGTATGAGTCCACATTGAAAATACGGTTTTGAAATATTTTACAAAACGAGTTACTAAGGCCATGTCACAAAGTTATTAAGATTTTAACTATGTTCGAGACTCCAAGGGCTTATCTAACCTTAAGTTTATCTTCTGTAGTAATCTCGAGATCCACCAAAATGAGTGCTAGACGTGGTCGTCGAACTAGCCGTGGACGAGGTCGAGTGGCTAGATTTGCAGATCTGATTGATGAGATACGAGTAAATCCCCCATCTCCGATAGGTGATCCTGTTCCTACGACCCCAACGAATCTGCCTCCTGCCGCTGGTATTGGCATGACTACACCGATCATAGGAGCGACCGATATTGAGTCAGAGTCTACCGGAGTTGCTTTGGATGAGAATTTTGGTAGACAATTTCTGCAGTTAATACAGGGAGCAGTCAGAGCTACTGGTGTTGTATCTGAGGTTTCTATTTCACAGACGTTGATTGCCAATGGAGTTAGAACTTTTGGGGGACAGATTGGTGGAGCTCCTACTGAAGCTGAGGATTGACTTCAGGATATAGAGAGACGCATGGATTAGTTGGGTTTGGACTCAACTAAGAGATATTTGGGTGATGTAGCAATGTTAGATGGTAATGCCTACACTTGGTGGGAGTCAGTGACCAGTAGTGTTCCTACCGATCGTTTGACCTGGAATTTCTTTAAGGATCGCTTTTGGAGTCGTTTTCTGGGAGAGCGCTACTTAGCTCAGAGACGACAACAGTTTCAAGACTTGGTTCAGGGAGACATGAATGTTTCTGAGTATGAGATCGAGTTCTTGAAGTTGCTGAAGTATGGATTCAGTATGGTACGTACTGAGAGAGATGGATGTCGTAAATTTGCCCTTGGACTCAGATACGAGCTGCGTAGGCAAGTTGTAACCCATCAGGATGAAATATTTGATGTGCTGGTGGGCAAAGCCAAAGATGCTGAAGAGGTGGAGGTTTTAGCTTCTGGTAGAGAGCGTGTTGATCAGGAACGATCTAAGAAATTTTCAGGCCCGATGGAGTCATCAGCACAGTCCAGGAAGAGGACTCGTACTTCAGCCCCTCAGAGAAGCAATACACATTTCAGGCCTGCAGCATCCTCACCGTTAGTTGGCAGTCGAGGCGGTTCCTCGTCGTATTATAATGGGCCCCTTTGTGAGTATTGTGGTAAACAGCACTCAGGAGAGTGTCGTAAGAAGATGGGTCTTTGCTATCAGTGTGGATCTAGTGGTCATTATCAGAGGGATTATCCTCAGCTAGCTTCGTTTGAGCAGATCACTACCCAAACTCCTGTGCGTTCGTAGACTATAATACAGACCCTAATTAGAGATCGTAGTCAAGGAAAGACTCGTGGTTCAGCATCCAGGACTGACAGTAGAGCCCGACCTCAGCAAAATAGAGGGCCAACAGTTTCTGAGGCTAGACAACCAGCTTTGGTTTATGCCACTAGACGTCGGGATGACAGAGATGAGCCTGAGGTTATAGCAGGTACATTTACTATTTATTCTATCCCATACTTTGCTTTACTGGACAATGGCTCCACCCACTTCTATGTATCGAGCTCAGTATCTTGAAACCTTCAGATTCCGATCGAGAACATTGAAAATACTGTTACAGTTACAAGTCCAGTAGGACAAGCGGTATTAGTGAATAAAGTATTTCGGCGTTGTCCTCTCGAGGTTCAGGGAGAAATTTTTCTCGCTGATCTTATGGAGCTTCCTTTAGAGGAGTTCGATCTAATTCTTGGAATGGATTGGTTGAATAAACACAAGGTACAACTGGATTGCGAATACAAGCGGGCTACTCTGAAGACTTCAGATGGTCGGACTGTTGTGTTAATTGGTGAAAGGCGTGGTTATCTCTCCAATATAGTTTCAGCGATGGAAATTGATCGTATGATCCGGAAGGGATATGAGACCTTCATTGCTTGTATTTTGAACACCAAAGGTGCATTGTCCACAATGGAGGAGATTCGTACAGTTAGCGAGTTTCCTGATGTTTTTCCGGAGGAGTTGCCTGGGTTACCTCCTGATAGAGAGGTAGAGTTCGAGATTGAGACTTATCCGGGATCTTCACCTATTTCTATGGCACCTTATCGTATGGCTCCAAAGGAACTTAAGGAGTTGAAAGTCCAATTGCAAGAATTATTCGATCGAGGATTTATCCGACATAGTACTTCACCATGGGGAGCTCCAGTTCTGTTCGTGAAAAAGAAGGATGGGTCGCTAAGATTGATGACTTATTTGATCAATTGCGAGGTGCTACTGTATTCTCTAAGATTGATCTTCGTTCGGGGTATTATCAATTGAAAGTTAAAGGATCTGATGTTGCAAAAACGGCCATTCGCACTAGATATGATCATTATGAATTTTTAGTGATGCCTTTTGGTTTGACGAACGCTCCTGCAGCTTTCATGGATTTGATGAATCGGGTGTTCCGACCATATTTGGATCAATTTGTGGTGGTCTTCATTGATGATATTCTGATCTATTCTCGCACTGAGGCAGAGCATGACGAGCATTTGAAGATCGTTCTGCGGACTTTGAGAGAGCATCGTCTATATGCCAAACTAAGCAAGTGTGAGTTTTGGCTTCAAGAAGTGTCGTTTTTGGGGCATATTATTTCTGCGCGAGGTGTTCATGTCGATCTCAGCAAGATAGAGACTATTATGAATTGGAAACGACCTAAGAACGTATATGAGATCCGCAGTTTCTTGGGCTTGGCTGGTTATTATCGACGTTTTGTTGAGGGCTTCTCGATCATTGCTTCTCCTTTGACAAAGTTGTTAAGGAATAATGTGCCGTTTGACTGGGGTGAGGCACAACAGGAGAGCTTTGAGAAATTAAAAGAAGTATTGACTCAAGCACCAGTGTTGATTCAACCAGAGTCCGGGAAGGATTTTACAGTGTATAGTGATGCGTCACACTCAAGACTCGGCTATGTTCTAATACAGGAAGGTAAGGTGGTGGCTTATGCATCCCGTCAGCTGCGACTGCATGAGTGTAATTATCCTACTCATGATTTGGAGTTAGCAGCAGTGATTTTTGCCTTGAAGATTTGGAGACACTATCTTTATGGAGAGAAGTGTTACATTTTCACGGATCATAAGAGTTTAAAGTATCTTCTGACCCAGAATGAGCTTAATTTGAGACAACGACGCTGGCTAGAGCTTCTAAAGGGTTATGATTGCGTGATTGATTATCATCCTGGTAAAGCTAATATTGTAGCGGATGCTTTGAGTCGAAAGACGGTAACAGAGTTGAGATCTTTAATGGCCAGGATGAATTTATATGACGATGGCACTCTGTTAGCAGAATTACAAGTTAAACCGACCTTGGTTGATGAGATCAAAGCTAAGCAGCCCCTTGATAGCTCCTTGCTTTCCATATTTGAGCTAGTTGAGCAAGGGACAAGCTCAGATTACGCCCTTGATCAGGATGAAGTTTTATGCTTCAAAGGTCGATATTATGTGCCGGATGATGCTGAGTTGAGGCAGAGTATCCTCACGGAGGCTCATAGTAGTCCATATGCTATGCACCTCAGTGGAGATAAGATGTACCGGAATTTGAGAGAGAGGTATCATTGGGTCGGCATGAAGAAGGACATTTCGAATTTTGTGGCTAGGTGTTTGACTTGTCAGCAAGTTAAGACAGAACATCAACATCCATCAGGTTTGTTACAACCTATCAAGATTCCGGAATGGAAATGGGAGCGTATTACTATGGATTTTGTTACTGGTTTACCTATGACTCATTCGAAAAAAGATTCAGTTTGGGTGATTGTTGACAGACTTTCAAAGTCAGCTCACTTCATTCCTGTGCGGGTAAATTATACTTTGGACAAGCTGGCGAGATTGTATATTTCAGAGATTGTCCGATTACATGGTGTTCCATTGTCTATTATTTCTGATCGAGATCCGAGATTTACTTCGAGATTTTGGAAGGTGCTACATACGGCTTTGGGAATAAGATTGGATTATAGCACATCCTTTCATCCATAAACTGATGGTCAATCTGAGAGAGTGATTCAGATTCTGGAGGATATGTTGCGGGGTTGCGTAATCGATTTTCATGGTAGCTGGGAGAACTTTTTGCCTTTGGCTGAGTTTGCTTACAATAACAGTTATCAGACCAGCATTCGTATGGCACCTTATGAAGCACTCTATGGGCATAAATGTCGCACTCCGATCTGTTGGACTGAGTTGCGTGATAGGAAAACGCTGGGACCTGAGTTAGTGCGAGAGACGGAGGACACAGTCAGATTAATCCGTGACCGTCTGAAAGAGGCATTTGATAGGCAAAAATCTTATGCAGATCAAAGGAGGAAGGATATACAGTTTGAGGTTGGAGATCAGGTCTTTTTGAAAGTTTCACCCCGGAAGAAAGTATTGAGATTCGGGCGTAAGGGTAAATTGAGTCCAAGATTTATTGGACCATTTCGTATCTTGAAGAGGTTAGGACCTGTTGCATATCAGCTTGAGTTGCCTTCTGAGCTAAGTCGTATTCATGATGTCTTTCATGTATCAATGTTGAGGAGATACCATCCAGATCCAGGTCACATTATTCAGGTTGAATAAGTAGAGCTGAGACCTGATTTGTCATATGAAGAGGAGCCCATTCAGATCTTAGAAAGAGATGAGCGAGTTCTTCGGAATAGGCGCATTCCAATGGTCAAAGTTCAGTAGAGTAATCGTAGCCCCTCAGAAGCTACTTGGGAGATATTGGAGTCAATGGAGACTCAATTTCCTCATCTATTTTCATAAGGTAAATTTCGAGGACGAAATTTCTTGTAGAGGGGGAGAGTTGTAACAACCCGATTTTCAAAATAATATTTAATTGAAATAAGAGGTTAATTGTGAAAATTGGTAAATTGTTGGTGACTAAATCAAAATTTATGAGAGTTTATAGGCCATTTTAGAAGTGAAGGAAATCCAAGGACCAAGCCTTGAATTTACCCTAAAAAAAACTGTCGGCAACTTTGATTATAAGCGTGCATTTGGTTCTGATTTTTCAGAACCAAAATGCTCCCAATTTTCCTTTCCCATACGCAGTTTCCAACTCCGATTCTGACGCAGTCCAAATTCCGATCATCGTTTTAAAACCACCGTTGTGTTCATCATCGAGCGTGGAACAAATCCTTCAATTTAATTGAAGCGAAAACGCGGCCAAACGTCGGGAATTTACAGTCAAAGTAGCGACGTTTTTATTAGCTCTATCACCGAGAAAATCTTAAATTCACCGCTGATCGTTGCTCCGTTTACGACACCTCCCGCACCATCGTGTTCCTTGTGCCGTTCCGAGTCCACCGGTGTTCCCCTTTTTCTTCGACAACGGCGGCGCGTGGGGAGGTGAACCAGTCAAACTTCCCGATTTGATGAATTCGAGCTCTCCGCCGTTCAAAAATTTGAACCGAGCTTTGTAAGTATCTCGAAAATGCTCAAAATAATTTTTAGAAATTGTTCCGTAATTTTTAGAGCCCCGGAGGACACCTCACTCGCCACACGCGCCGCCGTAGGGCGAGTGAGTGACCGGTTCAACCGGTTTTCTTAAGGGTTTGACCGATTTGACCGGTCACGACCCGACCCGTTGACCCGACCCGATCGTTGACCGTTGACCGGTGCTATTCTGGTAAATAATTCAGTTTTGGTGCTATTATGGTAAATAATTTGGTTTTGGTGCTATACTGGTAATTAATTCGAAATGGGTGCTATTTTGGTAATTATTTTAAAAAGGTACTATTTGTGTAAAATGTTAACAGTTTGTTGACCTCCTTTGACCAGAACTTTGACCGGCTTTGATCGGCTATTAAACGATCGTTAATATTTTCCTAGTATACCTATCTTGATAGTTTTCGACGTGCCGAATCCGTTTCCGTGGTCCGTTTTGTCAAATTCAAACCTGAAGGCCTCCAAATCGACGGTCAAATTGGTTGACTTTGACTTTGACCAAGAATTTAAATTTTCGGAAAGTCATACTTTATGTTTTTCGACGTCCGAATTCCGATTCCACAATCCGTTTGACCAAATTCAGACTCGAAATACCGCAAATTGATAGTCAAACCCTGAAAATGCTTATATACTTAAGAATTTTTGCTTTGAACAATTAAGTAAGATTTGGGGCTGGTAAATTATTATTGTTTGAAGGTACAAGAGACTATCCGGATAGTTCGACAGCTCGACCCAACTCTTCTAGATCAGTTAAACCACGTGTGCCAGTATTCACCCGTAAGACCCGTAAATTTTATGATTTTAGAGATTTATTTATGTTACCCATAAGTAATATAGTGTTACTATAAAATAGGTTCGAAAACTATAGCAGAGCGTGGTGAAACTAACAATCAGTAGATCTATTATTGAACCTATTATCGAGGTGTGTTCCCTACTTATTACTGAACTGTTTTATTGGTTTTAATATGTGGTACACCGAATTCATTGGTTATTGTTTTATGGATGCACCGATTTAATGTGACAATTTATGGAATATGACTGCTATCTAATTTTTGTTTTGAAATGGTATATGATTACCATGTTTTTGGATTTATGGAATTTATGTCACGGTGCAATTGAATTTTGGAATTAAATTACGATGGAATAGCTCTGATCAAGCTAAATGGGCCTAATGTGACTCTTGAGGGTCCCAAGATGTTTCATTAGGTTGGCTTTCCTTTGCTGTGTGCTTAGGGTAAGCTATATGGACTTATTGACTTGGGCTTAAGGATACAAGCTTCATAGTCTATCCTTAAGTCGGCTTTCTTTTTGCTATGTGCATAAAGTAAGCTATATGGAAAATAATTTTGGGAACTACTGATGGTGTACCAGAAAAGGGTTTAAACGATGATTTTCAAAAGTTAAACTCTTTTACGAATTTGTGAGATTTACTGGACTATGATTTGTACCTATGGTGATTTTATGGAAATGTTGGGACACACTGAGCTTAGCTCACCTTTTGAAAATGTTTTCCCCCTTACAGATACTGTTGGTTAGATATCTCGGTTCGAGCACTTGGAAGATCAACATATCTCCTGAAGTAAATCAGATTATAATGTTTTTATTTTGCAAGTTGACTTTATTTTGGTGACATGGACCTTATTTTAAAATATCGGATTTTATAATGATGACTCTTTTGCTATTACTGTTCGGTTTATTGTGATTTTGAATTTGAAGACATGTTTTAAATTAATTTATTACTTATTGATACTATATTTACGAGTTGGATTTTGATAGTATAATTTGTTTATAATTTCATGTTATTTATAATGTGATTTTATATTGATGGAATAACGGTTTCGGAAAATGTCTTTAATAATCATAATTTGATCCACTAGACTTAGTCGAAACGCATAGGTCGGGTCTAGGGGATTACATTAAGAGTTTGCTAATTTTTTAAATTACGAGTACCAAATTGAAATTCAAACTAAACGTTAGACATGATTTTAAAAAAATAAATTCCAAAATAGAATAAAAATAATAATTTAAATACTAAACTTATAATTTATCTAAATTTTTTTATAATTTTTATATTAATATAAAAATTAAAATTATAAATTATAACAGGGGCGGCCCCCTTAATCCCCAATGGTTCTCGGCTGCTGAAAACAAACGCGTAGTGCGTTGATTTTTCTGTTTAACCAAAAGAAAAATAATAAAAAAGGCTTTTTCTTAATACTACAAATTTAAAATTATTAATAAATGTATAAGAAGTATTTTAGCCCTCATATTAAACTTAAATTATCAATATTGTTTCTTTACAAAATATATTAGTAATGTTTTCTAAAGCTTTTAAAATTTATTAATATTATAATTTAATCGATAAAATTTATAATTGATCATATTAATGTTGTAGTTAATAATGTTATTGTAACCGTCCACACTAACATAATGGACCTCAAGTTCAGGAATGTTGTTCATTTTCATTATATTGAATTAAAAGGTAAACAAACTTCCGAACACTGATCAAATTTGTATTAAAAAAAAGAAGGAAGGAACGGCCCACTTTCATTTTCACTGTATTCATCTTCTTTGGTCAAGCGACGCAACTTGAGCGCCAATCATCTGGATGTGAGTCTAGACTAGCACAAACCAATCATTTCATCAAACCACGTATTCCAGTCATCTTCTCTTGAGGTGCAATCATCAGAACGTGGCTTCTTAGAAGTTCTTACACTTGATTTCCCATATCAGCAAGCACTTGGCGAAAGCAAACTAGTAAAGATTAACCCCCACCTTCAAACGTATTGAAACCCTGCGTTTTGTTCCAGAAAAACAGGGTTTGATTTGATCGGAAGGTGTTTGAGAATTGGACCCAGGCAGCGAATGAAATCACTTTTTTCTGGGTGAGATTTTTTTTTTAGTGAAATGGAAGAAAACAGAACTCCTTTGTTGGAAAGAGAAGAATACTATGAAAGCTGCCCAGGTTGCAAGATGGATCGTCTCAAACAAGAACAAACTGGGGTCCCATACATGTTCTTGTCTTTTATTTGGATTGTCTCCCTCTGTACTGGTAAGTACTTCATAATTATATCCATATACGTGTTTAAAACAAAAGTTCGAGCTTTTTTCCAGCACAAGTTAATGATATTGTGGAGAAAAATCTCACAATTTTGTCTTAATCAAAGCACTGCAAAAGCATGATATCACAGCGATTCCTTGCGATTTTTCAAAGTAAGATTGAAGTGTTACTGATTATTGCTTTTGGGTTGTCTCTGTCTCTCTGAATGTAAATAAGCAAACCATTTTAGCTTCCTATACTTTGCTTTTCTGTATCTCGAGCTCTTCTTAGAAATGTCTTATGATTAGCTTTTTTGACTTGGTTTTTTTTTGGCTGTCTGTGAGTTTTAACACTCGTATCTTATTATTGTTACATTTTTCAGCTTTGCAAATAGCATCACTATTCCCTTTTCTTTACTTTATGGTATGTTTTCTGCCTCTGAAAAACATGAAAAGTCTGTTTTTATTGTTAGTTTTCTATAATTAAAGATGCTACTTTGGAAACAAAAGTGTCATCACGTGTCTATGGGTTTTTTGGTTGGCAGATCAGAGACTTTCATATTACAAAAAGAGAGGAAGACATTGGCTTCTATGCAGGATTTGTGGGTAATAAATATCTAATCCCAACATTCAGCAGCTTTTACAAGCTGGTAACTTGGATTTCAGATTGACATATTAGTATTAAATATTACCTTTTCTTTTCATATCAGGGTCTTCATTTATGGTTGGAAGAGCTTTGACATCTCTTTTCTGGGGAGTGGTTGCTGATCGATATGGCCGTAAACCTGTTATATTGATAGGGATATTTTCAGTGTTAAGATCCTTTTCATCAACTACCTTGCAAACTTATTGCTATAATTTAGAACATGAAGTCATTTGACACACGTGATTGTCAATTGGTAATTGCATCACCAGTCCACAAGTTTTGGATTTCAGGGTTGTATTCAACACTCTCTTTGGCCTTAGCACAAGCTTTTGGATGGCACTGTCCATGAGATTCCTTCTTGGGTGTTTCAATAGTCTACTTGGCACAGTAAGAGTATGTGTTCCATGTATGCATTTTATCACCTTTTTATCACCTTGACTGACTTCTATACTTTACCTTTTCGGTTGTTCCTTTTAGGCGTATGCTTCTGAAGTATGTAGAGATGAGTATCGGGCTTTGGCGCTTTCAGTTGTAAGATGATCAATCTTGTAGTTAAGTACATCATCTGGATTCTGCTGTAGTATATTTATATCAGACTTCGAATTTCAGGTTAGTACATCTCGAGGCATAGGACTGATTATTGGGCCTGCCATTGGTGGATTCTTTGCACAGGTAGAAACGTTCCATTTTCCCACTCTTTACACATGTTAAAGAAAATTTTCTTGCCTGCTAACCATATTTATTAATTCATGTATGGCCTCATAGCCTGTAGAGAAATACCCAAATATATTCACGGAAAGCTCCATCTTCGGGAGGTAGTGTGTATTGAATTTCTTTTATCCCTATTTATTATCTTTTCTCTTTATGTGGTGATGTTTTGATGTGCATACAATTGCAGATTTCCCTACTTCTTACCATGCCTCATAATATCAGTTTATTCTGTTGGAGTTCTTATTGCCTGCAAATGGCTCCCTGTAAGTTTCAAACTCATTTTGTCATCTTTGCATTTTCTTGTTACTTTCTAGAAATGGTATCAGCGTATCAGGTACTACTTGTCTAATCTGATTCTTGATCAATTAAGACATACGGTTTTGAACTTTGGGTATTTGAGCATTACTGAAACAGGTATCCATCACTCACCCCTAAGACTGAGCAGCATAGCTGAGCGATAAGATTAAGTTGAATTTCTATTTCTTTCAGTCTTCAATATGTTTTTTTCTTCTTTCATTTAATGATTTTTTACTGGTTTATATGCACCCATTTGCCCGCAGTTTGCATATTATGATTGATTCTTTCAAAAAAAGATTGCATTTTGTATCGATACAAGTTTAATCCTTTTGTGGGACAGTCTTCTTATATCAGCATTTTATCACAAAATGTAACATTTCTATTTTTTATTTCTCCCTCCTCTTTTGTGATGAAATTTTATGTAGGAAACATTACACAAGCATGCTGCAAAGGGAAATGAGGCAGTTGATCCATATGATATTCCAGAACTTTCTTCAAATGAATCTGGTCGGAAAGACAATGTGGTAGAACTTGAAGACAGACAGATTGACAAGCCAAATCTCTTTAAAAACTGGCCACTAATGTCTACTATCGTAGTATACTGCATTTTCTCACTTCAAGAGATGGCTTACTCAGAAGTAAGTTATATCCCTTAAACACTATTTACTATCATCCAACAGAAGTATGAACTTCTCACGTTGTTTAGTATTCATCATGATTCATTTCCACATATTCTATACTGGAGTTGTTTGTGTTTTACATAAGACACTTCAACATTTCTTTGCAGATATTTTCACTTTGGGCAGTTAGTGATAAAAAATATGGAGGATTAAGCTTTTCGTCCCAAGATGTTGGTGAAGTTCTTGCTATCTCTGGTATACTTCTACGCTTCATTATTTGCAATTTGATCTTTTTAGAAGAAAGAATCCGTCTGATAACTTGATTTCTATAATTTCCAGGATTTGGCCTTTTACTGTTTCAACTGCTGTTGTATCCGCCAGTTGAAAAGCGCCTTGGGCCGCTCATGGTTACACGCCTTTCAGCTGTAAAAAAACTTACCTCCACATCACTGTATTTCTTGACATTTCCTTGGGTTCATACATAAATACCATCTTTTAACTTTTAACAGTTTGGTGCCCAAGTAGAAAAACAAAATTCATAGTCAAGTTCCTATATTTTATTTGCATAAAGTAAATTAACGCAATGGACCAATGGCAGATCAGCAATTAGAAAATATTTGACATGACACATGGCCGATCAATATCGATCAACCATGCCACATCACCATTGTATGTGATACCAATATTATTTAATTCTTTTTCAGTAAGATAGCAAGTTGATGTTACATTTTTCTTCTTTCATCTTCAGGCAATATCAATTCCATTGCTGTCATGTTTCCCCTATATAGCACTGCTTTCAGGGGTAGTGCTACATTTGGTGATAAATTGTGCATCCATATTAAGAAATACTCTATCTGTAAGTGAAACTAAATACAGGGAAATGAACCAGACATGCTTCCTTTGGAACTGTTCTTCCTCTGTTTCTCGATTTGTGAGGCAAATTCATTGGTGCTATGCAGGTTTCACTCGTTACTGGACTATTCATATTGCTGAACAATGCAGTGGTATATTCTCTGCCCATATTTGATTTTATTTTCTTCATGTTTACACTGATAATCATTACACTTTCTGGTTTCAACATTGTTTATTTATTTCAGCCTCAAAATCAAAGAGGAGCTGCTAATGCCATCTCAATAACTGCAATGTCTGTTTTCAAAGCATTTGGTCCAGCAGGAGGAGGAGCCCTGTAAGTACTATTTTCTCCCCCTTTTCAACACAATGATAAGTTTTCCCTTTCTTTGTTTATCATCTTCTTCCCTTCTTCATGCACAAGAATCACTTTCTTTTTTCTTGATTAATACTGTTGAGTTTCTTCATGAAAATGTAGCTTTTCTTGGGCACAAAAGCGACAAGTCGCCTCCTTTCTCCCAGGTTTGTGATCGAGGTCCAATCATGTATATACATATAAATGTATTTGATACAAGACATTTCTTTGTTTTCTGGAAACAGGAGATCAAATGGTTTTCGTTGTGCTAAACGTTATTCAGTTGGTCGGGTTGATATTGACTTTCAAGCCCTTTCTTGCCGTCGCCGAGACTCGTTCTTAAGTTGTTTAATTCTCCTTCACTGGTATTCTTAAAAAAAGAAAAACATTGATCGCTTCAGATTTCTTGAATCATTTGTGCCAACAATTTGACTCTAATTCCGCTGGAATAGGCAGAATAAGGTTAAATGAAAATATCTTTTAGTGAAGTTATTCCCGCACTTCATAGTAGGAATGTGTAATTCGATTTAATCTCGTAAAAATAAGTTAGTCATATATTTTATTATTTAATTTTTTTTCATTTTATGATAAAGTATAATTTTTCAAATTTCTATTCAAATTTAACTGTAATATTTTATAATGTTATGACACAAATTAATCTAATTTAATCAATTTCATCTGATAGAAAAGACAAATAATTTTTATACGTAAGATTTATACTTGATGATTCAATAAAGTTTGAAGTAAAACAATGGGCTATTGGCCCATTTTTGACACTGGTTTGGGTTATTATCAAGTTGTCAAAAAGCTTTGCTATCGTCTTAGGTGGACCTGTACTATACCCTGGTTGGGATATAGTGCGTCAGAAAATTATTTAGGAATATAGGACATTTTTCACATGAACTCATTATATCGATGTGATGAGTTTCAAAGGATATTATTTTTATATTTCATCATTATTATTTAATTAATTTCTAAGAAATTCGTCACCTCAAGATGACAAGTTTTATTAAAATTATATTATTTTTTATAGTTATTTACTTTAAATGGAAAAATGAAGAAAAAAAATCTTTAGAGCTCGTCACCTTGGTCACGAGTTCCTGTAGCCTAAAATGAAATTTTTGTTTTCAATGTAGTTGTTTTTATCTTTTTAATGTGAGGAGTTCGAATGGTCATATTGATATATGATTGAAAAGTTAAGCAAATTGTAATACTTTTTGTTTAAAAGAACAACGAACTATAAACGTTAAATTAAACCATTAAATATTACATTATAGAGACAAAAACAACGAACCGTGAACATGACATTACAAAGAAGAAAACAACAAACTTAAACTATAGTAGTATTCGGTATGATGTTTTAATCTTCGTAATTAGTAGACTCGTCATAAATACTATTAAGAAGAAAACAAACCGTCATCTGTGTTTGTTTCTTCATCATTTGTCTAAGTTGGTGGGATATTCAAAATGAAAATAACATTCTCAACCGTACGAGCAAGGTCAAGATTAGCGAACTCTACAAACAAATTGACATTAGACAAAGAATGATAGAAGTATGTCTCAATCATACCAGCAAGGTTGATATCATCCCTTAGATGAAACGTCGTGCATGATAGTGGAAATCTATAGTATAACAAAGATATTCTTCTATTGCTTCCGAGTTGAACCCTTGTTTCTATATTGAACTTCAACTCGTTTAGTTGAATTTTTTTGAAACATATGGTTAAAGATTTGCAATAAAAAAAGTTGTTGCACGAATAGTTGAATGCTCTGCGAGGTTGGGCACAATCACCAACCTCTAGTCACCCCCAAATATAGAGTTGGGTATACAGGCTACCCGTTTGTTTAGCCCACGAGTTTTGACGGTGCGGGCTTAAACGGAGCGGTTTAAAAAGCCTACAATCATAAAATATTTTGAAATCTATGGCCCGCAACCCGTCCATTTAACTCGCGGGTTAAACGGGTTTACCCTCGGCACGTTAAATAAAAATAATTTTAAATGCTTTAAATTCAATAAAAAATAATGTTCTAACTTGTTACACCGTTAAAAAAATAAATAATATTTAAATTTTATTTTAAATAGCCAGAAATGATTATAAAATAATATTTTTTTAATTTTTTAATCATTAATATATATATATAACGATAAAATTACTTAAACTCAAATTAAAAAAACAATATTCACTTATATCACCAAATTGAAAAACAAATAAAACAATAATCACATTATACTTTTATAAAACACTATTATTCAATGCTATAATATGAAGACACAAAAGTGTCTACAGGCAGAAATTCAAACAGAAAATTTCAATAAAGTCAAACATTATACAAATCTAACAAATTTTCTTTTGTAAAAGCCTTTAAAAGTTGAAAAGTATGTTTTTAATTTTTTTCTTTTACTTTTCTTTCTTATTTTTAATCCAAATATTATGTGTCATGTGATATATTATTAGAATATCATGTGACTTTTTATAATTAAAGAACGAAATGGATAACATACTTCATGAAAAAAATAAAGGTCAAAATTAAATAAAAAAATCTTTAAATACCAAAGTGATAATGATGTAAATTTTATAAGACTAAAATATTATATAAATCTTTTAATTTTTATTTTTTTTAAATGAAGAATAATTTGATACATTGTAAATGAAAAAAAATCAAACAGCGGTAGAATTATGACAAATACCCTAATAAATTTAAGAACTACAATGGTTATAAGTAACATCATATTTATATGTAATTTATTTTCTTTTTTTATAAAATTCTTTAAGTTTATTTTTTTCTAAAATTTTAAATTAAGCGGGCTATTGCGGGCTACCCGCAGGTTTAACGGTTTGGGCTAAAAAGCCCGCAATTTAAACGAGCTTCAGTTTTTTACATCCAAAACCCGCACGGGTCGCGGGTTAAACGGGTAGCCTGCGGGCCTTAGCCCATATATCCACCTCTACCCAAATGTCATGACCCCAAATATGTCGCTATCATTATCCAGTTGCAACACATGACATAAACTATAATGCCATGAGAAATCCTGAGATTCCTGTTATGCAGGATATATGCGCAGCCCACTGGGGTTCCTCAGACGACAGATCAATAGAGTTGGCAATTGGGTTCCAGTTTGAAACTAAGAAAGATGCCCAACTAGCAGTGAAGGAATTTTGTATCAGAGCTCATATAGAATTCAATGTGTTGGATTTTGATCAGAAGATATATTTTGTTAAATGTATAAACAACAATGTCGGATGTAAGTGGATGATATGTATCTCATACCTATAACGAAAGATATTGTGGCAAGTGACAAGGTTTCACTCTCAGCACAGTTGTACGTTGAGCTCCTCGACACAAGACCACAAGCACTTAGATTCTAATGTCATATGTGTATACCTGCATACGTCATGCTTTTAATAGAGAAAAATCCAATGATCCCAGTTTTAATGATAGTGACATCAATCTGGAACACATTTGGTTATATTTTGTCTTACTAAAAGTCATGGATGACAAAAAGGAAAGCTATGACACTATTGTACTGTGATTGAGATCAGTCATACAATGAGCTCCCACATCCATTGAATGCACGCAATGAAATTTTTCATCCCAGTAACCATTGTTTGTTCTTATGCTTATCCTACAACCACATTTAATGGACATGTTATCCCAGGAAATAGAGTTTTTGGATGCTTCTTCTGGGCTTTCCAGTCATCCATTGAAGTTTTTTGTTACTGCAAACAAATGGTTCAAATGGATGACACTTTTCTCTATGGATTATACAAACATGTCCTAATGATAGTTGTTGCACAATATGGTAACAAAAATATTTTCCCCATTGCCTTTGCCATTATTAAAAATGAGTTCGAGGAAATGTGGAATTTATTTCTGACAAACTTGAGTTCTCATGTTGTCACCTAAGATGAGGTTTGTATGATCTCATACTGTTCATCTGGGTTATTTGCCACGATTGAAGGACCGGGAAGTATGTGGTCACCTCCCCATGCATTTCTAGTTTATTGCATACATCATATTGCATCCAATGCTATGACAAGGTTTAAGAATAAGAAGATCAAGAAAGAGATTATCAACATGAGTAACTTATTATTTTGTTTTCCTTTATTTATGTTCTTAATTTATTATTGTACTTAAATCTAACTTTTTTTTTTCAGGATATGCTTTACTACAACCGAACTTCTGTCAAGGCTGAAAAATCTGAGGAAATATGGAGAAGAAGTTTATAACTTTGTAGTTGAAATACCTCGAGAAAAATGGTCACATGCATATGACAATCAAGGTCGACGTTACTATCATATGACAATCAATCTTACCGAATGTATTAATTTAGTTCTTATAGGGACTAGACATCTTCCTATAGCAAGTATTGTTAGATTGGGCATACAAAAGTGCCCAAGTAGAGACAATGATCAATGAAGGTGAAAATTGGGCTCCATATCTGGAGAAAATAATTAACAAAAAACAAACACATGCAACATCAGTGAATGTTCATAATTTCGCCTGACTCGATTCTGATTATGTTGTCCAAGTACATGTTCGACCACATGAGGGTGAGAATTCTGCCACATACACCAGTAATCTCAATAGAAGATGGTGTGATTGTTGTTGATTTCAAGGCTTCATATACCCATGCACTCACGCGGTTGCCATATGTATGCATGTGAATGTAGACCCATACTCGTACGCTAATGATTGTTATAACATGAATACTATGCGCAACATATACAGTTGTGACTTTAAGTATCTCCCAAATGATTAATATTGGCCACCAACTGTTTATGGAGAATGGTTGCCCAATCCATAATTACGAAGGAAGTTGAGGGGTCATCCTGAATCTAGTCGAATTCATACTGATATAAATAATCCTTAACGAGAGCAAGGTCTGCCAAAGATTTGTGGCCATTGCAGAGGTGAATGCCATAACAAAAAACATTGTCCATATGTTCCAAAATATCGATCGGGCAGATAAAACCTTCATAAGTATTCCCATATTGTATGTTATATTTGTTTTGAATAATTTATCAATATCAATAACCATCTTTATTTTTTACTTTTCATATATAAATACAAACTATTCATAAATAGCGTTTAACTACACTTAAATTCATACATATATATAACATTTTTTTAACAAAATAAACAACTTTTCTTTTTTTTTTCTTTTAATTTTTACATTATTATTTTTCTTTTTTTTCCATTCATCTTAATAAGTCGTTTATTGTGTCGGTTTGGTAAGTCTTCATTCTTCTTCTTATGTTGATCAATAATTGACTTTAGAGAAAATAACGTCAGTGACAAAAAATGCCTTATAATATATGAATTTAACCAACTTTTTTTGGATTTGCCAAAATGACCAACAAATTCGCAACGCGAATTCCAATTTCGCAACCCAGTTTCCAATTTCGCAACGCGAATATGTAAATCGGATTGCGATTTTTCAAATTTGCAACGCAAAAGTCAAATTCGCAACTGAATTTCAAATTCGCAACGCGAATTTAATTTCGCAACAGGTTTTAGTTTCGCAACACAAATGTTTTGGGTATATAACAACGCAGCAGCAACTCATAACCTAAATCCCTAAATCACAACTCATTCTATCTCCATCTATCACTCTCTCCGGCGACATCCGTTCCTATATCCAATGACATCCTTCCCCATCTCTATTTTTTTTACATAATTTTATTTCTATATAATTTTCAATGATTTCTCTCCCAAATTATCAACTATCAACTTAATAAAGGTATGTTTTTCTCTAAGTTAGTGATGATATCTAGTTTATAGCTCGTTTGTTTAGTAAATTAATTTACAATTTTTAGAATGAAATCATCTAATGTTGATCATGTTTGGATAGATTTGTGTTTTGGAGGGTCATGGGAGAATGTTCATTGTGTTTTACAATATGTGCCTTTACCCATGAATTTTCAACTAAAACTGTCATTAAAAAAGTTAACTTATAAAACTCTAATGTTACGTGTTGCAAAGAAATTGAATTTAGAGCCTCTAAGTGGATTTAGGCTATCTTATCTGAGAAAAGGTAAAGTTTATTTGTTAACCGATAATGAAGACGTTGAACGATTCATTTCTTACATTAGTGTTTTGCAAGAAGATAATGTTACATTATATGTTGTTGAACCTAGAAGTAGTGAAGTTGGGTCAGTAGTGGGTAATCAACTAAGTTCTTCAACCCAAAATTTAATGGTTCCACCACAATTTCATCACCAAGCAAATTTTGTTTCACCACATTTCCAATACCAAACACAATATCAAACACAATCTCAAAACCCACAACCTTTTCCTAATCCAAATCCCAATCAACTTTCAGCATCAAATTCTGGTTTTCGTATTGACCAGTTAGACGATTATGAGCCAACAAAAAAATTTGTGAGTACTAGTTAGTATTCGAAATTTGATCTTGGTCAATACCTGGACTTTGATCTTGGTCAATACTCGAATTTTAATGATGTGATGGAAAAAGAAACAGACCCTACATGTAATAATTTTGATATTGGTCAATACCAGAATTTTGATGATGAAACAGCTGCTATCGAGGAAGATTTTTTTGATGATAATGAGGAAGAAGTTACGATTGTGAATGAACATGTTGAAAATACATTCTGTAATTCATATAACCCTGAAGAAGAAAAATAAGAAGGAGAAGAAGTCCCCGAAGAAAGGAAAAAGAAGAAAATTCCACGGGAGTATAACTGGAATATGCCAGAATTACTTCAGATACCGGAAGAAGAGTTGGTAAAGATATCAGTTGATTGTTACACAAAAGTTATTCGTATCAAGAAAGATGATTGTTTTGATACAAAGGAAGACTTGAAGATAGCTTTGTATACGAAATGTGTGGAAGATGGCTATCAACTAAGAGTTAACAAATCAAGCAAAGATCGTTTCGAAACAAGGTGTATGATTGACAAAAATTGTACGTGGCGTATGATTGCAAAGAGGATAAAAGATTGCGAAATGTTTCAAGTTAGGACTTTTATTGATAAACATACATGTTCAAGAACCCAAGTTTTTCCTCACCATAGACAGGCAAACAAAAAGGTGTTGGGTGGTTTTCTTGCTGAGTTAATGTTTTTGAATGGAAATGTGTATCGAGGACATGAAATTATGACTGACATGAATGCTCGATTCAAGATTAGTATCTCATATTCTCAAGCTTGGAGAGCCAAATGTTATGTCTTGGAATTGTTGAGGGGGTCTCCAGAAGCATCGTTTGCCCAACTGTCGGCTTATTGTCACAATTTAAAGCTGAAAAATCCTGGGTCGGTAACTCATATCAAAACATATAGAGATGGACGCTTTGAGTTACTGTTTATCGCCATTGATGCTGCGGTTAGTAAATCATTATAATTTTGTTGACTCATTTTTGTTAGTTGCATGCATTTCACATTTAAATGATTATATTTCTTGTGTATATGATTTTGTAGATTCGTTCATTTGTTACTTGCATGTGCCCAATTATTATAGTTGACGGAGCACATTTGAAAGGTCGATACCTTGGTGTAAACTTATTAGTAGTAGGCATGGATGCTAACATTGGGATACTGCCAATAGCTTACGGGGTTGGCAAATCTGAAACCTCTGATTCATGGACATGGTTTATAGGGCATCTTAGGGATTGCATAGGTCTTATTAGCAATATGACAATCATATCCGATAGGGCAAACTCAATTGACAACGTTGTTAGAAGGTGTTTCCCAGATGCTTTTAATGGACTTTGTGGTGTTTATTTGTACAGAAATCTAAAATCAATGTCTGCTGGTATAAAAAATCACAAATGGACATACTGGAAAGCTGTAAAAGCTTATCGGGAAGTGGATTTTAATAAGCATATAAATTGTTTAAGACGTGTTTTGCCTCAATGTGCTCAAACACTAGAAGATGTCGGGTTTGAAAGATGGTCAAGAGTACATCAACTTGGAGCAAGATATGGTTTTATGGCATCTAATAGTGCAGAATCAATCAACGCTCTACGTCGTCATTCCCGGAAATTACCCATTACTATGTTAATGGAGTTTTTTCGAGCCTCTATTCAATAGTGATACTACAAGAAAAGAAACCATGTAGGTATTATTTCTTTAAATTCGTAACTTATCATATATTTTACTAAGTATTATTTATTTAAATTTACAGGAAAATTGGAACGTCGTGTTGCACCATGGACTGAAAAAAAAGATAACGAAACGTGTTGTGAAGTCAACGTCCTGGAGAGTTGAACCATGTTCAAACACTTTGTTTGAAGTATTGGATAATAACTTAAATGAGCTTATCGATCTAAATGTAAAGACGTGTAGCTGTAAGAAATGGCAAACATCTGGTTATCCGTGTGGTCATGTTATAAAAGTTGCTCTTCATCTAAACCAAGATGATTCAAGCGCATACGCTATGGATTGCTACACTACAGAAGTATATCGACAGACTTATGCCGATATTGTCTACCCATATCCACATCCTTCTGAGTGGGACATACCAGATGACTTACAAACAGTTTTGTCACCAGTCATGGACAGCAGACTACCTGGCCGACCAAAAAATCACGATCGTATATCGTCTAAGGGTGAAGAGAAGAGGATATCGACATGTAGTCGGTGCAAGGAAAGTGGCCATACAAGGTTGACCTGTGGATCGCCAGTGCCATCACAATCATCTTTTCCTCTACCAAAAAATGGATCCTCATCAAAATCCAAAGCTCATATGGTGCTAAGTAAAAGGAAATCAAAATCGCAATCAAAATCTCAATCACAACCGGCTTCACCTTTTGGGACTTATTAACTTAGGTGATTTTTAAATGCAAACGTTGTATTATGTGTATTTTATGTGTGAATGCATACATTTTCAGTTAGACATTCATTAGTAACTTGAGTTTGAACATTGCTATGATCTGTTCAGTTATTATCATGTTGGGATTTTCTCTTGTGTTTGATTGCTTGGATAGTTGTTATCTTGCTTTTTCAGGTGTCCTTAGCTTGTATTTATAGCTTGGAATGTGTTTGATGTTATATATACCTTGATGTTGTATGTTGCGATCAACACGAAAGTTAAATTGGCAACGCGAAAGTAAAATTTGCAACGCGAAATAAGCGTTGCAATAGTCAAATTCGCAACGCAAAAGACAAATTCGCAACGCGATAGTCAAATTCGCAACACGAAATCGCAAACCGAATTAGACTTTCGCGTTGCGAATTTGACTATCGCAACGCTTATTTCACGTTGCGAATTTACCTTTCGCGTTGCGAAATTACCTTCAACATAATGCAGATTGAAAATTAAACAACAAATCAATTAAACATTGTTGTGGGTACATTATTTGAACATTGTTATGAGTACATTATTTAGAAAAATAATGTTCCGGACTTCGTTAGAAATAACCTTTTTTCATCGGATTAATTTCGTTTTTGTAGGTACATTATTTGAACATTGTTATGTATAAATTTGTTGTGTATGTATGTTTTGGTTTGATTATATTGTATGTATATTTTCATTCAGATGAGATGGGCTGTGTATAACAAAACAATCTATCTCTTCCATGTGAGTACTTTATTCCAACCATGTGACAAGTGTGACAACCCTATCAACTCACAACTCAGCTTTAAACTCAATCAATATTGTCTTTTAGCATGATGGTTCATAAAGCATGTTACTTGAACAGTATGAATCAATTATGCAATTTTCATGTTCAATTTAACACTGCATTTCAAATTCATTTCATATGTAATTGAAGTTTGAATTTAAATTTCAATATAAATTTCGGCTCCACTATAAATATTAGCCCAAGCCAATATGCATGTTATCATTGCTTATTCCTAATTTCCATTGCTTTTTTTCTAACTTTAAACGCGAGAGAAATCCCGACCATCGTATTTTTTGGTCAACTTTAAAGCGTCAGAAACGTTTCGGGCGTATGATCTGGGTGGTATACGAGAAATGCAACAAATGACAACTAAAAATCCCGATAATTGAGGGCTACAACTTGTAATAATAACAAAAATAATAAGTCCGAAATGCTTCTGAGTACTACCCAAATCATAAGTCTGAAATGCTTACGATGCTCATCAAAATCTAAAGCTCATATGGTGCCAAGCAAAAGGAAATCAAAATCCAAATCTCATATGGTGCCAAGCAAAAGGAAATCAAAATCTACAACTGGAGTTTGAACATTGATATGATCTGTTCAGTTGTTATCATGTTGGGATTTTCTCTTGTGTTTGATTTTTTGGATAGTTGTTCTCTTGCTTCTTCAAGTGTCCTTAGCTTGTATTTATAGCTTGGAATGTGTTTGATGTTGTATATACATTGATGTTGTATGTTGCGATCAACGCGAAAGTCAAATTCGCAAACCGAAAATCGCGTTGCGAATTTTTACCTTCAACATGTCTTTTTTGCCTTCAAACATAATACAGATTGATTTTTTTAAAAACAACAAATCAACTTTTACAAATCAATTAAACAAGCAAAAAAATAATTCTTATTTACAAATCAAATTAAACAAATCAACTTTTACAAATCAATTAATCAAAAAATAAATCTTATTTCCTCATCAATTAAACAAATCAACTTTCAATATAAAATTCAATTAAACAAAGAAAAAAAAGTGTACCCCAGACTGTTGTTTATGCACAAATACATTTCACGCAGCTCACTTCAGGATTAACCTGCAGAAACTAAACATTTGCTCAAACAACACTTTCTATACATCTAAAACTAACAAACAATAAATTACTGAATTCTAGGTACTTAACCAAATATTTTCAAACCAATTAAAGAGTACATATAACAACACTTGCTCAAATTTACCAATTGTTTATGTACAACTTTCAGCACGCGGATGCAGGTAGGCAGTGTCTCGTATATATCGATCTGGCCATATAATACCGAAACCACAAGCCTACTGCAGCTCTATCTATATCTGTGGGAGGTAGATACTATATACTTCCTGTCGTCAAACGTTCCAAGAACAAGCATACGAGAGGACCACAATCCCCTCTAGCTCCCTTCGTTTGTTATGGCTTAGTCTCGTCTCTGATCATTGTAATTTTGAACTTCTTTGGCTTCTTGTTTCCAGAATTTGTCCAATAATCAAGCGCATTCAAGTATTCAGCCAAATGATCGCTCCATCCCTTTGTAATAATATCTCTCAAATCAGACAATGGTATGTAATTCAACATGTTGTCATATACCATTTTCTTCAGGGATAGGAGCTGAAGCTCGACGAGAAGCCAATGACGACGTTCCAAAATAGGGATAAATACCTGCAATCATAAATAATTGCGCACATCAAATAAATTTTATGAAAACCTTTAAAATATTCAAAAAAATAAATATTAACCTTATCGACCTCCCACCACGCAGGATAAAGTTTAGCTTTTCCATTAGCCAACTTATATGAAGCATCTCTCTGATCCTTCAAGTGAGTTGCGTGAAAAGACGTCGGCATAATAGTCCATCGAGTATTTTTTATTTTCTTTAATTTCCTTATTATTAGAAGACGTGACACTCATGCATCAATATGCTGTTTTATAAAAAAAAATACATATATTAGTGAATTTATTAATAAATTTTAAAAAAATTAATCAAAATGCAATATAAGAAGAATATAAGACTTATCACCCCTTCGAGATAGCCATTATCTTCAACCCCTAATAAAATACCCCACTAAGACCGATCAAGAAACAAATGATATGCATCGTCGATTTGGCATAAGTCAGAATAACACCCCTTGCTCCGCTCATGTAGATAAAAATCAACTGCGGTCTTAGCCCAAAGGGTATTATCCGTAATTGTTTTTGGTAGTGTTTCCCTCTCCTCCTGAGGAATGGTACTGGCCGGTAACACATACGAAAGCCAACTCGCATTCATCATATCGGGCACGAGAGGGGGTTTATCAATATGTCAACATATGACACCATGTGAATCGGGCTCTTGAACGGTGGGCGGGACCACTTGAACGATGACAGGGGCCTCTTGAACGGTGGAAGGGCTTCTTCGATGATGAGAGGGTCCTCTTGAACGATAGGAGGTGCCTCTTGAATGATGATAGGTGCATCGGGCTTATTCTTACGGAGTCTTGACACTAGTGGGGTGAACGGAGACATAATGGCACGTGCACGACGTCTGATGCGTAAACCCCGTCGTGCAAGAAAAACTCGACGTAAAGCATCAACCTTATCAGGCCGCTGAAAATAAATTAATATATAAATCACTAAATAAATAAATAAATAATGCCGAAAAAAGGTTATTTGCATTGTATTAAACAAATTTACCTTATTGTGTAGAGTATGAACCTCATTCTGCAATGATAAAACAATCTCGCGTAGAGCGGCCACCTCGTCATGTAAAGTAGATACCTCACCACGAAGCGCACCATTATCATCGCGTAAAAAATCCACCTCACCACGTAAAGAACGAACCTCGTCATGCCATGCACTATTATCTTCACGTAAAGTATTGACCTCGTGACGCAAAGCACCAACCTCATCACGTAACTCCCTTAACTCATCCCGTGGAGGTAGAGAACAGGGAGATGGAGATAGACAGAGCCTTTTTTCCGGTCGCCTATCATGAGGTGATGGTGGAGAAGAGGCTCAATGATGTGATGGAATAGGTGATGGTGGAGGTGGAGAAGAGGCTCGACCAGGTGATGGCTTCGGGTGTCGAGCTATAGAATCGGCCCGATGGGGTGACGACTCTCGAAGTGGGGGGTGCTCATCATCCGTCCCATCAAAAAACCGCTTACTAGCTTGCCACCAATCAGTGGCAAGCTTAGCATCTGAGGGTGTCAGCCTTTGTAATGGGTAGTTGGCCTCTTAACAATATAAAAGCTCAAACAAAGTTAAACGTGTACTAGTAATAACTTGTTTATATATGGTAGTGTTTGTGTGTTAACTTACATCATTAATCGTCATATATGGGAGTAAGTCTTCCCAATCCAACATGCGGATCCTCTTCCAGGTAATAGCCCTAGGAATATCATTTGATTTTTTTATCGCATATGTTCGCATGCTAGGGAAAGCCTCAAATATCCAAATCTACAAACAATATAATACACAAACATTAGTAATTGTTAAATAATTAATTATAATTTTGGAAACATTATATAGAAATTCTTACCTTAAAGGCCCAAGTAAAGCCTGTCAAAGTGTATTTAGAACCATTGCCCCACAAACTTTTTCGGTCCTCGAAGGCAGACGACAACTTCTTCCATGTAGCTTTCCATATATATGAACCCTACGAAAACATGTTCCATGCATTTAGGTCCTCTACCAATAATATTAGGTCCTCGAAGATTGGTTGTCTGCCCTCTTTGCCTAAAAAGTCGGTATGCAAAAGTAGTAAATGGCATACTCGGACAACATCAAGGTCATCCATCCGAGTAAAACCATCTTTATCAAATAATATCTTCAAGTCATCGACATGTATACTCGGCTTCGACTTTGCCAGCTCAGGAAAAACCCGATATAACCATGATGGGCGGGCGATATGACTAGTGTACTGACCTACATCATCGTGTCCGAAGCGTAGACCAGTGATTAAGCAAAACTCCTCCCGCCCAAAACAAGTATACGCCGGTGCCAGAGGAAAATGAAACCATATCTCCTCATCACCACGTTGTACCCCCTCGGGTAGATCGTTAGTCATGGTCTGAAGAAACAAATGTGTCAACATAGCATCTCCACCCGTATGTTGCACTTTCAGCCATGACCCGAAGTAAGTATCCTCAAATAATTTTCTTTGTAGAGGTGTAAGCGTCGACGTAATTTTAGTGGCTAGGCTCAATTTATTCCTTAAGGTCAATGCATTCGAAAAAAATTTCTACAAAAACAATAAACATACCAAATTAGATATACCAAAAACTAAAAATTATACACTATAAACAGACATGATATTAAACAGTGAAAACAAAGCCAAATATGTTTCAAACTAGCACGGTATTCACCCAAGTCATTATTCCATCATAGTTCACAAAATGCATCAGATAACATTCCAGAAGTAAGCACTTATATAAACATTTAAAAGGGCAACATATAGGTTTAGTGCATGCTCAAGGACAACATAAAGAATAGTAGTTTATTCTTGAAACTTAAATTAGCAACACTGTGAAGTTAGTATTTGTCCTTGTTTTTTTGGTTGAAGTAATGCAATTCATTCAAGTTTCAATTTGCAGAATAAAAGAAGTTTCTGAAACTTAAATTCGCAACGCGAAAATGAAAATCGCAACACGATTTTAGTTTCGCGTTGCGAATTTGGTGTTGCGATTTAGGGTTTCTTCAACAAAAAGACAAAACAAAGACAAATACTAACTTCACAGGGTTAAAGACTAAATAGTTTAGCAGTATTGGCAGCAACCGAATGAATTTAGCAATCTCAGTGAAATGGTTAATCTAATAATAATACAAAAATTTCAAAATAAAAATAAGAGATTAAAAAAACTAACCATCGGTAGTTGATTTTCCATTTCTGACCGTGAATGGTTGTGAGGGTTGATCTGAGAGATGGAGATAGACGGATTTTGTCGAAAATGGGGACGGATTTCATCGGATATGGGGACGGATTTCGCCGTAGAGAGTGAGAGATGGAGATGAGACTGAGTTGTGCTTTAGGGTTTTAGGTTAGAGATGATTTGCGATAATACTATTTACATTTGTGTTGCGAAATTAATATTGTGTTTCGCGTAAAAACATTTGACTTTCGCGTTGCGAATTTGACTATCGCGTTTCGAATTTGACTTCTGTGTTGCGATTTACATATTCGCATTGCGAAATTGGAAACTGGGTTGCGAATTTGTTGGTCATTTTGGCAAATCCAAAAAAAAATTGGTTAAATTCGTATAATATAAGACATTTTTGGTCACTGAGGTTATTTTCTCTTGACTTTATTGACTCTTTTACCCATTACTCATCTGAAGACGTACTTGAATCCGAATCGTGTTAGCATATGTAACTTTGTTGCCAAGAAATGTGAACCCTTTGTTTCCCTCGAAAGTCCTTGTGGTTTCGAAGATGCCATTGGTATTGGAAATGGAGTCTTAGATCATTAGACCTTGATACTGGTGGGACCTATTAACTATCGTTACAAGCCAAGGTCTTATTGTTCAGATAACAGTGACCCTGATGGCGAGGACATACCCGAAGAAGATGCTGTGTGTAGGATTTGTCTGGTTGAACTACGCGAAGGATGTGAAACACTGAAGATGGAATGCAGCTGCAAAAGCGAGCTGGCTTTGGCGCACAAAGACTGTGCCGTGAAATGGTTCAGCATCAGAGGCAACAAGACCTGTGATGTGTGCAAGCAAGAGGTTCAAAACCTACCTGTCACACTTTTACGAATAGGAACAAGTAGAGGCCTTCAGGCTGATGCATATGCATCTGGCAATCGGTAACAAACAGTTTGTTAATGGATGGAATTAAATACCTATGATTGCTGAAACTTCTAGGATACATATAAAAATATGATTGCTGAATTTTAGTTTGATGTTTGCAGGATTTGGCAGGAGATCCCTGTTCTTGTTATCGTCGGCATGCTTGCATACTTTTGTTTTCTTCAGCAACTTCTGGTAGGATAAGCAGTTTCTTTTTCGGATTTGCCCTGTTTTTCACTTCATATCCTTCACACACATATATATTTTACCTGCAGGTTGGAAAAATGGGTACTGGAGCTATTGCTATATCTCTTCCATTTTCATGTTTGCTAGGCCTCCTTTCATCCATGACATCATCAACAATGGGTAGGTTTGGGAAACATTCTTCGGTTCGGTTATATAATTCAGATTTCAATGCTTCAGTGTCTTGTTTCATACGAAATAGGAACATGGTCAGCAGAAACTAGCTTAAATTTTATAGTTACAAGCACCATTCCGGTTTCACCTTTTTCTGTTTTAGTTAGAAGCCGGTCCGACTCTAGTTTCATGCATAAGCATGCTTGCATATGTAGCAGGCACTTGCAGTGGATAGGGAGAAACCATAGTTGATTAGCCTGAGAAATGCTGTCACTACTGTGAGATTTTAGAGGAAATTCCTGCTAAATTATTCTCTATATCCTGATTTAAACCTCTTCATCTTTCATATTCAGTGCAGCGGAGATTTGTCTGGGTTTATTCATCGGTTCAATTTTTGTTGGTGGTTGTCTTTGCTCATATATTTTATTCTTTGGTAAGTAGCACCTAGTTCCTTGGATGTTTGCAAGTACAGAGTTGATTCATATCCATCCACTATTGATGTTTGTTGCCTGCAGGTGAAAGTACAGGTACTTCTATCAATTCTCCTGGCAACATTTTCTGGATTGGGTATTGCGATGAGTGGGACTTCTTTTGTTGTCGAGATCCTCCGGTGGAGAATAAGATGGCAGGTTTGGTCACAGCAGCAACATGGTCTGCAATCGATGACTCAACCACAGGTCCAATCCCCTAGAGATGTTAATTCACCTGTGTCTCAAAGAGGTCCTATTGTAAATCAGTAAAATGATGAAACTTCAACGGGAGGTGAACCGGTTGCTTACTCGAAAGCCCGACAATGGAGGTTCTAGCATTATATTATGTTATGTATACAATCACTGCTTCTGTAATGCAAATCAAATAGGCTGCCTTACATGAAAAGGGTCGGTTCAGAGACCGGAAATAAACTTACACCGCGAGTTTATATCGGTCCTCGAGGTTGATCTCCGAAGAGACTTTCATGAATTAGGTTATAGTGTGCTTGCAGAACGGTATGTAATGAATACATTCGTGCAATTTTACACTGTTTTGTTATGCAGGTTCTTCTTTTTCAAAGGCTATGAAATGCACTGTTAAGAGCTCGTCTTAAATCAACAAAATAATGAACCAAGAAATCATAAGTTAATAATATCTGAAAATTTAGCGATGTTTAAGTAATCTGCTTCTTCCTTACATTTTAAGAAATATATATATGATGTATAAACTCGTGATCGAAGTATTAAAACTTAAAATAACATATTTAAACTATAAATGTGTTATAATTCATAGACGCGAGTCATAGATTGTCTTATCGTAAGTAATTGATTGTTAAATTAAAACTAATATTCTAAAATGCTAAGATGAGAATTCTCTGTACTGATGAGCTGATATTAAAGAAAAGATGACCCAACGAAATTAATGTTCATGCATGGCTAATTAGGGGTTGATTAGATTTGTGATAGTTAGTTGTTCCTTACTACCATTGGTGCCTATATTTGGGAATCGAGTCACTCAGTCACGTGATAAGCACGTTGAGATTGTCAGGCAAGAATAACTCGAGAAAATATTTGAAGTAAAGCTGCATCTTTTCAGTACTCTTGTCCCCCTATTTATTTGTTGGTTTTTCCCGTTTTCCCTTTATTTTAGAATTCTTGTGTGCAACTTTTGTATATAATTTATAATTAGATATAACTTTTTTCAAATGTTTAAATTTATATATTTATGATATAAATTGTTTTGTTAATATAATAACACATTTAATCTTTAATATTTATAGATTCTATATTTTTATTATATTAATTCTAATTTTTTTTAAAATCTGTACATTTATAAAATTTATCAAATTGCCTCCTCCAGCATAGGCAACGCCCTCGCCAACTGCCATTAACTACCGCCAAGCTCTACACAGCCCCAATCATCACCATACCTTTGTGTCTTCACTCCCAGTAGGTTTTCAAATCACATCACGGTTTGAAAACGTGATAGCGTCCGCGAAATAATAGTTTTGTTGCCGTCCGAGTTACCTATTACACCCGCAATAGCATCCAATAGCGTTCGCGACGGTTGCAATAACACCCGCGATGGCCACAATCATGATAAATCCGAAACCGCGATGGCCACAATCATGATAAATCCGAAATTACCGAAAGTGCGACCGCGATTTGAAATCCTGACTCCCAAACTCATCACTGCCCCAACACAACCATGAAGGGGAGCCTGTTACCAAATTATTGGCACTATAAGAGGTGTCGGAAAGCAGGGCAGACCAAATTGTTGGTGGCAGTAGGTTTCGATGAGAAAATTATTTCTATTTAAAAGTAAAATCATTGTATTTTCAGCTGTTCCTCCAATAAAAATCTATTAGTAAATCGACTGTAGAGAAGTAAGAGAAACAGATACGCATGCTGCTTAATATTTGGTTTTAAAGCAGGGAGCAGGAGTAGGATGTTAGATTTTAGAATTGATTTTTAATCTTAAAGCAGTAAGACGGGCGCCATATTAAATAGAAACAACAGATATGGGGGGAAATTACTATTAGGAGCCATTTATTATTCAGCATACGTTTCAGAGAGATGCATAACCATGCCTACAAGCCGTTACAACCATTACGGATTCGCTCTTGTTATCGATTTAAAATGATCTGGGTCGGATATTCGAACTATGATAATTTCGGATCCCTTGTTTCCACTCGATCTATCTTTAGAGCTATTCCCTTTCTATCTATTGATAAAATATTAAAGAAAAGAGAGGCAAAAGCTCACCCGGAATCCCTCTGATCAGGTCACAACTCATCCTTCGTATTCACACTGCTGCTCTTGTCGCTCTCCTTGGTTTCGTGATCCGAAGCTGGTTTGTCTTTTGGAGTTGAAAATGGCTTTTGGAGCTTAAAAGGGATCGAAGCATGTTTCTTGAGGAACTTGTAATATGCCACCACAGAGCGTTCACCTTTATCTGCCCAAGTCCACCATTCAAACATTTTCACTTGAAGGATGGATGAATACAAGCAGAATTGAATATACTTCTTCAGGATCAGAACTCTTGTTTCCTGCTGGGAAGAACAGAATCGTGGGGAACCCCGCTTTCTGCAAAAATAAACAACTTCTTACTATGATGTCTCATTCCAGGCTTAGCATTTGCATCTTATCCTTTTTCATTAAACAGATTATTGCTTTAATTGTTCACGGACAGATTTAAATATTACCCTTGCCCTAGGACGTTCATTTGTTGTCCCATCCATTTTGGCAATAACCAGAGAGTCAAATTCCTTTAAGATGTTTGGCAAGCTTGTTGTATATTGGCTCCAGTGATCGGCAATGGCCACACCAAGGTGCATAGATCTGATATTTGGAGCACCCATAAACAGAATAAGTTCATGTCAAGAAAGATTTAAATTACCTGGCATTTTCATATTGGACGAGAATAATACCTCCAGAAGGACATCCTTGGACTTGTCTAAAATAATATCGTTGAAGCTATTGGCAACCACTACTTTCACATCTTCATCATTCTGTATCAGATAGAATTTTGGGGAAATTAGAATCCAATCAACTTCGACAAGGTAAATCACACTAAAAAGAAAATGCTTACAGTTTCAGGGATTGGGTCTGACTAATGGTAAGGTTTAAGCCTGTCTTCTAAAAACTCCTCTGCAAAAGCCTACAGAAAGGTAGATACACTGAAGTATACTCAAAACCATTACCTATTACAAGTTATTGAAAGGCATAAGCAAATATCAAACAACCAAATTAAAGCAGCGAGAGAGAGCGAGGACCTTAATGTTATCCAAAGTCACATCTCCGTCCATGGCAAACTTCCTAGCATCTGTTCCAGGGTATGCAAGGATCTGCGTGATAAATGAACTGTGATTATCAAATTTGATGCGAATGGAGTATACAAGTACAAAAAATCTACTGCCACCCACCCCACATCTTCAACCCGAAGAAAATAAATCAAACTAGCTGATAAAAAAGGATCAGAGCGACTTACTGTGGGAGACACTAAAAAAATTTGCAGCAGGTCTTCCAGTATCTTCATTATCCACTTGCACGTAAATAGAAATAAGCTGCAAGAAAGTTCACAAGATAATACTTGATAACTACTCTTGAAGTCCTCATCAAAGGGAGTACATAAGTCTTGGGATATATTATCATCAGTTTACTAGATAGCAGAGTTTTTTTATAGACAATTTGGAATTACCTTTCCCTTGAAAAGTTTTGCTGCTTCTTGGAATACCGGGATGAACTTCTCAGAAATGTTTAATGTGGCAAGCAACAACAGCTTACAACAAAAAGATTAAACATAAATTCAAGGAATGTGTCATTCAAAATTCACAATTATGAGGGAAAGCAAAAATATACAACATGCATACGTGATTCTTAATTGAGCTTTCAAAAATTGAAGGAGCACTGTCCCTAGTAGATGTCCATACCACCAATGAGTTCAAGTAGCCCAAGACACCTATAGATCGAGAAGTCGAAATGCGTTCAGCATCGTCCAGGTTAGTAACGTTGAATACACCCGGTCCTATATTCTTCTTAATCCAGGTCAAGATCGCATCCCTGAATTGTCAATGAACAACACTATTGGCCTCTTCCATTTAAAATAACAATTTAAATCTTCCATTAAACAAAGATAATTATTAATTACATTAAGAAATTAGAAACAAACAGGATTATAAACTAAATAGTAAATTTTCTAGACTAGACATGTGATTAACCAAAAGCAAACTGCCTCATAATACATTCCCCTAATTAGAAATAAAAATGCGAATAGATAATCGAAGGCACGTGATTGTAAATCTGTTTTTGTGTGCGAAACATACTTGTTTTGAGCAGCAGGATAAGGCTTATGCTCTCCATCGACAAAAAGACAGACAGTGGGAACCCCTGCACGTCGTACATTTCTGCCAGGTCATCCTCCTCCGTAGCATGATAGCATCCACCTTGGCCAGCACAACTCCTCCTCCTTTCAACTCCGTCGCCGCCGCGGCATATTCCGGAGCAAACGCTTGGGAATGCCCGCACCAAGGCGCGTAAAAATCAACCATCACGTACTTATTATTCCCGATTAAATTACTAAAGTCTCCTTCCGTCAAAACGACTACGTCCTTTTCGTCGAATACAGGGGCTTTGTACGTATCCGGATCGAGGTCGTGCGAATCTTGTTCGCTCTCGGATTCTTCGCTTTCTCCATTTTCGTCCACATAGCTGGGGAATCGATCATCGTCCGAATCACTCAAATCAGGGAGCGAAGCAGAGTCGACGCTTTTGCCTTCAATTTCTTCAAGGAAACGGAGATCGTCATCTTCTTCTACGTCGTTCATAGAGATGGAAGGAATGACAGTTGACAATAGGATGAAGGAAATGATGGAGAACTAAAAACACACCGAAACGACGTCATTTTCCCGAAAGGGAAATTCAGGTGAGATCAGAGAAAGTGCAGAGATCTGAGTAGAATTTATAGTACGGAATGGAAGTGCACATAAACGACGTCGATTTCTCGATTTTCAGTTTGCCTTAACTGTCGAGGTGACGTAAGACAATATTAAAAATATCTAAAATATTTTTTTTTTAAATAAATTAATAGACACGTGATAATTCGTTTTTAGCATAACATATGCTAATTCTTAGTGTATTAAAAATGACGTTAACTTTGGGATGAGTCATCTGCCATGCCATACGTTTTGGTGAATCCGAGTTATAAAAACATTTGGCTAAGAAACTCAACAAGAAACAAGTTAGAAGGTGGCAATGTGAATTCAATTAATAAAACGATTAGCTTATGTTATCGTGGGAAGAGAAAACAATAAATAGTAGTATACGAATATGAATACCCCTAATTATTGAAAATGAACTATATATTAAAATATCAAAACTGTTGTGGCCTTGGCGGGGTGGTGACTGCTTTGCCAGATGGACATACGTAAAAGGATTGCATGGACCATCAGTTATATATGAATACTAATCATACGCGTATAATATTACTTTTAGGGGGGGGGGGGGAAACCCTTTACGATTGTCGAAAAGGTCATTAAGCAAACAAACCAATAGTTTCTCTGTCCAAAAGATTTACTATATTGACCAATAATATTTATATAACATTTTATAAATATGCAACTTATCAATGCCGACCAACCTTTCAAATTACACTTCTGACCAAGTTGTTTGTATAATAAATCATATAATTTTTTTCGGAGTGCTGATATAAGTATTAATGTAATGGACCGACCAAGCCACGTTAACATCATAATTTCATCACCTATATCATATTTTATGATTAATACTTAATTATTTTTTTCTAAATTAATAATAATAAGAATTAAATTATTTCGGTGATTAAAAAGAAATTTATTATTTTTAGAAGTTTTAAGTTCGAACATTAACCTCTACAAATAAAATTATTTAAAAATTCATTATCAAATAATTTAAATATTTAGAATACGTATTACCTTGTAATCACATTAGTCTAATAAAAAAAATAAGAGTAATAATTTACTTTAAAAGTAATAATAATAAGACTTCAACTATTTATTCTGTTTTCTTCCGTTGCCTCTGATCATTCTTGCTTTATTTGATGCAGCTTTCTTGGATTTGACCACGTGTCAGCATTTCAATAATGGAATTATCTTCTTTTTAACGACAATAATGGAATTATCGATTGTGAAATTAAATTATCTTTCCTCTTTGTTCTTGGATGGAAGGCACTTAGCAGTTGCCGTAATTTTCATTCATTTTAACACTTGCATATTTTCTCCCTGCTCCAGAACATTAATTGTTTGTGAAATGAAAGGTTTCTACGTAGGGAAAGAGTAAACATTGCAATTGTTGTGAATACACTTCAACGGTTTAGTCGCAAAATCGCATTCACTTAGAAAATGGCATATTTAGACTTATCGTGTATCTGCAAGTACTCTCATCTGTGGATAGTTACGGGATCCGAATTTGCTGTGTTTGGAGATGCTTTGATCTGATTAGATCGGATTTTTTTAAAAAAAAAATCAGTTTCGATTTGAGTCGAATCGAACTTAGATTTAGAGTGAAAAATATTCGACATAATCTAAAAATAATATAATTAAATATTATATTTAAAAATAATTTCAATAATATCTCTTTATATTATTTTCTTTCAACTAAGTCCCTATTTTATTTTATTGACTAAGTTTGATAATTTTATATTATTTCGGTTAAAATTGAGTTGAATTTTATCTCAAAAGTTTAATCGAATTTTGGGTCGGATGAAATTATCCTAATCTTGGATCGCGTCGAATTTCGGATGAAGCGAATAAAATTTTCAAATCGGATCAAAATTGACCGACCTGACCCTAGTCCAATTATCCCCTTATTAATGTATGTGCTTCACTTAATTATGTATTTACATTTTTATTTTAATAATTTAATACTAACATCCTTAAAATATAATTTATTACTTTTAATAATTTTTTTAATTATTAAAAATAAATAAAATTCATGATTTATATATTAAAATATTAATAGTGATTTACAAAAAATATATTTTTATTATAATTATATTTTTTTTATTTATATTTTTTATATTTTATTATATTTAAATTGATATAATTCATACATAATATTTTTTAAAAAATTTATTATAATTTAAATTGATATTATTCATATATAAATATAATTTATTACTTTTAATAATTTATTTTAATTATTAAAAATAAATAAAATTCAAGATTTATATATTAAAATATTAATAGTGATGTACATAAAATATATTTTTGTTATAATTATATTTTTTATTTATATTTTTATATTTAAATTATAATTATAATTATATTTTATTATTTTATTATATTTAAATTGATATAATTGATATATATTAATTTTAAAATTTTATTATAATTTAAGTTGATATTATTCATATACAATTGAAAATGTATTTTAAATATTATATTTTTAATTTACAACATAATATTTGTAATGAACATTTTTTCTTTTTAAACTCACTTTTTAGTGGCGCCACAATTAAATTTTAAACTGTAATTTTATACAACATTTCTAAAAATCAATTTTTAAAAGTTATACCAAACTGGCTCTATATCATAGCCGCAGAATTTTGTCATTCTAGATTGTTTTAACGTTTGGTTTATTAATTTATACATTATACAAACCAAGAGTTATTACATACACTGATGAAATTATAATACATGATTATCAACATCCGAGTACATTTTACCTCACTTAAAATTTCATTTCCATGACCAGGACGCCAATTCCAACCTAACCATAATCAAAAGCTAATCACTCTTCATCAATTCATCATCATTGACATCCTCGTATTCTTCCTCAGCTCGCTCTTCTTTGATAGTCTATAGTTTCGGAATATTGGACAGTCTCAACGGGAAATCGACGAGGGATGGAAGGGCAGCCGCAATCCAATGCTTCATCATGTACCTCAGCTCTCTAGCCATCCTTTATCAATCAAAATATTCAAAACAACAAATCAAAAATGGGAGAAAGAATCTCTCTTTTCGACCGTCAGACAACAGCACTAATAACAGCAGATTATGTTTTGGTTTTGCACAAGAGAATTGTTGTAAATATCTGGGTTTATATACAGAAACCATGTCGGAGATGATTATGAAACTACATAGTTATCTGCAAGAAGCTAACCCACGTGGACGATTATAAAGTGGGGGTGATAACCTTCGTTTTGAGGGAAAAGGAAAGGAAGATATATTAGTTTCAAATATATCTAAAAATTGCTGGGCTAGCACCATCATTACAAGGCTAAATTGTTCAGCAATGGAGAATTTCCAACTTTGGTGTTAGAGGAATATATATATGGCACCCCCAAGAGAATCTGCGCCATAGAAATATCAAGCATGAAAATGACGGTACAATATGGTGAAAGGTGTAGCAAGACAAGCCAAAAGGGAAGTAATAGTTCCGCACCAAGTGGCAGAATCAGGAATGTAAATAGGTAAAGCCAACATCCCTTTCCTCTTTTAAAGTGAAATTTGTCAACAAAGATCTACACATTTAGGTGCGACCTACAAAACGGGGAAAGGTGAAAGAAGACATGAGAATACTCAGCTAAAAATCCAACAAAATGTAGAAGCCTTCCCAAGTTAAAGAACGAATGATCACAAGTTCTTCACATTGCCAACTGACTAATAATTAGCAGAGATCTCGGGATCAAGTTAAAGACAACAAGCTTTCTGAATGGCTCAGATAAAAAAACACAACACGCATAGTTAGGCAGACTGCAAATTCAACAAAAGATCCTACCCTATCCACCCAAGGTACAATTTTTTGCCAATTATGAGTTCCAAGTTAAAGATAACAAACAATCATGCATATCCCATGTTATGGCCATAAAGTTATGATAGTTGGATTAAGTACGGATTGAGCAACAGCAAGAGCTTATATCATCCTACATATAACAAGAACTTTACAATCGTACAATTATATCGTCCCTACATACACACTTAATCCAGTACCCCCTAAAAAGCACTGTACAATTATATTACAATATCAGGCCACAATTAAACACCTTAAACTATGAAGTGAAGACAACATCCTTTCCCTTCCCTTTAAAAGTGAATTCACTGCATTGTCATTAAAAAATGAGAAAAAAGATCAAAACACTCAGATGCTACCTATGGAATGGGGAAACAGAAACACTGAATCAATAGGAGATACTGAGATATATTCAGCCAAAACTTCGTCCAAGTGCAAAAGCCTTACCTAGGTAAGGAACAAGTGGTCGTAGAGAAATAATCAGACATCCCAAATACCAACCGCTTAGATATCCAAAAGACATGCAAGTCCAAGCTAAACATGACAGGCTTTCCAAATGACTCAGAACACATGCACAAACTCTTGAGAATAGACAGGCAAAAAGATAGTCGTCTCAAGGGCAAATTCATCCAAAGATCCTACTCTATTCCAAGGCTTTCACCTGTTCAGGCCAGTGAGCAACTACTTACAAATACCACCACTCAACATTAAAGCAGCAGCATATATGTCAATTGTGGTTGTACAATTATGAGTCTGAATTAAGTACAGTTTGAGTAACATATCAAACACTATATGATTAAAAACACAATCCCAAGCCATGATGAAATACGCTTAATAACTGAAGTTACATGAATGTTTAAGGCAAAAACCACCCTATGCACAGTGCTACAATTGTCATTCAAATGCAGCCAAAGAATATAAAGCAGAGAAGGAAATGACTAGAAACAAACAAGCCTCAATCTCAATTGAACAAAAACATGAGTCTTTCCAGGCATGTATGTTACCGTATGTCAGGACATTATATGCATACATTACAAAATCAGGATGCTACATGAATCAATAAAAAGAACACAATTTAGCATGCAAAAAATTAAGAACACGTAAAAGGTCTAACAATGAAGCAAAGTGTAGGCCAAACAAATAAAACAAGGGCTAGACATATCCAGAAGTGATGATTGCAGGCCATACTCAAACTTTTTTTCAGAAAATAAAATGTGAATCTAGATTGGAAAAAGTACGAGGTTGTTAGGAATTATCATCACAAGATAATTGTGATATGTTCTACATTCAAAAATAGCCAACAGAATCCGACAAGTTAAGTATTCATCGTATTCATCAAGAAACAAACCTCTAAACATACCATGCAAACCAGAATACTTAGCCACAACATCCAAAAACAGACATTCAGAGACCTCTCAATATAAAGAAAGGGGCTAAAAGAATGGCACATTGATAACCAGAAGAACAACGTGAATGCCTTCCTTCTGCATTCAACTGAAACTCAACTAATATGGGACATTTTTCCACTCATTTACCAAGCAAAAATACTACAAAACTTACGTTTTCTATTAATTTTTTACTTACCAAGTTGTGGCACAATCAAAACACGGATTTTCCATTCGCTTCATTCATACCAAGCACAAGACTAGCATTTAAACTAGACAATATAATCAAAAGAAGCATAAAAAAATCAAATAACGAAGCCATAATACTTGAAATTATCTAAATTAAACTTCAAAACAATCTCTGAATTAAATTTTCGCAAGTTGCTTAAAATCTTAAAATAGAACATTTTTTAAAACGACAAACACGATGATAATCGTAAGAACGAAAAGGACAAACTTTTTCACTCCAAAGGAACATCAACATCTCCATCATCAATCTCCTGCTGTAAATCCTTAGGATCTTTCCCATCAACCGTACACCCAACGGAAACACACGTGCCAAGTATCTCCTTCACTGTCCCTCTCAAATCCTTAGCCATCGACCTCGGTCTCATTACCTTAGCAATTTCGATGACATCATCGAGACTGATGTTCCCGTTATGTTTGATGTTCTTGGTCTTCTTCCTATCCCTCTCCGGCTCCTTCAATGCCTTGATAACAAGAGCCGCCGCCGACGGGACCACTGCGACTTTAGCCTGACGATTCTGGACGGTGAGTTTGACAGTTACGCGGAGACCCTTCCAGTCCTTGGCGGTTTCTTTGGCGATGTCTTCACCTATCTTTTTGGGAGAGAGACCCAGGGGACCAATTTTTGGAGCAAGAGAACTGGCTGCTCCGACCTCGCCCCCGGTTACGCGGACGAAGACGTCAACGACTTGGGTTGGGTCGAACTTAGGCGGCATTTTTGGGTTTGTTCTTCGATGGAGTAGAAGATGTTGGCTAGGGTTTCCAGAGATGGAAGAGTGAAAGTTGAGACAATATAGCTAGGTTTTTCCAGTTTAATGACCAATTTAACCTTTATACAAGTCATGAAACATGAGAAACCTGGATGGATGCTTTCGTAATTTCGAGGATTTACTAACTCAATTGTTGCTCAGTGCGACAAATAAAGAAGGCCCGTTTATCAAAGGGTATAAACTACACAAATGTCACTAATATTTAAATAATTTTTTGTTTTTATTATTTAAATTTTAAAAATAATAAATTAATCACTAAATCTATTGATTTATAACAAATTAATCTCTCAACATTAATAGTCATGACTAAGAGTGACAAAAAGCTGAGTTGGGCCGGTAAATACTTGCCTGACACGTAAAACCAGCTATTTGACTACCAAAACTATTTCCTACATTAAATGTTTATTTTGCCCCATGTATGATAAAACTTGACAGATATCTTTCTCGACCTCGGGATTCAAATTTTGATGTCCTGTGGTATATGTTGTTGTAGAATACAACTTAAAGAAATGGAATCAGAATTGATTACATTACATGTATTTTGCCTTTAAGGCGTAATCAACCATGCATCAACTTGTGAACGAGAATCGTCCAATTAATACCTTGTCTATTTCAGTAAATATTATTGTCTAAACTTGGACTAGAGATAAACTAAATCAAAAAGAACATAAAAAAGAAATTTGATGGGATTACTATTTTGGAAGACCACGAAGAACAAAGATGGTAGCGACTTCACCATTTCTGGTCAGCTTCTAAGGTTGAGTTCTCATTTCGATAAGATGTTGACATCCGATTCATGCTCTCCTTAGTACATATAACAAAGAAAACAATGACATCATTGAACTGATGTCGATCAACAAAGCAAAACTATAAAATCAGTTCGATCGACATACACAAGTAATTGTCTTATTTTCTAATGGACATAAACCCCAACAGCATGGTAAAGAGAATGACAACCACCAGTGTCCATGATTGCATGCATTCTAAGTATAAACATTAATCATCTTCAAACAAATAATATCTTACATTCCAAGACTTCACAAAAAGAAAACTTTCAAAGAAAAGTGGGTTTTGATGAGAAAATAAAATTATAACCAACAGTGACGATTGTTAATGGAAAGTTTGAAATTTTAGCACATATTACTTAATTTTCCTTAGAAAAAAGGTCGAAAACTATATCATTCACTATCAGTACTATATATATTGTGGCATTACCTAGTTTCTCATAATAAATAAGTAAATTATATGTTAAGTATCTTAAATTTTATTTTTGTTTAGTTTAGTTTCTAATTTTTTATTTAATTTTAAACTAATTATTGTTTATTTGATTTAATATTGTTTGTATTTAATATATTAATTCCATCTAATAAAATACTGATATATATCGCACGACAATAGTATTCTTCTAATGAAGAGTGATTTTTCACTCACCCAAATCGAGCCTTTGGGGTTCAAGTTCTCATATCCTAATATAAAATGGAGGTCTTAGTCTCTCAAAGTAAGAATATGAAGGATAGGAAAGTGTTAAGAAGGTCAAAAATTACTGACAATGTGTGGGAAGAGATGAAAAATGGAATTGTTTGGCAAATTGAGAAGGGTAACACAATGGGATTCTTGAGAGAGAGATGGTTACCAAATTGGGGACCTTTAAAAAACTTATGTTTGGTTGAACTCTCATGGTGAGTTCAGCTAATGCTTCCAGTCGAGGTAGCTTGGTCATTGTTACGATGAGGGCTTGGTAGATCGGAACACTCCCAAGTGGTGGTGCTCTGCCATATTACTTCTAAGATAGTAAGATCCTTCACAAACTGTCAGGTTCTCCATTTTCATGATCACCCTTCTTGCCGATGTTAGACCCGTACGCACATTCATCTCACCATCCGCTTTCACTTTCACGCACCCTTTATGTTGTTTAAGCCGTCATTTTCGGATGCATACAATTTCAAGTCCGTACAGCTTGTAAAGTATGTATAGTTGTGAGCTGGGTTTTAAAAAACGGTCCGCGACCGCGATTTTGGCCGCGATATAGCAGTTTCGCCGCCTTTCGAATTACCCGCGACGGCCGCAATCACGGTAAATCTGAAATAACCGAAAACGCGACCTCGATTTGAAACCCTGGTTGTGAGTGCGACTTGTAAGGTTTAAGCCTTGAAGAATGATTCGACTGATCCGCGACGGATTGACGGTGAAGGCTATGAGATTGGAGAAGACGATGGTCGTCAGTAAGATTAAAAGAATGGCTGAAATTAGGAGATTTTAAAAATTTAAGTGCCCTGATCCAACGGATCAAACTAACAGGCCAATCTGGCGCTGGAGTGTAAATCATTCATTTAGCACAAAATAAGCTTTTACAAGCTTGGCAAATATTCATTGGAACCCAGTTCATCGTATCTGAAATGTGATTTGGAAGTTTCAAATTCCTCAGCGGTTGCGCCTATTCCTCTGGATTTCTGCCCACCAAAGACTAATGACTATTAGAATAGCTAAGCAGTTAAGGTTAGTTAAGGGAGTTAGAATTGTTAGTAGCTAGTTGAGTTAGTTGTAAAGCTTCTAGACTTGTGCTAAGCTTCTATTAGCTGCTATAAAGCAATGTATCTGGTTACTGAAATCAATAAGAATGAATTCAATGTTTCTTGAATATTGAAGCTCAATCTAGCTTCTCAACAATGACGAATGTTGAAAGATGTCGTCGATCCGTAGTTCATTCCCCGCACTGCCCTTGCTGAAACAATCCTTCACACCTTGAGGGACTGTCATTCTGCTCGCGACGCCTGGTGCCAGGTTTTACCCGCAAACCGCACTCATTTCTTTAATCATAACAATATTTTTTAATGGATCCAGTTAAATTTGCAATCTCATAAATTGCATTCTACCTGGAACCTACCTTGGCCTACATTATTTGCCTCAACTCTATGACAAATATGGAAAAAAATGGGAACGAAGTGGTTTTCAACAACTCTTGGTCTTCCCTAGATTCTATCATTCGCAAAAGCATCACTAGGAGACAAACACTAGAGTACCTCATTGGCTTCGACCTCAGGAAGGCTGGGTTGTTTTGAACACTGATGGTGCGATCTCCTCAGTAAATGGAATTGGTTCAATTGGAGGTAAAATTCGAGACCATGAAGGCTCCTGGCTTATTAGATTTAATAAATTGATCGGAATAACTCAACCGCTACAACTTAAACTGTGGGACTATCTTCATTGGAATCCAACTTGCTTGGGACTATGGTTTTGAAAAACTAATGATACGATCGGATAGCAAAGAAGCGGTCAATCTTCTTCAGAGCCTAAACGCTAGTTCGTGTTCAATTCCACTTGTTCGTGCCATTGATAAATTTCGAAATAAAGGATGGACAACCGACATTCTTTGGACACCCCGTGAAGGAAACAAGGCTGCAGACATGATTGCCAAACTTGGAAATCTCCCTTGTTATGACTTATCGTGTTTCACTGAACCACCGGATGCTCTCTTGCCAACACTAGATTTCAATAAGCTGAATATGATGTAAAACTTTTGTATAATATTATCTTTACAATTCAACAAAAAAATTAAGTTAATAATTTGGGAGGAGGAAAGAAAGTTTTAAATAATTTTTTATTCTGATAAATTAAAAAAAAAAAAACTTGGATAGTCAAGTGCCTGTTTAAGTGAAATTGTGTGGCCCGTTGATTTATAAGTTATGAAAAATAGCAAATCGAATGCCCGATAATTTTTAATTGAATCAATAAATCAACGGTTCAATTATCGAATTTAAATATTTTTACCACAAAAACATCTCAATATATCATATCATAATTATTAAAATTTTAAATTTAATATGTCATTCATAAAAAAAAATATTAATAAAAATTATAATATCATTTTAGTAACTAAATTTTAAAGAGTGATAATTTCAAATACATTAAGTGATTCCATTAGTAAAGAAAATGTTGTATTCATTAGAGATCTTAAGTTAGAACAACTATATTGTAAAATGTGTATACTGTCGATTAACTGAAAGATTTTATAAAACAAATGTTATCTTATAATGGTTCGAAACTAATAAAAATATAATAACAATTTCATTTTAATATAATTATTTCGAGTCGGCATATATTTATCTTAGAATGACTTCAAATTGATTAGTTCCTTTCATAAAATACAATATTAAAATATTATTTTTATGATATATAATAATATTAAATATAATCATGATATAAATTATTTGAGTACTATTTCAAATACTCGAATAATCGGATCAACACAAATTATCATAGTATTTTTCTCCGCCTGGTTACAGACATTTACATCGATTCACCAACCAGTCAAGACCACCCGCCAAAAAAAAGGCAAAAAATCAAAGGAAAAGAGCCCAAGAGAAACTGACCAAAACAAAACTGCAGCAAAACAATTATTCTTTTCGTAATCTAGTCTTTCCCAAGATTCGAAAACCCTAGACTCCTTTTGTTTCATTTATTTTGGTACCGTAAACCATAATGTCGTCCGATTCAAAGGACTTTATGCGTCTTTTACAACATACCATGATGTCATATTTTTCTCTATGTTGGTCATGCCTGCAGCACTGGATAACAAATCTTTTTTCTTGTGACAGGTCAATACATGCTTGATGTTGCTTACTACCAGTTCAGATGCCTTCCATCACCTTAAAGAATGCAGGTAAGCTATATTTTCCTAATTTGATCATGATATATTGAACTTCTGGTATGAAATTCCTAATTTCTACATCAATTGACTGCATATATTCAGGCTGACCCATATCCATCATACAAGTTGGAAATATAGCCATATTAAGTAATACCTAAGCCTTACTGAGGAATTACACGTTAACTCTGTATGCAATAATGCAAAATATTACTTTTCATTTTCTTCTGTTCTAGATTATTGAGAAGTTTGACAGACTTTTTATAGGATTCGCATAGAAATGGTTCTTTTGAAGTCCAACGTCCTTAGTGAAGTTCAAAGGTCAATGATAGATGGTGGAATGGTTGTTGAGGATTTGCCGGTCGATCCATTGTCTCGATCTGGACCATCTCCTCATCTAGGCAAGCAAAGTCTTACATCAGATTCTCCTGAGAGGCCTAGAGAACCATGTATAGGATTAGGTGGTCCTGCTGGACTTTGGCATTTCATTTATTGTAGTATATACCTGGATCAATATGTATCCTCTGAGTTCTCACCACCATTTAACAGTCCCCAGCAACAGAAAAGGTAAAAGTCTGAATCTTGTACGAATTCAGTTGAAACTCCTTTTATACTGAGTGCATATCATATCTTGCTTCATTGTGGTTAGTATGATAACTGGTTCTGTCATGCAGATTATATAGAGCTTACCAAAGACTGTATGCTTCCATGCACGATAAAGGAATTGGGCCGCATAAAACTCAATATAGAAGAGATGCGAATTATGGTAATTCTCTCTTCCTCTAACATGAACTATAATTAATTAATTATTGGTTAAACGACATAGGAGGTCGGTCACTAATGTTTGAGTATTTTTTTTTCATTTTCATCACTGAAGTTTGAAAAATTACACTATGGTCACTAATATTGATTTATCACAAAATGGTCACTAACATCGATTTATCACAAAATGATCACTCATTCATTAACTTTGGTTAAATTGATGATGTGGTATATCTAACAAAGGGGTTAGTATCTAATTTGACCCCTGAACTAATAGTTTTTTTTATAAGAATTAAAGACCTCATTAAAAACCCCCTTTATGATTAAAGAACTCAAAATGATTTCTTAATCAGAGGAAGGAGGAAAATAGTGTCTTATACTTCATTAATAAGAAAGATACATAAGATTTAAAACATCAAGATAAAACCCTTACAATCAACCCGAGAACCACACTGAAGTTGGCCTATACCAAACTTGGCCAGCCCATCAGCCTCTATATTGGCTGTCCTAGCAACCCATCTAATAGTTGAGTTGTGGAGCTTCGATTTTACCAAGATTTAGGATTTATTGATGGTTTCATTGTCAATCTTGGAACATTTCATATAAGGAATAGAGGGTTGTTTCGTTCTTGAGAATATATAAAGAATGGGTAATAAATATTGGAATATTAATGTTGTTTCCCTTTTCTTTTCTTTTTATGAATTTGTCTCAAAATTGCTAATCTTTCTTTATCTTGGGTTGTTTGTTAATATCAGGGAAGTGAAATTGATTCAAAACTTTTAGTTATTGAGTGCTTCAGAGTTACTCTTAACGATTTACTGAAAAGTTAACATTGTTGCATTTTTTGTTTTCATTTTGCTGTTTGAATGTCTTTTCTGCAATTGATACTTTGATTTTTTAATGTTCTCCGTTATTAAAGAACAGAGTTACGAAAAATGTTTTTTGTTTTACAACCTTCATGGAGTTGACATGGTTACATTTTTTCTGTCAGTTTTACTCTGCTGGGTCACACGGGATTTTGAATTCTATGCAGCATTTGATCCACATGCAGACAAGGTTTGTTTCAGCATATACATCTTAATCATTTATTTGGGTTGAAAGTTCAAATCATTTTAAATACGCTCAGAATACTTTTCTGTAAAGGAACTTTTAAGTTTCATTTTTGTTATGTGCAGGCTCTAGCCACAAAGACTTGCAACCGGGTCTGTGAATGGGTAAAAGATGTGGAAAATGAGAATTTTTTTTGCGGGGAGCAAAACCCTTTTCATGGTGACAAGTCAACCAACAACAACAAAACCCTGATTCTTATATGCAATGTGGTAAGGGGAGGTAGGGTAGTAGACTGATCCCAACGCCAGGTTGAGAGCAGCTTCCGTGGAAGACCTCCGGCAGTCAGAAAATTAAAAATAAAGATAAGATGCGAATGCGTGTATAAATAAATAAATAAATAAATACATAGATGAACAGACTTCATATGCAGTCTTGATATGTGCGTCTATAATGGGGAGTAATCCCTGTAAATAATTCACTGCAAATAATTCCCTACATAGAAATCTCTGCATATAGACTGAAAATGTAAGACACAGCTAAATTTAAAAAGAGGAAACATGAATAGAAATGATACACAGAAGTCAATAATAACAAGCTACGAGGAGGAATAAATTCAAATGAGTTAATTCTTGACAATACTACTCCGATACCCTAATTCTAAGCCTTCATACATTTAAAGGTTCATGATACCCATTGTTAGCTAGCAAATGTATGATTCACCTTTAAAGGTTCTTCTTTTCTTTGCTCATCAAGACCAGAAATTACTCATAAAGTGCCTAGGAAGATGGTAAATTATTGATTACTCTGTTTTGTACAAACTGAGGCGTTTTTAATGGGGCAATGACCATCCTATGAATTAAATTTATTGAAGGTCGGTAAACTAAATACCCACTTTCTGCTACAATTCAGTATTGCCGAATCCAATTCATTAACACACAACCGTTCTGACTATTGTTGAGCTACTTCATCGTTTGAACATTCAAAGAAATCGTACACAATCTGATCCCAATGGTACCTGTAAATAATTTCTTTGATCCCCAGAAAATGAAATTGACCAAAGTGACCTCTTGGGAAGACAATGAAGATATACATGTTATTTTTTCGCTGAAAATTCCAAACACACGCTATTCTTAGTGAAAGGTCAATCATGGTACTTTCACTTCAGCTGGTTAAAAAATGAAGAAGAAAGAAATCACCAATGTGAAAGGGCGTTTGTCTTGCTATTTATTATGTACCATACTTTTCAAGTTTTTTCCTTTTACATAACCTACAAAGGCCGATATATAGATATAGGGATTGGGGGTTGCCCGAGGAATAACCACCGAAGCAGACAGAATGGGTCCACGTGATTGGACTGGATGGGGCCCAAAAGATGTGAAGGAAGCAGTGGCATTATTTATTTGCTAAAGCAATGGGCCATGCGGAAAGGACACCGGAACCCTCCACCCATAGTCATAGAAAAATAATTGAAAAAGAGAGAGGAGGGGGAACAAAGTGGAAGAATGAATGTTATTATCACCAAAAGTTGACGGAAGAAAAAGAATATACAAAATACCCATTTTGACTTTTGCTATTTACACCATTGATTACACTTCACATCTGCGTGAGATTAAGATAGGACCATGTAATAACTATACTTTCATGCGCATTCTCTCTCTTCTTCTCCTTCATTTCCAGCTATTTAAAATTTTATAATTTTCAAATTTTGAATCATTTTGATTTGATCTTCTCAAAATTGTTAGTTTTTATTATTATTAAACTTCCTAAAGTTTTCGAAAAATTTAATTTTACTCATATATATTTTTTAAATCTCATTAGGTCTCAAATTTAAATATTTGGTGGGCTTTAAATTCATTTAAATTAAGGTTAAAGTACACAAATGCTCCCCTGATTATAAGATGTTGTTTTATTGAGTTTTTCGACTATTAAAAGTTATAAAATGGTCCTTTGGCTATAGGTCATTGATTTATTAAGTCTCTGACTATTAAAAGTTACAAAATGACCACATAACTATTCATATGTTCCAAGTTTGTTATATTCTGTTAAAAAATGAAGATATTCTGAGTTGGACGTTAATTGCTGACTAAAATATGATAAAATTTGATTCCAAAATCTCAAACAACTGTCATATCTTAGTTAATAGATGAATGTTCAACTCATATTGTCATCATTTTTTAAACGAAAAATGATGAGTTTAGAATAAATGAATAGTCAAATAATTATTTTATAACTTTTAACATTTGAAGGACCCAACAAAGTAATGTCATATAGTCAATAGACCATTTTGTAATTTTTAATAGTCAAAAGACTCAACAAATAATACTTTGTAGCCGAGGATATTTTTACACTTTATCCTTTAAATTAATGACGATGTATAAATAAATATAAAATATGAAGTTTTAAAATATTTAAACCATCGAATTCTTTTAAGATAGCCTTTAAGTTATATTAGAGAAAATAACCTATGTCTTATAATATACGAATTTAACCAACTTTTTTTGGATTTGCCAAAATGACCAACAAATTCGCAACGCGAATTCCAATTTCGCAACCTAGTTTCCAATTTCGCAACGCGAATATGTAAATCGCATTGCGATTTTCCAAATTCGTAACGCAATAGTCAAATTCGCAACACGAAAGTCAAATGTTTTTACGCGAAACACAATATTAATTTCGCAACACAAATATAAACAGTATTATCGCAAATCATCTCTAACCTAAAACCCTAAAGCACAACTCAGCCCCATCTCCATCTCTCACTCTCTACGGCGACATCCGTCCCCATCTCGACGAAATCCGTCTATCTCCATCTCTCATAGCAACCCTCACAACCATTCACGGTCAGAAATGGAAAATCAACCACCGAGGGTTAGTTTTTTAATTATTTTTATTTTGAAATTTTTGTATTATTATTAGATTAACCATTTCACTGAGATTGCTAAATTCATTCGGTTGCTGCCAATACTGCTAAACTGTTTAGTCTTTAACCCTGTGAAGCTAGTATTTGTCTTTGTTTTGTCTTTTTGTTGAAGAAACCCTAAATTACAACACCAAATTCACAACGCGATTTTAGTTTCGCATTGCGAATTTAAGTTTCAGAAACTTCTTTTATTCTGCAAATTGAAACTTGAATGAATTGCATTACTTCAACCAAAAAAACAAGGACAAATACTAACTTCACAGTGTTGCTAATTTAAGTTTCAAGAATAAACTACTACTCTTTATTTTGTCCTTGAACCTGCACTAAACCTATATGTTGTCCTTTTAAATGTTTATATAAGTTCTTACTTCTGGAATGTTATCTGATGCATTTTGTGAACTATGATGGAATAATGACTTGGGTGAATATCGTGCTAGTTTGAAACATATTTGGCTTTGTTTTCACTGTTTAATATCATGTTTGTTTATAGTGTATAATTTGTAGTTTTTGGTATATCTAACTTGGTATGTTTATTGTTTTTGTAGAATTTTTTTTCGGTTGCATTAACCTTAAGGAATAAATTAAGCCTAGCCACTAAAATTGCGTCGACGCTTACACCTCTACAAAGAAAATTGTTTGAGGATACTTGCTTCGAGCCATGGCTGAAAGTGCAACATACGGGTGAAGATGCTATGTTGACACATTTGTTTCTTCAGACCATGACTAACGATCTACCCGAGGGGGTACAACGTGGTGACGAGGAGATATGGTTTCATTTTCCTCCGGCACCGGCGTATACTTGTTTTGGGCGGGAGGAGTTTTGCTTAATCACCGGTCTACGCTTAGGACACGATGATGTAGGTCAGTACACTAGTCATATCGCCCGCCCATCATGGTTATATCGGGTTTTTCCTGAGTTGTCAAAGTCGAAGCCGAGTATACACGTCGACGACTTGAAGAGATTATTTGATAAAGATGGTTTTACTCGGATGGATGACCTTGATGTTGTCCGAGTATGTCATTTATTACTTTTGCATGCTGACTTTTTAGGCAAAGAGGGCAGACAACCAATCTCCGAGGACCTAATATTATTTGTAGAGGACCTAAATGCATGGAACCTGTTTCTGTGGGGTTTAATCTATGGAAAGCTACCTGGAAGAAGTTGTCGTCTGCCTTTGAGGACCAAAAAAGTTTACGGGGCGATGGTTCTAAATAACTTTGACAAGTTTTTTGGGCCTTTAAGGTAAGAATTTCTATATAATGTTTCCAAAATTATAATTAATTATTTAATAATTACTAATGTTTGTGTATTATATTGTTTTGTAGATTTGGATATTTGAGGCTTTCCCCAGCATGCAGACATATGCGATAAAAAGATCAAATGATATTCCTATGGCTATTACTTGGAAGAGGATCCGCATGTTGGATTGGGAAGATTTACTCCCATATACGACGATGAATGATGTAAGTTAACACACAAATAATATATGATATATATAAACAAGTTATTACTAGTACAATTTTAACTTGGTTTGGGCTTTTATATTGTTACGAGGCCAACTATACATTACAGAGGCTGACACCCACAGAGGCTGAGCTTGCCACTGATTGGTGGCAAGCTAGTAAGCGATTTTTTGATGGGATGAATGATGAGCACCCCCCACTTCGAGAGCCATCACCTGATCGGGCCGATTCTATAGCTCGACATCCGGAGCCATCACCTGATCGAGCTTCTTCTCCACCTCCATCATCACCTATTCCATCACATCATCGAGTCTCTTCTCCACCATCACCTCATGATAGGCGACCGGCAAAGAGGCCACAACATTTATCTCCTTGTTCTCCACCTCTACGGGATGAGTTAGGGGAATTACGTGATGAGGTCGGTGCTTTGCGTCATGAGGTCGGTACTTTACGTGAAGATAATGGTGCATGGCGTGATGAGGTTCGATCTTTACGTGGTGAGGTGGATTTTTTACGCGATGACAATGGTGCGCTCCGTGGTGAGGTATCTACTTTACGTGATGAGGTTGTCACTCTACGCGAGATTGTTTTATCGTTGCAGAATGAGGTTCATACTTTACGCAATGAGGTAAATTTGTTTAATACTATACTAAAAATGCAAATAACCTTTTTTCGGCATTATTTATTTTCTGATTTATGTATTAATTTATTTTTAGCGACCCGATAAGGTAGATGTTTTACGTCGGGTTTTTCTTGTATGACGGGGTTCACGCATCAGACGTCATGCACGTGCCATTACGTCTCCGTTCACCCCACTAGTGCCAAGACCCCGTAAGAAGAAGCCCGATGCACCTATCATCATTCAAGAGGCACCTCCTATCGTTTAAGAGGCCCCTCTCATCATCGAAGATGCCCCTCCCATCGTTCAAAAGGCCCCCGTCATCGTTCAAGAGGTCCCGCTCGCCGTTCAAGAGCCTGATTCATATGGATTCATATGTCGACATATTGATAAACCCCCTCGCGTGCTCGATAAAATGGATGCGAGTTGGCTTTCGTATGTGTTACCGGCCAGTACCATTCCTCAGTAGGAGAGAGAAACACTATCAGACACAATTACGGATAATACTCTTTGGGCTAAGACCGCAGTTGAGTTTTATCTACATGAGCAGAGCAAGGGGTGTTATTCTGACCTATGCCAAATCGACGATGCTATTCATTTGTTTTTTGATCGGTCTTGGTGGGGTGTTTTATTAGGAGTTGAAGATAATGGCTATCTCGAAGGGGTGATAAGTCTTATATTCTTCTTATATTGCATTTTGATTAATTTTTTTAAAATTATTAATAAATTCACTAATATTTTTTTTTTTATAAAACAACATATTGATGCATGGGTGTCACGTCTTCTAATAATAAGGAAATTGAAGAAAAGAGGTATTCAATGGACTATTATGCCGACGTCTTTTCATGCAGCTCACTTAAAGGACCAGAGAGATGCTTCATATAAGTTGGCTAATGGAAAAGCTAAACTTTATCCTGAGTGGTGAGAGGTCGATAAGATTAGTATTTATTTTTTGAATATTTTAAAGGTTTTCATAATTTTTTTTGATGTGCGCAATTATTTATGATTGCAGGTGTTTATCCATATTTTGGAACATCGTCATTGGCTTCTCGTCGAGCTTCAGCTCCTATCCTTGAAGATAATGGTATATGACAGCATGTTGAATTACATACAATTGTCTGATTTGAGAGATATTATTACAAAGGGATGGAGCGATAATTTGGCTAAATACTTGAATGCGATTGATTATTGGATAAATTCTGGAAAAAAGAAGCCAAAGAAGTTCAAAATTACAAAGATCAGAGACGAGACTGCGCCACAACAAACGCAAGGAGCCAGAGGGGATTATGGTCCTCTTGTATACTTGTGCTTGGAACGTTTGACGACAGGAAGTATACAGTATCTACTTCCCACAAATAGAGATAGAACTATAGTAGGCTTGTGGTTTCGGTATTATATGGCTAGATCGATATATGCGAGACGCTGCCTAACTGCATCCGCGTGCTGAAAGTTGTACATAAACAATTGGTAAGTTTGAGCAAGTGTTGTTAACATATATGCTCTTTAATTGGTTTGAAAATATTTGGTTAAGCACCTAGATTAATTTGTTGTTTGTTGGTTTTAGATGTGTAGAAAGTGTTGTTTGAGCAAATGTTTGGTTTCTGCAGGTTAATCCTGAAATAAGCTGCGTGAAATGTATTTGTGCATAAACAATAGTCTGGGGTACACTTTTTTTTCTTTGTCAAATTCGCAATGCGAAATAAGCGTTGCGATAGTCAAATTCGCAACGCGATTTTCGGTTTACGAATTTGACTTTTGCGTTGATCACAACATAGAACATCAAGGTATATATAACATCAAACACATTCTAAGCTATAAATACAAGCTAAGGACACTTGAAGAAGAAAGAGAACAACTATCCAAAAAATCAAACACAAGAGAAAATCCCAACATGATAACAACTGAACAGATCACATCAATGTTCAAACTCAAGTTGTAGATTTTGATTTCCTTTTGCATGGCACCATATGAGATTTGGATTTTGATTTCCTTTTGCTTGACACCATATGAGATTTGGATTTTAATGAGCATCGGAAGTATTTCGGACTTATGATTTGGGTGGTACTCAGAAGCATTTTGGACTTATTATTTTTGTTATTATTACAAGTTGTAGCCCTCAATTATCGGGATTTTTAGTTTCCATTTGTTGCATTTCTCGTATACCACCCAGATCATACGCCCGAAACGTTTCTGACGCTTTAAAGTTGATAAAAAAATATGATGGTCAGGATTTCCCTCGCGTTTAAAGTTGAAAAAAATAATGGAAATTAGGAATAATCAATGATAACATGCATATTGGCTTGGGCTAATATTTATAGTGGAGCCGAAATTTATATTGAAATTCAAACTCAAATTGAAATTTAAATTCAAACTCCAATTACATATGAAATGAATTTGAAATGCAGTGTTAAATTGAACATGGAAATTGCATAATTGATTCATACTGTTCAAGTAACATGCTTTATGAACTATCAAGCTAAAAGACAATATTGATTGAGTTCAAAGCTGAGTTGTGAGTTGATGGGGTTATCACACTTGTCACATGGTTGGAATAAAGTACTCACATGGAAGAGATAGATTGTTTTGTTATACACATCTCATCTCATCTGAATGAAAATATACATACAATATAATCAAACCAAAACATACTTACACAACAAATTTATACATAACAATGTTCAAATAATGTACCCACAAAAACGAAATTAATCCGATGAAAAAGGGTTATTTCTAACGAAGTCCGGAACATTATTTTTCCAAATAATGTACCCATAACAATGTTCAAATAATGTACCCATAACAATGTTTAATTGATTTGTTGTTTAATTTTCAATCTGCATTATGTTGAAGGTGAAGGTAAATTCGCAACGCGAATTAAGCATTGCGATAGTCAAATTCGCAACGCGAAAGTGCGATAGTCAAATTCGCAACGCGAAAGTCAAATTCAGTTTGCGATTTTGCGTTGCGAATTTGACTATCGCGTTGCGAATTTGTCTTTCGCGTTGCGAATTTGACTATCATAACGCTTATTTCGTGTTGTGAATTTGACTTTCGCGTTGATCGCAACATACAACATCAAACACATTCCAAGCTATAAATACAAGCTAAGGACACTTGAAGAAGCAAGAGAACAACTATCCAAGCAATCAAACACAAGAGAAAATCCCAACATGATAATAACTGAATAGATCATAGCAATGTTCAAACTCAAGTTACTAATGAATGTCTAACTGAAAATGTATGCATTCACACATAAAATACACATAATACAACGTTTGCATTTAAAAATCACCTAAGTTAATAAGTCCCAAAAGGTGAAGCCGGTTGTGATTGAGATTTTGATTGTGATTTTGATTTCCTTTTGCTTGGCACCATATAAGCTTTGGATTTTGATGAGGATCCATTTTTTGGTAGAGGAAAAGATGATTGTGATGGCACTGGTGATCCACAGGTCAACCTTGTATAACCACTTTCCTTGCACCGACTACATGTCGATATCCTCTTCTCTTCACCCTTAGACGGTATACGATCGTGATTTTTTGGTCGGCCAGGTAGCCTGCTATCCATGACTGGTGGTAAAATTGTTTGTAAGTCATCTGGTATGCTCCACTCAGAAGGATGTGGACATGGGTAGACAATCTCGGCATAAGTCTATCGATATACTTCTGTAGTGTATCAATCCATAGCGTATGCGCTTGAATCATCTTGGTTTAGATAAAGAGCAACTTTTATAACATGGCCACGCGGATAACCAGATGTTTTCCATTTCTTACAACTACACGTCTTTTCATTTAGATCGATAAGCCCATTTAAGTTATTATCCAATACTTCAAACAAAGTGTTTGAACATGGCTCAACTCTCCAGGACGTTGACTTCACAACATGTTTCGTTATCTTTTTTTTCAGTCATGGTGTAACACGACGTTCCAATGTTCCTGTAAATTTAAATAAATAATACTTAGTAAAATATATAATAAGTTATGAATTTAAAGAAATAATACCTGCATGGTTTCTTTTCTTGTAGTACCACTCGTTGAATAGAGGCTCGAAAAAACTCCATTAACATAGTAATGGGTAATTTCCGAGAATGACGACTTAGAGCGTTGATTGATTATACACTATTAGACGTCATGAAATCATATCTTGCTCCAAGTTGATGTACTTTTGACCATCTTTCAAACCCGACATCTTATAGTGTTTGAGCACATTGAGGCAAAATACGTCTTAAACAATTTATATGCTAATTAAAATCCACTTCCCGATAAGCTTTTACAATCTTCCAGTATGTCCATTTGTGATTTTTTATACCAGCAGACCTTGATTTTAGATTTCTGTACAAATAAACACCACAAAGTCCATGAAAAACATATGGGAAACACCTTCTAACAACGTTGTCAATTGAGTTTGCCCTATCAGATATGATTGTCAGATTGCTAATAGGACCTATGCAATCCCTAAGATGCCCCATAAACCATGTTCATGAATCAGAGGTTTCATATTTGCCAACCCTTAAGCTATTGGCAGTATCCCATCGTTAGCATCCATGGTTACTGCTAATAAGTTTACTCTAAGGTATCAACCTTTCAAATGTGCTCCATCAATTATAATAATTGGGCGCATGCAAGTAATAAACGAACGAATCTACAAAATCATATACACAAGAAATATAATCATTTAAATGTGAAATGCATACAACTAACAAAAATGAGTCAACAAAATTATAATTATTTACTAACCGCAACACCATTGGCGATAAACAACAACTCAAAGCGTTCATCTCTATCTGTTTTGATTTGAGTTACCGACCCATGATTTTTCAGCTTTAAATTAAGACAATAAGCCGGCAGTTGGGCAAACGATGCTTCTGGCGACCCCCTCAACAATTCCAAGGCATAACATTTGGCTCTCCAAGCTTGAGAATATGAGATACTAATCTTGAACTGAGCATTCATGTCAGTCATAATTTCATGTCCCCGATATACCATTCCATTCAAAAATATTAACTCAGCCAGAAAACCACCCAACACCTTTTTGTTTGTCTGTCTATGGTGAGGAAAAACTTGGGTTCTTGAACATGTATGTTTATCAATAAAAGTCCTAACTTGAAACATTTCGCAATCTTTTATCCTCTTTGCAATCATACGCCACGTACAGTTTTTGTCAATCATATACTTTGTTTTGAAACGATCTTTGTTTGATTTGTTAACTCTTAGTTGATAGCCATCTTCCACACATTTCGTATACAAAGCTATCTTCAATTCTTCCTTTGTATTAAAACAATCATCTTTCTTGATACGAATAACTTTTGTGTAACAATCAACTGATATCTTTACCAACTCTTCTTCCAGTATCTGAAGTAATTCTGGCATATTCCAGTTATACTCCCGTGGCATTTTATTCTTTTTCCTTTCTTCGGGGACTTCTTCTTCTTCTTTTTCTTCTTCAGGATTATATGAATTACAGAATGGATGTTCAACATGTTCATTCACAGTCGTAACTTCCTCCTCATTATCATCAACAACATCTTCCTCGGCAGCGGCTGTTTCATCATCAAAATTCGGGTATTGACCAATATCAAAATCATTACATGCAGGGTCTGTTTCTTCTTCCATCACATCATCAAAATCCGAGTATTGGCCGAGATCAAAGTCCGGGTATTAACCAAGATCAAATTTCGAATACTGACTAGTACTCACAATTTTTTCTATTGGCTCATAATCGTCTAACTGGTCAATACGAAAACCGGAATTTGGTGCTGAAAGTTGATTAGGATTTGGATTAGGAAAAGGTTTTGGGGTTTGAGATTGTGTTTGATATTGTGTTTGGTATTGGAAATGTGGTGAAACAAAATTTGCTTGGTGATGAAATTGTGGTGGAGCCATTAAATTTTGGGTTGAAGAACTTAGTTAATTACTACCCGCTACTGACCAAACTTCACTACTTCTAGGTTCAACAACATACAATGTAACATCATCTTCTTGCGAAACACTAATGTAAGCAATGAATCGTTCAACATCTTCATGTCGGTTAACAAACAAACTTTACCTTTTCTCAGATAAGATAGCCTAAATCCACTTAGAGGCTCTAAATTCAATTTCTTTGCAACACGTAACATTAGAGTTTCATAAGTTAACTTTTTTAATGACAATTTTAGTTGAAGATTCATGGGTAAAGGCACATATTGTAAAACACCATGAACATTCTCCCATGACCCTCCAAAACACAAATCTATCCAAACATGATCAACATTAGATGATTTCATTCTAAAAATTGTAAATTAATTTACTAAACAAACGAGCTATAAACTAGATATCATCACTAACTTAGAGAAAACCATACCTTTATTAAGTTGATAGTTGATAATTTGGGAGAGAAATCATTGAAAAATTATATAGAAATAAAATTATGTAAAAAAAATAGAGATGGGGAGGGATGGCGTTGGATATAGGAACGGATGTCGCCAGAGAGAGTGATAGATGGAGATAGAATGAGTTGTGTTTTAGGGATTTAGGTTATGAGTTGCTGCTGCTGTGTTGTTATATACCCAAAACATTTGTGTTGTGAAACTAAAACCTGTTGTGAATTTGAAATTCAGTTGCGAATTTGACTTTCGCGTTGCGAATTTGGAAAATCACAATACGATTTACATATTCGCGTTGCGAAATTGGAAACTAGGTTGCGAAATTGGAATTCGCGTTGCAAATTTGTTGGTCATTTTGGCAAATCCAAAAAAAAGTTGGTTAAATTCGTATATTATAAGGCATTTTTAGTCACTGAAGTTATTTTCTGGTTATATTAATAGTTTGAATTATTACAAGCACCAAATGACTGCTCAACTACATCACAGCTCAAAACAATAAATCAAAGAGTTAATCTTAAACATCAATTCTTAAGAACTTCAAGGTAATCTCGACTAAGTAAAATTGATTATAGTTTCCCATTAAGAAACAATGATAATATTAATTACTATAATAATGACTACATATATAATCCAATCATAGTCATTTGAGTAACTGTGCATGACTTTTTTTAAAAATATTTTTTCCTTATAATTATTTGGTAGAATAATATCATCGATCTTTAATAAAATAGGTATTACTTGTATTTTTTTAATGATTGAATTTGACTTTATTTTTTTTATTAATATTTATTTTTTTATCTTGTCAACCTATTTATGGTTTAAATATTTGGATTAGTTCTTTTAATATGATAGGTGTTTACAATCCTATTAGATAAACCAAGCTTTTGTTGTGATAAAATTAATTATTCAATTCATCCCATTAAATTTGTCCATTATTAACTTTTTCGTCATTTTTTTAACTTTAACTCGTTATTATTTAAAATTGTTATTAAAATTATTATTAATAAAAAAATAAAAATATATTTTTAAAAACTAAAAAATATAATTCATTTTTAAAAAATCCAAAGTTATTAACAAAATTAAAATATATAATATTTAATTTTTTTTATTTCAATCATTATACTCACGTATAACTATTAATGTTTATTGTCATTGTCGTCGACCAAAATTCCACCATATCACAAACCTTTGAAATCATTTCAACCATCACCAAATACTAGTAGAGGGAGGGGAACGGCATAGAAAGGAGATGAAGGGGATGGGATAGGGTGGTGTATTTAAAAAAAAATAAAATAAAATATTTAAAATCATTAGAATATGACATATGTCATTTAATAAAAAAATTTATCGGTCATTACGATCAAACATTAAAATGGTAATATTTATAATTTAGACACCTGAATTGACAAAAAAATAATTTAGATACAAATAAAAAAAATTATATAATTTAGACACTTATTTTTATATTAAACGTAAACTAATTGACATTACGATGTTTGTATATATTTACACGATGATTCTCAATTTTTCTAAATAGTTTCGGTGGGTATAGGGTAGTATATATTTATATTTTTTTAATCAATAACAATGTATACACATATGTAGTAACCCGTTTTGTCCTGGTCAAAAAATCAGCCGCCAACAACGACATTCCAGTCGGCCGCCAAGACTTCTTGAAGCCGCCATCGTCATCACTTACGTCACCAACACGAATATCACCAAAGTCAAAAGGAGAAGAAAAAAAAACATTTTAAATCCCATAAAATCTGGGAGTTTACATACTCCAAAAAAATCATCACATGCAACAACCATTATAAAAGGAGGGGATACAAACGGAGAAAAGGGGAGCCGAAAACAAAAAAAAAAGAGAGGATAGAACTTACCTTCGTCGGAGGCTTCAAACATCGCCGGAGAAGTCGAAACATCGAAGGTAAAAAATTTAGATCTACGCCGATCTAGGGGTTTCTAGAAAGAAAGGTTGTCGGATTCGACTTTAGGGTGGTGAGAGCTTCGATTTGATGTATTTTTCTATTTTCCGACCACTATAAGTAGTGACCAACGGTGGTCGGTATAATGACCGGCGGTGGCGGCACATAGTGGCCGACCGTTGGCCAGTTTCCCTCCGGTGAGGGAGTTAGAGAAAAGTCAGGGCTTCTCTTTCTTAGAGTGAGAAGAAAAAATGAAAAATGAGAGAAGGGGGAGGCATTTAGGCATGTTATCGGATATAAATATCCTCCCCAAAACTACGTCGTTTTGGGGAAGGACCTTTGTGTCGTTTCGAAAATGGTCAAACCTCGTCTGCAGTTCTTATAATTTGTAATTTTTACATTTTAGTCACCAAATTTAATTTTCAGCATTTTAATTTGAATTTCAAATTTTATCATGGTTACATTTTAGTCCCTAATTTATGTTTTATTAGAATATAGACTAGGAATTTATACATGTTTATTTTGGTCACTAATGTAAATTATTTTTTATTTTATTTTTATTTCTTTTATAATTTAATATTTTCTTATTTTTATTTTTCGTAAATTTTATTTATTTCTTCTGTGGCATTTTTTTCACATTATTATTATTATTTTTATCTTAAAAAAATTTATTTTTAATTTAATCTTCTAAAATTTTTCTTTTTGTTTAGCATTCAATATTTTATTTTACCATCTAATATTTTGTTTGATTTTTTTTAGTAGTAATTTCAATCGATAAAAGGTAAGTAATTCGAATTGAATTTTTAAATTTCAATTTAAATTTCAATTTTCGCAATTAAAACAACCAATTAATTAAATAGTACCGAAAGGGCAATTCAAGGGTGCTAATCCTTCATGGACTGTAACCGACTCCCGAACCCATTTTAATCGAATCTTTCTAAACGCTTACCAGTTTTTTGTCTTAAAAATGATTTTTCTTAAAATTATTTTTAAAATACGTTTTTAGATATTCGACCTACCTAACACAAAGGTCGATGACAATTTTTTTTCAATTATATCCAACTTAATTTTAAATTCACCATAATTTCCAAATTAAAGTCGTAACCATTTTTAAAACAATGTTTAATTGTTCCACCAAAAAATGGTTATGACAACTTGGCGACTTTACTGGGACATGTAAGTGAGTTAGGTCAGAATTAATTTTCGGTTGCCTTTTTATGCGAAAATAGTAAATTTAAATTTAAATTTATTTATTCAATTCCAATTATTTAGCTTTGATTATTTTTTAAATAAATAGTTGTATTGATATTTTTTTCAATGATTTCATATTTTTGAAAAGTTTCTATCCCTGACTCTATACCCGAGCTCCGAACCCTTTTTAAGTGAGGTGAAAGCAACGCCTTTGTGAGAATTTATTCTCCACACATGCCTAGGAAGTAACCTTCGGGATTCATATACTTTATGTCTTTGTGTGAATTTATTCACCGCATAGGCATAAGAGAATATATCCTCTCGTGTTTAACTTAGTTCACATAAGCTTGTAATGGGCTTAGGACTAAGGGTCTGGCAAGTCCAAGGGGAGCCAGTAAGGAGAACTCATGTACCTTTTTTAGAACCTAAACCGAGAGACTACAGGTAATTACAGCCCACCCCAAAACCTCACTTCAAACCCTAGGTTGTTTTGAGAATATTTTCTGCTTTATTTTCTGTTCAAAGCATGTGAACTATAAATTTATGCGGTTAGGACTTGTTTAAAACCAACTTGCGGGATATAGATCATGTTCGGGTAAGGAATAAAAAGCATGTGGTGTAGATATCATGTGGGGTAGGACTTTTTATTTTCATTATTATTTTATTTCCCTATTATCCATACCTCGCTAACTTTTTTCATTTTTGTTTTCTTTCATTTTATTTTTGTCATTTGCATTATTTAAAAGAAGTGTTGATTCACTAAAACATGTTCGTTAAACCTAAATAATTTGCATTAATGGACAAAGGGGTTGTAACACAAGAGGTGAAAAATGCATAGGTCCGGCTATGGTCAGGGAGACACTCTGCAAGGCAATTATCTGTCACATTCAATCAAGAAGACGTGGTGTCCACAATCGAAGAGTATACCACTCTGCTGCATTATGACTCAGAATGGACCGAGATTTACACCAAGCACATCAAAAGTCCACTTTTCAAAAACGGGTTGGCAAAAGTTGCAGGGGAAAGACGAGAAAAAAACTACTGACTTGGAGAGTCCCTTCAAAGACAACAAGAGCAGGATGTTAAAACGATAGCTGAAATTGGAGGCCATTGTTGACGAATTCAAGAAGTAAGCTAGTAAGGTTCATATACTTCCTTTCAATGGAGGGCTTCAATAACGTATTCGTCGGGAACAGGTTCAACCAAAGATGAAAGCCAGAGATGCAGCCATTCGAGACTTCTTGGAACAAGTACAAAAAGTAGATCAACACTTGAACGGTTTAGCCAGAGAAATCGGAGCAGTACGACAGGGTGTTCAACCAACGACAGACAAAGGCAGAGGACTAGTCAAACTATTAGAAGTTGTTCGAGGTCTAGAGGATTTAGTCAGAATATACCTTTGATATTTTTGTCTCTTAAAAGATAATACACTTTTGTCCCAATAAAGATTATTTATAGTAACAGACATGTTTTCGGATCAATGCCTCGAACATTTCATGCATTTTTACATTTTGCATCTACATTTCATTTTTAAGCATTTTTATGTAGGATTAGATGAAGTGGTCCTAATCACGTGACACTACATGGAAGAAAGATTTGAACAATTACAGAAAAAATTGAAATCAATACGGTGGAAGTTTGTTCAACATATTGTAGGATTTAGCCTTCTACGATGATCTAAGAGAAGAGTTCCCATTCCCTACGGTTTATGATGTTGAAGCTGTGTGCAGTTACCACATATGAAGCTCCATATATTCCTCTGAGAATTGTAAGACACTGAAGCGCAAGATCTAAAACCTGATGGATTCAGGGGCATAGACAATCAAAGAATGGGGCATTACATCTACCATTTCCACTGAGAGTATTGTTTTGTTTGAACACATTTTTGATCTCTCATATTTGCTTAATCTTTAAACGAATGAATTTATGTTACCTTCTAAGGTGGAATAATTGAACAAATTTTAATCTTTAGTTCTTTGAATATCGAATGAATTAAGGATTCTTTTAATTCTTCAAGAATTATAGATTTTTGACACATAGCAAGATCAAACATTTCTTATCCTGTCTAAAACAAAAAAAAATCCTTCGGTTCTTTACCCAGAATAATATATGAAGATACAAAGAATCATACCCATTCCTTCGAGTCAATAAAGTCACACCATCGGCTTTTTAGACGTAAAACCAATATTTTTTCCAATAAAACCTAAGGCATTTAGTTGTTCATTTGAACATTCTTCTAAGACACAACTTGGGGCATCTCGTAGGGAGCCTGAACATTGATACATGTTGGGAACAAGAAGCAGAAAGAAGAATTCATTCAAAATAATTCTATCATTCATTAATTACACTATTTTCATGTGAAAAAAATTAATTCTGAAAATCTATCCCCCTGGGGATACCTCTTCTGTGAGGACTTTTGTGTATGAGATGATGAACGACTTTGTTTTATTTATCCATATATGTATATATATATATATATATCCCTTGTTGTTCCCTTTTGAGCCTATAGTATTTTTTTTATGATTCAACCCTAACCAAGGAGTACCCTCTACACTGGGGGGCAAGGTGGAATGAATATGCTAAATGAGTGAAGACATCAATCCAAATGAGATACCAAAATGTGAACCAAATATCAAGTGCGAAGATCCAATCAGAACAAAAACAAAGAAAGAAGTGAAGAAAAAAGAAGGCAATACACATATGCAATGATTTTCTCGATTCAAATGACGTATCGTGATTCAAATTATGAGATTGATCAAGCAAAATCATTCCAGAATCACTTAACTCGAAGATCATGGAGCCTCTAGAGAAAATCAAGAGAAATACATATGAGCAGATTCAAATTGAGCAAGATAGGATTGAAGACAACAGAATGAATTGATCATTGGTTCAATACCCTGAAACACTTGTTTGGGCATATTTATTATTTTCTTTCATAACCATGAAGCCTGACCTACATTACGTGCCTTAAAAGTCCTTTCTAATAATCCATGGATTTCTAAACAGAATAGACTATCTTCTGATTTCATCCCGCCCATCAGGATTAATTTTTATTTGCAAAAAGTTTTCTAAAATCTTTAATGTATGATAGAGAAAAATAACAAAGGGGGTTCAAGACATAAATTTTGAATGATGTCTTGAAACTAAATGAGGATTCGAGTTGAAAACCTGAAAAGGTGACTCGAATATAAAAATTATGCAGTTGAGGCGATCGCACAAATTCCTTGATAAAGCATCGTGCAATCCGAACGTGACCATGAAAGCTGGGAGACAGAACACTTCCAGTAAAGGAGCATACAAGCTACCCCATCAAACCATTGAGCATCAAATAAACAAAAATGCCAAACTTTTAACCAAACACAATAACTTGAGACTTTTTTTTATCATTTCCTTATTTAACCATTTCCCAAAGATAGTTTTGATCTTGACACATGTCAAATAACTATAATTTATTGAAGAATTAACAATTGTAAAACTTTTGATCAAACATTTTTCAAAACTATTCCAATTGATATTTTTAGATCTCGAAAATAAAAGGAGAAGAAAACATTTTTTTCAAATAAGACAATCTTTCTAGAGTGGATCTTGGTAAATGACATGTGGCTCTCAAACACAAAACACATGTTTAAAATCAACGCTGAAGCAAGAAATGAGAGACAATGGGGCATCTTTGAAGATTCAACATCAAATGTGGGCCATTATTGGAGATTCAACATCGAATATTGGGGCATATTTGGGGATTCAACACCCTGATGTGAAATACCATATCTTCCGAAGGCCTTTCCTCCGCATGCAGGAATAAACAGGAAAATCACGAGACTTCACCCAGAAGATAAAATAAGAGCTAATTCATATTGCATGCATCTTAGACATACTTAAGAGCATCACATTCATCATTTTTTGCATACATAATTTTTACAGCTTTTAGAGTCAATTTCAACTTTACAATGAAGGGTATTAAACTCAACAAATAACTTTTTAGTTTTATTCAGAGTCAATTTCAACTTCACAACGAAGGATATTGGACTCAACAAACAACTTTCCAGTTTCATTCAGAGTCAATTTCAGCTACACAGCGAAGGATATTGGACTCGAAGCAATGTAACTCTTGGATTTTAACTTCATGACGAAGGATATCCAATTCAAAACTCAACTTCACAACGAATGAGCCATCCACGATTTCAACTTCATGACGAAGGATATCGTGCCCACAAGCAGCAATGCAACCTTTGGATTTCAACTTCACGATGAAGGATATCCAATTCAAATCTCAACTTCACAACGAATGAGTCATCCACGATTTCAACTTCACGACGAAGGATATCGTGCCCACAAGCAACAAAGCAACCCTTGGATTTCAACTTCACGACGAATGATATCCAATTCAAAGCTCAACTTCACAACAAATGAGCCATCCACGATTTCAACTTCACGACGAAGGATATCGTGCCCACAAGCAGCAATACAACCCTTGGATTTCAACTTCACGACGAAGGATATCCAATTCAAAGCTCAACTTCACAACGAATGAGCCATCCAGGATTTTAACTTCACGACGAAGGATATCGTGCCCATAAGCAGCAATACAACCCTTGGATTTCAACTTCACGGCGAAGAATATCCAATTCAAAGCTCAACTTCACAACGAATAAGCCATCCACGATTTTAACTTCACGACGAAAGATATTTAATTAAAAGCTCAATTTCACAACGAAGGAGCCATCCACGATTTTAACTTCACGACGAAAGATATCGTGCCCACAAGCAGCAATGCAACCCTTGGATTTCAACTTCACGACGAAGAATATCCAATTCAAAGCTCAACTTCACAACGAATGAGCCATCCACGATTTCAATTCACGACGAAGGATATCGTGCCCACAAGCATCAATGCAACCCTTGGATTTCAACTTCACAACGAAGAATATCCAATTCAAAGCTCAACTTCACATCAAAGGAGCCATCAACGATTTTAACTTCACGACGAAGGATATCGTGCCCACAAGCAGCAATTCAACCCTTGGATTTCAACTTCATGACGAAGGATATCCAATTCAAAGCTCAACTTCACAACGAATGAGTCATCCACAATTTCAACTTCACGATGAAGGATATCGTGCCCAACGGATCGACTTGATTTTACAGCAAATAAGTCATCTGCAACAACATGGGTTTATTCCCCAGCTAAGTACAACATAACTCAATGCAAAAAAGGCTATTTGTCATCAAAGATCTTCGAGTTCGATTACATTCAGCTTAAAGGCATATCAATTTACAGTATAACTCAAGGCTAGAAGGATTATCTATCAACAATGACCTTCTAGTTCGATTACACTCAACTCAAAAGCTCATCATTTGCAGCATAGCTCAAGGCAAGAAGGGCTATCTGCCAACAAAAGACCTTCAAGTTCGATTATACTCAGCTCAAAGGCACATCATTTGCAGCATAGCTCAGAGAAAGAAAGGTTATCTGTCAATGAAACCTTCAAGTTCGATTACATTCAGCTCAAGGACATATCAAATTCACAGCATAACTCAAGGCGATAAGGGTTATCTGTCAGCAAACCTTCGAGTTCAATTACATTCAACTCATAGACATATCAAATTTACAACATAGCTCAAGACGATAAGGGCTATCTGTCAACAAGAATTTTCAAGTTCGATTTCATTCAGTTTGAAGGCATATCAACCGCATTGTAGTAACGCGGAACTACCTTTAGGAAGAATTTTCAAGATGAGGTATTTAAATCGAGAAGAAGACCAAGGCCCAATTCTAGGCTCAATATGAAGTCTAATTACAATTGTTCTCCAACAATAAACACATCAAATTTTGAAATAAAAAAGAGAATCGAACAAAAACTGGTTATCTTTTTTGTCTTTGCCCTATTCTTGTTGTCACAAGAATGTGCAAAGAGGGGCAACTGTAGAAACCCATTTTGTCCAAGTCAAAAAATCAGTCGCCAACAATGACATTCCAGTCGGCCGCCAAGACTTCTTGAAGCCGTCATCGTCATCACTTACGTCACCAACACCGAATATCATCAAAGTCAAAAGGAGAAGAAAAAACATTTTAAACCCCATAAAATCCGGGATTTTACCTACTCCAAAGAAATCATCACATGCAACAACCATTATAAAATCATCACATGCAACAACTATTATAAAAAGAGGGGGATACAAACGGAGAAAAGGGGAGCCGAAAACAAAAAAATAGATAAAAGAAACCCTCATTGGAGGCTTTAAACATCGCTGGAGAAGTCGAAACATCAAAGGTAAAAATTTAGATCTACATCGATCTAGGGGTTTTTAGAAAGAAAGGTTATCGGATTTGACTTTAGGGTGGTTGATAACTCCGTAAAAAGACTATTTTTAAGGCCCTTTTCACTTATGTTATTGTTTGTTTAAGGGTACATATAGGTCATTTTAGATATATGTAGCTGCATATAATTGCATTTGTGGTGGTTGTGTTATTTTATTTTATTAAGGTGCTATATGAGGAGGAATGTGTGGTTTTTAGTGATGTGCAGAAAATAACAAGCAAAATAGGTGAGTTGGGAAGTAATGTCGCGGCATCACACGTTGCTGAAGCAGATTGAAATGCCTTGGCATTTCTGGCGCAGAAAACGACAAAAATATACAGCTGTACATGGACAGCTGGCTCTGCACGTGAAATGATGGCTGTAACAGCCTGCTAGGGGACCATTGACACCTGGAGGATAAGGTTCATGCACAACATGTGATTCTAGGGGTATGAGGGGTATTTTGCACCCAACAATATCCCAACAACATCATCACTACCCCTAGATATTTTTATTATATATTACACCTCACAAGAGAGAGAGTGAGTGGAAGAAAAGAGGCGCATACTGTAGCAGAAAAATTAGATTTTTATTTTCCTTTTTCCTTTCTTCTTCCTTGGGTTTTCCTCCATTGATAAAGCTTCAAGGAGTGGTGAGCTAGGAGCCGAGAGAAGCTAGCGAGCTAAGGTGGTTTGTGGTAGCCGAGGAGACCTCCGGTGGCGCGCGTCGAAGGCTCTTTCTCACTTCCCTTTGCTCCTATTTTATTTATTTTATTTGTGGGCTGTTGGAATGAATATTTTATGGATTTTTCTATGAATATTTCGAACCCCACCATGAACTAACTTATTTGGTGGTGGTTGGCTTAATGGATGTTTAAACTTTATTTTTAATGGTATATTTAAGTTTATTTTGGTTCTTTATTTGCTTTGCTTATGAATGCTTCACCATCTAGGCTTGTAAGAGGCATGGAAATGTCCATTTCTTAGATGAAGGTTAGGTGTTCGGAAGAATTCTAAGCTAAAAATACTTGTAAGTATTCGGAAGAAACGCAAGACAAGATCCTCATAAGCAATGGGTTATAGTATTTTCAAGGGGCTTTAAACCGGCCTAGGAGTATTATAACCTAATCCCTTAGATCTCGGAAGAGACTAGGATAGGATTTCAACGACTAAAAAGGGTGTCTTTATCAATAGGGTAGGCTGTCCAACATCGTTGAGTGAGAGCAGATGCCTTGGCATCCTATTCTGTTAGGTTCTTGTGAGAACATTTTAGGAAAGCCCTGTCGAGTAAGTAACGACCAGGTAGCTTAAATCTGCCTGAGAGATAAGTTTAACATCATTAGATCAATCCCTACCATTCATTCCATTGAAAGCTTGTCACGTGAGGATTATCTTCTTTTTATTTATTTACTGTTTTTTTTTTACCATTTTCCTTTGCCATGACATTTCTTTTTGTTACTCATACACATTTCATTTACCTCGGCATAATCATTTGTGAATACCATTAGCTATACTTAATTAATTTAGAATAGTGCATAAATTTTACTCAATATCCTTCCAATCCCTGTGGAGACGATACTCACTCATCACTGTATTACTTTTGCGATTGTGTATACTTGCACATTATTTGCGTATAATTTTATAGTACTCGCAATACGCAACAAGTTTTTGGCGCCGTTGCCGGGGATTGGCAATTGATGATGTTGAGTTTAGTTGTTGCACCGTTTTATTTATTTTCTTTGTACATAGTTACTTGTTTTTGTGTTTACCTTTTTCAGGTGTTAAGTTGTCGCATGACACGTAAAAGACCCAAAGAACCATTATTTCATATAGAACCTGAGGCTCATGTTGTTCAAAATCAAGTAAAGGATCCTGCAGTTCTAAATGCCACGATAATTCCAAATGCTAGGAATGCTGCTCGACCACAAACTATTAGAGATTACTTAGCTCCCACCTTAGATGACCTACAACCTGCTATTATACCTCCCAAGATTCAGGCAACCCAATTCGAGCTCAAACCAGTTATGTTCGACATGTTGGACTTGATTGAAAAGTTTGGTGGTGCTCCTCATGAGGATGCAAGGCAACATGTTCGAGAATTTTTGGAGGTCTGTGACTCCTTTCGACAAGAAGGTGTGCATGAAGATGTGCTGAAATTGAAGTTATTTCCATATTCTTTGAAAGATGATGCCAGGGCATGGTTCAATGGATTACCTTCCGGCTCTATAAGGTCTTGGACTGAATTGTGCAAAATTTTTTTGCTACGGCATAATCCACCGAATATGAACAACCATCTTAGGAATACCATAGCATCTTTTCACCAAGCTGATGACGAGTCAATGTATAAGTGTTGGGATCGCTACAAAGAATTGCTTCGCAAATGTACCAACCATGGATTCCACGACTGGACTCAAGTCGTGATGTTCTACAATGGAGCCAATGCACCCACGAGGATGATGCTAGATGCCTGGACAAATGGCACTTTGCTTGACAAATCACCTGAAGAGGCTTTTGGCATTCTTGATCGAATTGCTAACCATGATTACCAATTTCCCTCTTCAAGGTTTGAAACTATAAGGAAGGCATCTGGGACATTCAAGTTGGAAGCTGAAGATTCAGTGTCGGCCCAACTCTCTACCATCACCAATATGTTGAAGAATTTGCAAAATTCTAAGGAGGTGAAAGAAGTGAAGGTTGATAGCTTGGCATGTCTGTTATGCCAAGGCAATCACCATGAATGTGAATGCCCGAGCAATCAAAAGTCTATTAACTATGTGGGAAGCTTCAATGGATGGAGTCAACATCCCAATTTCTCATGGGAAAATCAAGGAGCTTTTAATGTCAGTCATCTCGTTCAGCAGCAGTATATGGATGAGCCCCCAGCCTTGCGAAGGAATATGCCATGGCATAATCAATGGACAACATCTTCACTTAATACAAGTTCTCTAGAGGCCACTATGCAAGACTTTATGGCAACTACAAAGGCTCTATTACAAGATCACGATGCATCTATTAAGAGTCAAGAAGAATTATTACAAAGCCAAGGGGTAATGTTGCAAAGTCATAATTTGTCTTTGAGAGCTTTGGAAATGCAAGTGGGTCATATTGATACGGCATTACAAAAATACCAACCAGACAGATTGCCTAGTGATACTGAAGTCACTAAGGCTAAAGGCAGTGAGCAATTTAGTACATTCACCTTAGGGAGTGGCACCCAGATCTACAAAGATGCTAAGTTTGGGGGGGAAACACTAGAAGAACCTAGCTATGAGATTGTGCATGAAGAGTCTCAATTGCAAGAGGACTTACATTCGCTGGAGAACAAAGCTGGATGTTCAATGAGTAAACCCGATGATGACAAGCAAAATAATACCACGGGAAAAGAAAAACCCCCACTAGCAGAAGTTGATGACCAAAGGGAAGCTGCAGAATTATGCCACGACAATTTTTCAGGCACTGGTGATTACTTGAAGCTCGATGAAGAAGACAAAGATGAGCTTAAGGATATTTCAAAAGAGACGGGTCAGTCTAGCTTACTCATAGCTAGACCAGGTACGAAATCTGAACCTTTGGATTTCATTGAATTTCCTCATCCTAAACTCCAAGTAGCTGTCCATTTTTCTAGGCTAGAAAGTGTGAAAGAACTAAGGAATGAAATGGAGATTAAATTCCCTGATGAGAAATTATTATTTGCCACGGCATTGTCGTGGTATGCTGACATTATCAATTTTCTCGTTAGTGGTATTTTGCTTCCGTACTTGAATAGCCAGGGCAAGAACAAGTGGATGCAGGATGATGACCCCTACTTCTTCAAAGACTTTGCTGCCCAAGCAATTAAAATATGCCACAGCAACGGGGAGCGAAAAGAGATCCTATTTCACCATAAATTAGCTTTATGTGGAGAACACTCAAGAGGAGAGAGGACTACTGCAAAGGTCCTACAGATCGGGTTCTATCGACTTACACTGAAGGTGGCGCTGTTATATATATGGAGCATTTTAGTCTATACTGGTGCTCCAATCGAACGCGACAAAAATGCCATAGCAATTCATGATGTTTTGGAGTTTGCATCCCTTCAACTCTCTTTAATTTATGTTTTAGAAGTTTTGTTTTTTTTCATGAGTGTTATTTCTTTATTTTTATTTTTAATATTAGTTCTTTTTAGAACGAAGGGTGTTTTGGAGGAGGAATATGATGACATCTCACGAGGGAACTTCACAAACCAATATGCCACGGCAAATCTAGATGTAATTGAGGCTCTAACAAGACGCAGTCGTGGCACCTGTTCACAAGGAGATGCTCCCACGTTTGGCTTATAATCTTCTCGTCATCCTGGACGTGATCTTGCCATCATTTGAGGATGCCACGACATTTGCAAATGTCACTCAGCAAGACAGTACACCCAAGCCAGAGGATGCTAACCCAAGCAACATGGACTAGATGACGTCTGAAGTCATCTGTTGGGCATATGGAGACCTCAACATCTACGAACACTGAAGGCCCTAGCACACCACCTGCTGAACCAAGTTCTGATCCTGACAAAAGCCCTACATCACTGAGAAAGTGCACCAGACGCAATACTACTAGCACTACCAGCGCGACTCCACCACCATCTTAGGAAGACAAGGTACATTGCATTGCATCGCATCACATAGCATGTAGTCTAGTTTAACTTAGTTTTTATTCAACATTGAGGACAATGCTTCTCTCAAGTTTGGGGGAGGTAGTGTTCTTTGTAGAACATGTGCATGATAATATTAGCATAATGTTATACCATGGCATCAGTAAATGGTAGGACAGTTAGATGGAAATGTTTTGATGATACCTGATGAAGATGAACTTTTTAGGCTAGAAATTGAATGTAAATGACTGTTGAGAATGATAGAACTGACTCTAGGGCTTGATGCTTTGTGAATTATTCTTACACGATTTGTATGTTTTCTATACTTAAAGAACTTAGGAAGTTTTTATGAAAGAACTCTGGTTAGCCTTGGCATTAAAATATGGTATTATGCTTAAATGATAAATCAATTAAAAAAACTCCCTTATCTCTGAATTTTGTTTAATCATGAATAAATGCTTCGGCATAGCTGTAGAGGGACACTCCTCTTTGCCGTGGCATTACCTGGAACTCTCTTTAATAAATGGCAGCCACACGCATACGAGTGAATGAAAGTAGTCACGGGATGACTCTGTCTGACTAGCTTGGGGGTGGAAGGTATGCTCCCTTTCACCTAGAGTGTGGGATGGTAGGTGTGATGAGCTGACTCCCTTCGTAGCAGTGTAAAAAAAAGTGAAAAAAAATAATAAGAAAAAAAAATGTGTAGTAAGTGAAAAGGGAATATAAATGTGCTTAATGAATGAGTTAATACCGTGGCAAAACTAGGGAACTCAATTAGAAATTGCCTAAATTCGTTAAGTATAGATTAGATACAATAAATCACATACACAACACCATAAAGAATCTTGACCTAGGGAAAAGTACTTGAATTCTTGATATGTCTAGCATGTTGAAGCCAATTTTTCTGAGGGTTGAAATTCAAATTTTGTCTTGTTGTCCTACTGTTGAAAATTTTCATGACATTTTGATTGTGTTAATTGTTATCCATTGCTTGAGGACAAGCAATAGCTTAAGTTTGGGGGTGTGATAACTCCGTAAAAAGACTATTTTTAAGGCCATTTTCACTTAAGTTATTGTTTGTTTAAGGGTACATATAGGTCATTTTAGATATATGTAGCTGCATATAATTGCATTTGTGGTGGTTGTGTTATTTTATTTTATTAAGGTGCTATATGAGGAGGAAGGTGTGGTTTTTAGTGATGTGCAGAAAATAACAAGCAAAATAGGCAAGCTGGGAAGTAATGTCGCGGCATCACACGTTGCTGAAGCATATTGAACAAAAATATACAGCTGTACATGGACAGCTGGCTCTGCACGTGAAATGATGGTTGTAACAGCTTGCTAGGGGACCACTGACACCTGGAGGATAAGGTTCATGCACAACATGTGATTCTAGGGGTAAGAGGGGTATTTTGCACCCAACAATATCCCAACAACATCATCACTACCCCTAGATATTTTTATTATATATTACACCTCACAAGAGAGAGAGTGTGTGGAAGAAATGAGACGCATACTGTAGCAGAAAAATCAGATTTTTATTTTCCCTTTTCCTTTCTTCTTTCTTGGGTTTTCCTCCATTGATAAAGCTTCAAGGAGTGGTGAGCTAGGCGCCGAGAGGAGCTAGCGAGCTAAGGTGGTTCGTGGTGGCCGAGGAGACCTCCGGTGGCTCGCGTCGAAGACTCTTTCTCACTTCCCTTTGCTCCTATTTTATTTATTTTATTTGCGGGCTGTTGGAACGAATATTTTATGGATTTTTCTATGAATATTTCGAACCCCACCATGAACTAACTTATTTGGTGGTGGTTGGTTTAATGGATGTTTAAACTTTATTTTTAATGGTATGTTTAAGTTTATTTTGGTTCTTTATTTGCTTTGCTTATGAATGCTTCACCATCTAGGCTTGTAAGAGGCATGAAAATGTCCATTTCTTAGATGAAGGTTAGGTGTTCGGAAGAATCCTAAGCTAAAAATACTTGTAAGTATTCGGAAGAAACGCAAGACAAGATCCTCATAAGTAATGGGTTATAGTATTTTCAAGGGGCTTTGAATCGGCCTAGGAGTATTATAACCTAATCCCTTAGATCTCGGAAGAGACTAGGATAGGATTTCAACGACTAAAAAGGGTGTCTTTATCAATAGGGTAGGCTGTCCAACATCGTTGAGTGAGAGCAGATGCCTTGGCATCCTATTCTGTTAGGTTCCTGTGAGAACATTTTAGGAAAGCCCTGTCGAGTAAGTAACGACCAGGTAGCTTAAATCTGCCTGAGAGATAAGTTTAACATCCTTAGATCAATCCCTACCATTCATTCCATTGAAAGCTTGTCACGTGAGGATTATCTTCTTTTTATTTATTTACTGTTTTTTTTTTACCATTTTCCTTTGCCATGACATTTCTTTTTTGTTACTCATACACATTTCATTTGCCTCGGCATAATGATTTGTGAATACCATTAGCTATACTTAATTAATTTAGAATAGTGCATAAATTTTACTCAATATCCTTCCAATCCCTGTGGAGACGATACTCACTCATCACTGTATTACTTTTGCGATTGTGTATACTTGCACATTATTTGCGTATAATTTTATAGTACTCGCAATACGCAACAGTGGACAGAGCTTTGATTTGATGTATTTTTGTATTTTTCGGCCACCGTGAATAGTGACCGACGGTGGTCAGAATAGTAACCGGCGGTGGCGGCATATGGTGGCCAACTGTTGGACTGTTTCTCTCCGGTGAAGGAGTTAGAGAGAAGTCAGAGCTTCTCTCTCTTAGAGAAAGAAGCAAAAATGAAAAATGAGAGATGGGGGAGACAATTAGGCATGTTATGGGATATAAATACCCTCCTCAAAACTACATCGTTTTGGGGAAGGACCTTTGTGTCATTTCGAAAATGGTCAAACCTCGTCTGCAGTTTCTGTAATTTGTAATTTTTACATTTTAGTCACTAAAGTTAATTTTCAACATTTTAATTTGGATTTCAAATTTTATTATAGTTACATTTTAGTCCCTAATTTATGTTTTATTCAAATATGACCTATGAATTTATGCATGTTTTATTTTGGTCACTAATGTAAATTATTTTTATTTTATTTTTATTTCTTTTAGAAATTAATATTTTCTTATTTTCTTATTTTTCTTAATTTTTATTTATTTCTCTTGTGTCATTTTTTCACATTATTATTAATATTATTTTTATCTTAAATTTTTTTATTTTTAATTTAATCTTCTAAAATTTTTCTTTTTGTTTAGCATTCAATATTTTATTTTACTATCTAATATTTTGTTTGATTTTTTTAGTAGTAATTTCAATCGATAAAAGGTAAGTACTTCGAATTGAATTTTTAAATTTCAATTTAAATTTTAATTTTCGCAATTAAGACAACCGATGAATTAAACGGTATCGAAAGGGCAGTTCAAGGGTTTTAATCCTTCATTGATTGTAACCGACTCTCGAACCCGTTTTAATCGAATCTTTGTAAACTTACACTATTTTTTTGTCTTAAAAATGATTTTTTTTAATTGTTTTTAAAAGATGATTTTAGGTATTCGACCTACCTAACACAAAGGTCGATGACGACTTTTTTTCAATTATATCCAACTTAATTTTAAAATCACCAAAATTTCCAAATTAAAGTCGTATCCGTTTTTAAAATAACATTTAATTGTTCCACCGAAAAATGGTTATGACAATATCCTACAAGCATTACTGCTTGAATCTAATATCTTTAAGAAAAACAATATTTCCTTTAATTATTGATATCATTACAAAGATTTATGATGATTCTATAATTTAAGAACAAAACTCGTGTAATGTCTTAATTATAATTTTGGATTTTCATATTTTTAAAAATAATTTTTAATTTTATTTAGAGGAGAGAAAAATTATGATTTCAGGAAAGAACAAGAGTGATTTTAGAATTATGACTTAAGAAAAATAAGAGAACAAAGATGAATAATTTGACAAATCGATCCAATATACTTACTCGATTCTAATTTTTCTTTTATAAATCATTTAATGCTAAATATTACAGCTCATACTTGATTAGTGTACTCGTATTATTTAGCATTAAATGATTTATAAAAGAAAAATTAGAATCGAGTAAGTTATAGAATCATCATAAATCTTTGTAATGATATCAATGATTAAAGGAAATAATATTTTTCTTAAAGATATTAGATTTAAGCAGTAATGCTTGTAGGATATTGTCATAACCATTTTTCGGTGGAACAATTAAATGTTGTTTTAAAAACGGATACGACTTTAATTTGGAAATTTTGGTATTTTAAAATTAAGTTGGATATAATTGAAAAAAAGTCATCATCAACCTTTGTGATGATTCTATAATTTAAGAACAAAACTCGTGTAATGTCTTAATTATAATTTTGGATTTTCGTTTTTTTAAAAATAATTTTTAATTTTATTTAGAGGAGAGAAAAATTATGATTTCAGGAAAGAACAAGAGTGATTTTAGAATTATGACTTAAGAAAAATAAGAGAACAAAGATGAATAGTTTGACAAATCGATCCAATATACTTACTCGATTCTAATTTTTCTTTTATAAATCATATAATGCTAAATATTACAGCTCATACTTGATTAGTGTACTCGTATTATTTAAGAGAAAATAACTTCCGTGACCAAAAATGCTTTATAATATACGATTTTAACCAACTTTTTTTTGAATTTGTGAAAATGACCAACAAATTCGCAACGCGAACTCCAATTTCGCAATACAATTTCTAAATTCGCAACGCGATTTCCAAATTCGCAACACTGAATTTCAAATTCGCAACTCGATTTCTGAATTTGCAACGCGAATTTTGTTTTCGCAACTCGATTTTCGAATTCATAACACGAATTTTAAATTCACACCAGTTTTTATTTTCGCAACACAAATGTTTTGGGTATATAACTACGCAACAGCAGCAACTCATAACCTAAATCACAACTCATTCCATCTCCATCTATCACTCTCTCCGGCGACATCCGTTCCTATATCCAACGATATCCTTTCCCATCTCAATTTTTTTTACATAATTTTATTTCTATATAATTTTTCAATGATTTCTCTCCCAAATTATAAATTATCAACTTACTAAATATATGTTTTCTCTAAGTTAGTGATGATATATAGTTTATAGCTCGTTTGTTTAGTAAATTAATTTATAATTTGTAGAATGAAATCATCTAATGTTGATCATGTTTGGATATATTTGTGTTTTGGAGAGTCATGGGAAAATGTTTATGGTGTTTTACAATATATGCCTTTACCCATGAATCTTCAACTAAAACTGTCATTAAAAAAGTTAACTTATGAAACTCTAATGTTACGTGTTACAAAGAAATTGAATTTAGAGCCTCTAAGTGGATTTAGGTTATCTTATAAGAGAAAATGTAAAGTTTATTTGTTAACCGACAATGAAGATGTTGAACAATTCATTGCTTACATTAGTGTTTCGCAAGAAGATGATGTTACATTGTATGTTGTTGAACCTAGAAGTAGTGAAGTTGGGTCAGTAGCGGGTAGTAATCAATTAAGTTCTTCAACCCCAGTTTATGGTGCTCAAAATGTACAACGTTGTTATCATCGTCAAAATTTAATTGTTCCACCACAATTTCATCACCAAGAAAATTTTGTTTCACCACATTTCCAATACCAAACACAATATCAAAACCCACAACCTTTTCCTAATCCAAATCCCAATCAACTTTCAGCACCAAATTCCGATTTTCGTATTGACTAGTTAGACGATTATGAGCCAACAGAAAAAATTGTGAGTACTAGTCAGTATTCGAAATTTGATCTTGGTCAATACCCGAACTTTGATCTTGGTCAATACTCGGATTTTGATGATATTTCAGAAGAAGAAACAGACCCTGCGTGTAATGATTTTGATATTGGTCAATACCCGAATTTTGATGATGAAACAGCCGTTGTCGAGGAAGATGTTATTGATAATAATGAGGAGGAAGTTACGATTGTGAATGAACATGTTGAACATCCATTCTATAATTCATATAACCCTGAAGAAGAAAAAGAAGAATAAGAAGTCCCCGAAGAAAAGAAAAAGAAGAAAATGCCACGGGAGTATAACTGGAATATGCCAGAATTACTTCAGATACCGGAAGAAGAGTTGGTAAAGATAGCAATTGATTGTTACACAAAAGTTATTCGTATAAAGAAAGATAATTGTTTTGATACAAAGGAAGACTTGAAGATAGATTTGTGTACGAAATGTGTGGAAGATGTCTATCAACTAAAAGTTAACAAATCAAGCAAAGATTATTTTGAAACAAAGTGTATGAATGACAAAAACTGTACGTGGAGTATGATTACAAAGAGGATAAAAGATTGCGAAATGTTTCAAGTTAGGACTTTTATTGATAAACATACATGTTCAAGAACCCAAGTTTTTCCTCACCATAGACAGGCAAACAAAAAGGTGTTGGGTGGTTTTCTGGTTGAGTTAATGTTTTTGAATGACAGGGTATATCGGGGACATGAAATTATAACTGACATGAATGTTCGGTTCAAGATTAGTATCTCATATTGTCAAGCTTGGAGAGCCAAATGTTATGCCTTAAAATTGTTGAGGGGGTCTCCAAAAGTATCGTTTTCCCAACTGCCGGCTTATTGTCACAATTTAAAGTTGAAAAATCCTGGGTCGGTAACTCATATCAAAACAGATAGAGATGGATACTTTGAGTTGTTGTTTATCGCCATTGGTGCTGCGGTTAGTAAATCAATATAATTTTTTTGACTCATTTTTATTAGTTACATGCATTTCACATTTAAATAATTATATTTCTTGTGTATATTATTTTGTAGATTCATTCATTTATTACTTGCATGCGCCCAGTTATTATAGTTGACAGAGCACATTTGAAAGATCGATACCTTGGAGTAAACTTATTAGCAGTAGCCATGGATGCTAACAATGAGATACTGCCAATAGCTTACGGGGTTGGCAAATCTAAAACCTCTGATTCATGGACATGACTTATGGGCATCTTAGGGATTGCATAGGTCCTATTAGCAATCTGACAATCATATCTGATAGGGCATACTCAATTGACAATGATGTTAGAAGGTGTTTCCCATATGTTTGTATAGACTTTGTGGTGTTCATTTGTACAGAAATCTAAAATCAAGGTCTGCTGATATAAAAAATTACAAATGGACATACTGAAAGGATGTAAAAGCTTATCGGGAAGTGGATTTTAATAATCATATAAATTGTTTAAGACATGTTTTGCCTCAATGTGCTCAAACACTAGAAGATGTCGGGTTTGAAATATGGTCAAGAGTACATCAACTTGGAGCAAGATATGGTTTCATGACGTCTAATAGTGCAGAATCAATCAACGCTCTAAGTCGTCATTCTCGAAAATTACTCATTACTATGTTAATGGAGTTTTTTCGAGCTTCTATTCAACAGTGGTACTACAAGAAAAGAAATTATGCATGTATTATTTCTTTAAATTCGTAACTTATCATATTTATATATTTTACTAAGTATTATTTATTTAAATTTACAGGAACATTGGAATGTCGTGTTACACCATGGACTGAAAAAAAGATAACGAAACGTGTTGTGAAGTCAACGTCATGGAGAGTTGAACTTGTTCAAACATTTTGTTTGAAGTATTGGATAATAACTTAAATGGGTTTGTCGATCTAAATGCAAAGACGTGTAGTTGTATGAAATGGCAAACATCTGGTTATCCGTGTGGCCATGTTATAAAAGTTGCTCTTCATCTAAACCAAGATGATTCAAGCGCATACGCTATGGATTGCTACACTACAGAAGTATATCGATAGACTTATGCCGAGATTGTCTACCCTATTCCACATCCTTCTGAGTGTGACATACCAGATGACTTACAAACAGTTTTGCCACCAGTCATGGACAACAGGCTACATGGCCGACCAAAAAATCACGATCGTATACCGTCTAAGAGTGAAAAGAAAAGGATATCGACATGTAGTCGGTGTAAGGAAAGTTGTCATACAAGGTTAATCTGTGGATCACCAATGCCATCACAATTATCTTTTCCTCTACCAAAATATGGATCCTCATCAAAATCCAAAGCTCATATGGTGCCAAGCAAAAAGAAATCAAAACCGTAATAAAAAAAATCCCAATCACAACCGGCTTCACCTTTTGGGACTTATTAACTTAGGTGATTTTTAAATGCAAACGTTGTATTATGTGTATTTTATGTGTGAATGCATATATTTTCAGTTAGACATGCATTAATAACTTGAGTTTGAACATTGCTATGATTTGTTCAGTTGTTATCACTTATCAGATTGTTGTCTGTTATCTTTGCGATTTTTTTGTTGTGAAAGTGAAATTTGCATTGCGATTGTTGCGAAAGTCATATTCAAAACGCGAAAGTAAAATGCGCAACGCGAAATTAAAATTCGCAACGCGAAAATCGAAACACGAATTTGATTTTCGCGTTGCGAATTTTAATTTCGTGTTGCGAAAGTGTACCTTCAACAAGTCTTTTTTGCCTTCAACATAATGTAGATTGAAATTTTCTTAAACAACAAATCAAATTTTACAAATCAATTAAACAAGTAAAAAACAATTCTTATTTACACATCTAAAAAAAACAAATCAACAACACATTGATACAATTAGCCCCAGACAGTACATCCAAATGCTCCTAACAATAGGGAGATTACATCGAAATACATTCACGTAGCTCACTTCAGGATTAACCTGCAGAAACCAAACATTTGCTCAAACAACACTTTCTACACATCTAAAACCAACAAACAACAAATTATTGAATTATAGGTACTTAAACCAAACATTTTCAAACCAACAAGTATATAACAGTTAACAACACTTGCACAAACTTACCAATAACAACTGGTTATTTATGCACAAATACATCAATTTCACACAGCTCATTTCAGGATTAACCTGTAGAAACCAAACATTTGCTCAAACAACACTTTCTACATATCTAAAACCAACAAACAACAAATTATTGAATTCTAGGCACTTAAACCAAACATTTTCAAACCAACAAGTATATAACAGTTAACAACACTTGCACAAACTTACCAATAACAACTGATTATTTATGCACAAATACATCAATTTCACGCAGCTCACTTCAGGATTAACCTGCAGAAACCAAACATTTTCTCAAACAACACTTTCTATACATCTAAACCAACAAACAACAAATTATTGAATTATAGGTACTTAACCAATATTTTCAAACCAGCAAAGAGTATATATGTTAACAACACGTGCTCAAACTTACCAACAACAAATGGTTGTTTATGCACACTTTCAGCACTCGGATGTAGGTAGGCAACATCTCGAATATATCGCTCTAGCCATAAAATGATAAAACCACAAACCTACTGCACCTCTATCTCTATCTATGGGAGGTAGAAACAATTTACCTCATGTCGTCAAACGTTCCAAGAACATGCATACAAGAGGACCACAATCCCCTCTGGCTCCAGTCGTTTGTTGTGATGTTGTCTCGTCTCTCATCATTGTAACTTTGAACTTTTTTGGCTTCTTGTTTCCATAATTAGTTCAATAATCAATCGCATCCAAGTATTTAGCAAAATGAGCGCTCAATCCCTAACAAATAATATCTTTCAAATCAGACAATGGTATGTAATTCAACATATTATCAAATATTATCGTTTCAGGGATGGGAGCTGAAGCTCGATGAGAAGCCAATGACGACGTTCCATAACAGGGATAAACATCTGCAATCATAAATAATAATTCAATTGCGCACATGAAATAAATTTCTCTGATCCTTCAAGTGAGCTACGTGAAAAGACGAAGGCGTAATAGTCCATCGCGTCTTTTTTATTTTCTTCAATTTCCTTATAATCAGAAGACGTGACACTCATGCATCAATATGTTGTGGATAAAAAATAAATATATTAGAGAATTTAATAAAAAATATTAAAAAATAATCAAAATGAAATATAAGAAGAATATAAGACTTACCCCAATTCGAAATAGCCATTCTCTTTAACCCCTAATAAAACACCCCACTAAGACCAATCAAGAAACAAATGCATATCATCGTCGATTTTGCATATGTCAACGTAACACCCCTGGTTCCGCTCATGTAGATAAAAATCAACTGGTCTTAGCCCAAAGGGTATTATCCATAATTGTGTCCGATAGTGTTATCCTCTCCTGCTGAGGAATGGTACTGGCCGGTAACTCATACGAAAGCCAACTCTCATCCATCATATCGGGCACGTGAGGGGTTTATCAATATGTCGACACAGTATGCCATGTGACTCGGGCTCTTGAACGGTGGGAGGGACCTCTTGAATGATGACAGGGGCCTCTTGAACGGTGGGAGGGGCCTCTTGAACGATGAGAGGGGCTTCTTGAATGATATGATGGGCCTCTTGAATGATGACAGGTGAATCGGGCTTCTTCTTACGAAGTCTTGGCACTATTGGGGTGAAAGGAGACGTAATGACACGGGCACGACGTCTGATACGTGAACCCCGTCGTGCAAGAAAAACCCAACGTAAAGCATCTACCTTATCGGGCCGCTAAAAATAAATTAATACATAAATCGGTAAATAAATAAATAAATAATACTGAAAAAAGGTTATTTGCATTTTTAGTATAGTATTAAACAAACTTATCTCATTGCGTAGAGTATGAACCTCATTCTGCAACGATAAAACAATCTCACGTAGAGCGGCTACCTCATCACGTAAAGTAGATACCTTACCGCGTAAAACACCATTGTCATCGCGTAAAACATCTACCTCACCACGTAAAGACCGTACCTCATCACGCCATGCACCATTATCGTCACGTAAAGTACTGAACTCATCACGCAAAGCACTGACCTCATCACGTAACTCCCCTAACTCATCTTGTGGAGATATAGAACATGGAGATAAATGTCGTGACATCTTTGCCGGTTGCCTATCATGAGGTGATGGTAGAGAAGAGGCTCGATGATGTGATGGAATAGGTGATGGCTCTCGTTGTGGAGGTGTATAATCGGCTCGATCAGGTGATGGCTCTGGGTGTCGAGCTATAGAATCGACTCGATCAGGTGATGGCTCTCGAAGTAGGGGGTGCTCATCATCCGTCCCATAAAAAAATGCTTACTAGCTTGCCACCAATCAGTGGCAAGCTCAGCCTCTGTGGGTGTCAGCCTCTGTAATGGATAGTTGGACTCCTAACAATATAAAAGCTCAAACAAAGTTAAACGTCTACTAGTAATAACTTGTTTATATATGGTAGTATTTGTGTTAACTTACATCATTCATCGTCGTATATAGTAGTAAATCTTCCCAATCCAACAGCCGGATCCTCCTCTAGGTAATAGCCCTATGAATATCATTTGAATTTTTTCTTGCATATGTCCGCATGCTGGGAAAAACCTCAAATATCCAAATCTATAAACAATATAATACACAAACATTAGTAATTGTTAAATAATTAATTATAATTTTGGAAACATTATATAGAAATTCTTACCTTAAAAGCCTAAATAAAGCCTACCAAAGTGTATTTGGAACCATCACCACGCAAACTGCGACGGTCCTCAAAGGCATACGATAACTTTTTCCAGGTAGCTTTCCATAGATATGAACCCCAGGGAAACACGTTCCATGCATTTAGGTCCTCTACCAATAATATTAGGTCCTCGAAAATAGGTTGTCTGGCCTCTTTGCCTAAAAAGTCGGCATTCAAAAGTAATAAAAGGCATACTCGGACAATATCAAGGTCATCCATCCGAGTAAAACCATCTTTAAGAAGTAATATTTTCAAGTCGTCGACGTGTAAACTGGGCTTCGCCTTTGCCAGCTCAGGAAAAACCCGAGATAACCATGATGAGAGGGTGATATGACTAGTGTACCGACCTACTTCATCGTGTCTGAAACGTAGACCAGTGATTAAACAAAACTCCTCCCGCCCAAAACAAGTATACACCGGTGGAAAATAAAACCATATCTCTTCATCACCACGTTGTATCTTCTCGGGTAGATCGTTAGTCATGGTCTGAAGAAACAAATGGGTCAACATAGCATCTCCACCTGGATGTTGTACTTTCATCCATAGCCCGAAGCAAGTATCCTCAAACAGTTTTCTTTGTACAGGTGTAAGTGTCGACGCTATTGTAGTGGCTATGCTTAATTTATTCCTTAGAATCAATGAAGCTGAAAAAAATTATAACAAAAATAATAAACATATCAAGTTAGATATACCAAAAACTACAAATTATACACTATAAATAGACATGATATTAAACAGTGAAAACAAAGCCAAATATATTTCAAACTAGCACGGTATTCACCCAAGTCATTATTCCATCATAGTTTTTTTGTTGAAGTAATGCAATTCATTCAAATTTCAATTTGCAGAAGAAGAGTAGTTTCTGAAACTTAATTTCGCAACGCGAAAATGAAAATCGCAACGCGAAAATGAAAATCGCAACGCAAAAATGAAAATCGCAACACGAAAATAAAAATCGCAACGCGAAACTAAAATCGCGTTGCGATTTTCGTGTTGCGAATTTCATTTTCGTGTTTCGAATTTAAGTTTCAAAAACTATTTTTCTGCAAATTGAAACTTGAATGAATTATATTACTTCAACCAAAAGACAAATACTAACTTCATAGGGTTAAAGACTAAACAATTTAGCAGTATTGGCAGCAACCGAATGAATTGACTAAGCAATATAAGTGAAATGGTTAATCTATATATTGAAATTACCAGTAAATTTATCATCAATTTAAATATGAAAAATCTAATAATAATACAAAAATTTCAAAATAAAAATAATTAAAAAAACTAACACTCGGTGGTTGATTTTCCATTTGTGGCCGTGAATGGTTGTAAGGGTGGCTCTGAGAGATGGAGATAGATAGATTTCGCTGGAGATGGGGACGGATGTCGCCGGAGATGGTGAGAGATGGAGATGGAATTGAGTTGTGATTTTGGGTTTTAGGTTATGAGTTGCGATTATACTGTTTACATTTATGTTGTAAAATTAATATTGTGTTTCGAAATTAATATTGTGTTTCGAATTCGAAAATAAAATTTGCATTGCGAATTTGACTTCTGTTTTGTGAATTACAAATTCGAGTTGCGATTTACATATTCGCGTTTCGAATTTGAAAACTGTGTTACGAAATTAGAGTTCACGTTACGAATTTATTGATCATTTTCGCAAATCCAATATACTTACTCGATTCTAATTTTTCTTTTATAAATCATTTAATGCTAAATATTACAGCTCATACTTGATTAGTGTACTCGTATTATTTAAAGCACCGCATATATAAACAGTAACCTTTTACTCTGAAAAAAATAACTGTCGTTTTCTTGTAGAGTTGAATTTGAAATCGACTTTTTTGTTCTAAGTGCCCTTACTTTAACTCAAGTCATTTACGAGAAAAGGTACATGAACATCAATAATTGAAGTTAAGAAATATGTTAATAATGGGAAATTAACTGGATAATTAAGCAAAAAAATATTCCATTTAAATTAATAATGTTTTTAATCCGTTTGATAACACTGACAATCAAACACCTAACCCTACAAAGACAAAAGGCAATTTCATAATGTTAAATTGAATTTGGTTTTGTTACTAAAGACAAAATACATTTGGTACAATAATAAAAATTAGGGTAAAGTATAGTAATGGTCACTGAACTTTTCTAAAGATTTTATTTAGGTCATTTAACTTTTAAAACTTGCAATACAGTCCCCCAATATTTAATCCGTTTGTAATATGGTTCCCGACGTTACACTGAAGTTAGAAGACGCTAACGTGGCAGTGAGATCACCGTTTGAAGATATGAAAATTAGGATAAATTATATAAATGATAATTGAACTTTTCAGGTACTTACATTTAGGCCCCCCAACTTTTAAAACTAGCAAAACAATCATCAATTTCATTTTAAACCCCAAATTCTAAAATAATTCAATTATATTCTAAACCCCAAATTCCAAAATAATCAAAATAATATTTAGTTAACCATGATTTATATATTTTTTTTATTTTTTTGATGTTTTGATTGAGTTGTATTCAATGAAAATTGATTGTTACTATTTGATTGAGTTCATGTATAATTGAATGGTGGGGTATGAATGTGTAAATGATGCCAAGTGAAAATTGATTTTTACTATTTTGAAAATTTATAGATTTAAGTTCATGAAAAAAATGTTTCACATTTAAGTCCCAACAACCAATATTTAAATAGCATCAATGTTTACAATATTTTATTCAAACTCAGTACCTAATACACATGCAACACAATCTGAAAAAAATAATAAGAAATTAGAACTCAATATCCAATACCATCAAACGTCATTTACACATGCATACCCCACCATTCAATTTCACATGAACTCAATCGAACAGTAATAATCAATTTTCACTTAATACAACTTAATCAAAACATCAAAAAAATTATATAAATCTTGGTTAACATGAAATCTTGGTTAACTCCATATTATTTTGAAGTATTTTAGAATATAGGGTTTAGAATGTAATTGAATTATTTTGGAATTTGGGGTTTAAAATGAAATTAAGGATTGTTTTGCAAGTTTTAAAAGTTGGGGGGACCTAAATGCAAGTACCTAAAAAGTTTAGTGACCATTTATATAATTTACACTAATTTTCATAGCTTCAAACGGTGATCTCACTGCCACATCATCATCTTCTAACGGCAGTGTAACGTCGGAGACCATATTACAAACGGACTAAATATTAGGGGACTGTATTGTAAGTTTTAAAAGTTAAGGACCTAAATGAAAGATTCAGAAAAATTTAGTGACCATTACTATACTTTACCGTAAAAATTAATTTCATTCTAATGTAATAATTTTTGTATTTTAATCAAACAATAGGTATAGCAATTAGTAAAGCCTGCAAATTTGTCGGTTTGTGAGGAAATGAAATGAAACTCATTTATTCCATTTGATGTCCCCTACTCCTTCAAGCTCAGACTCGGATCACTCACTGTCACAACTTTTTCTCTCCCCTTCCATCTCTCTCTCTCTCCAATCCTCTTTTGACATAATTTTTGTATTTTGTGGGTTTTTTTAGTTTATTATCTTTCTTTGTAATACCCTTTAAAGTTCTTCTTCTTCTTCTTCAGAAATGGTTAACATTTTAGTTGTTCTTCACGTTTCTTTGGTTAGTTCTTGAAAAAGGAAAACCCAGCTCTTTGCTGATGCTACTGTTTCCGTGCTCTCTTCTTTGAGAGAGCCTTTCAACAGTGATATCCAGCCCGTTCCTTAGCAGTTTTGTCTTTTGTATCGGGATCAATATTCACTGGGTTTGTGCTTTCAAAAATCCTTTTGAAAGTTGGATCTTTGGGGGGGAGGGGGGCAGATTTTAGCCTTTTTCTTTTTCCCACTCATTTCACTAGCTCTTCACCAACAGCTTAAGAAAACCATCCATCTGGCTTTTATTTGAGGCTCCTCAAATCAAAACTCCTCTTTTTAGCTTCTTGTTTGTCTTTTCTCTCTCTTTGGTGTCATATATATCACAGAAAAAAGACGGACTTTACTAAGAAACAAACTATTCTCAGTTCTGAAGCCAAACCCTCCGAAACAAGCTCTCAAAGGCCACAGCTTTCTTTCACTCACTCTCACCGAGTGTATTTGTCTAACAAGTTCTCATATATATATATATATATATAAACAAAAATTGTTTATTTCGATCTTAGTTTTAGCTAGAAATGGCTATGGCGGTGGCCCAACATAGGGAGAGCAGCAGTGGAAGTAGCATCGACAAACATCTTGATGCTGGCAAGTATGTTAGATACACAGCTGAGCAAGTTGAAGCTTTGGAGCGAGTCTATGCCGAGTGCCCCAAGCCTAGTTCCTTGCGTAGGCAACAGCTAATAAGGGAATGCCCCATCCTTTCCAACATTGAACCTAAACAGATCAAAGTATGGTTTCAAAATCGCAGGTAAGCACACTTGATCTTGCCTTTTGTTTTTCATTAGAGTTGTTATGAACTTTTTTAAAAAAAAAATGGGGACCCTTCCCCCCCTCCCTCTCCCCTCTAGGTGTTAGAAAATTCTAGTTATGGGGTTGTCTTTGAGGTGTGCAGGTGCCGAGAGAAACAAAAAAAGGAGTCTTCAAAGCTGCAGACTGTGAATAGAAAATTAACTGCAATGAACAAGCTGTTGATGGAGGAGAATGATCGTTTGCAAAAACAGGTGTCTCAGCTGGTCTGCGAGAATGGGTATATGAAGCAACAACTGCATACTGTAAATGTATCTTCTTTTAGTCCCTGGCTCTTTCTTTGTTTCTCTTCAACTCCTATTACAGACTGTATCCATATGATTATTGTGAAAACGCATGCCTTAATTTGCATTTTAAGTTGTTTTTTAGCTGTGGATATAGCAATTTAATTTGTCTTATGCCTTCTTTTGGTGTTAGGCGTTATATAGATCTTTGTGCATACTAATTATATGGGATTACTGTGTCTTATGCTCCCCATGTGATGTTTGCCTCTGTTTGTCCATATATATACACATATATTGGTTCTTGATTCTCTCTATTTATGCACAATACACCCTTGTCACATTCCTTTTATAATTATACCATTTCCTGCTAACTTTGTGTTATTGAACTGTTTTGGCGAGTTTCTATAAACAAATATTATGCATTTTTTGTGGTCCTTTTGTATGTGTTTTGACATTATTGGATTGTTTTCAGGCATCAGCAGCTGATGCAAGCAGTAATTCCTTGATCGCCACTCCTCAGCATTCACTGCGAGATGCCAATAACCCTGCTGGGTATGTTTAGTTTTAACTTCAATGAACTAGCTCTTTATCTCTATCTATCCGTGCTTGTGTCTGTCTATAAATATATATTCTAATAAATGCTGTGAATTTCGTTATGGTCTTGGCAGACTCCTCTCTATTGCCGAGGAGACCTTGGCAGAGTTCCTTTCCAAGGCTACGGGAACTGCTATCGATTGGGTCCAGATGCCTGGAATGAAGGTTTGCCAGTGCCTTATGCCAATGATATTTTTCCTTTATTTGGTCGTCAAGGTTTTTTTATACAAGTAGCGAGTAGCGGTATGGTTTGTCTTGTTAAAAAAATCAGAAGTGTCTCTGACCCTATTTGTTTAAATCTGTTGTCAGCCTGGTCCAGATTCGGTTGGGATATTTGCCATTTCCCATAGTTGTAGTGGAGTGGCAGCTCGAGCCTGCGGTCTTGTAAGTTTAGAACCCATAAAGGTATGGATTTCGACGTCATTTCAAAGACTCTAAACATTTTATCAAAATATGAGACTTATTTGATCTGAACAATACTATTAAACTTTTGTTAAGATTGCGGAGATTCTTAAAGATCGTCCATCTTGGTCTCGTGGCTGCCGGAACCTTGAAGTTTTTACTATGTTTCCAGCTGGCAGTGGTGGAACAATTGAACTTGTATACACGCAGGTGAAGAAGAATGATTACTGTATATATTTTTTATTTATATTCTCTGTAGATGTTTACTCTCTTTTCATGAGGAATTACTAAAATGAGGACTGCTGTAGATGTTCGCTCCGACTACGCTGGCTCCTGCAAGGGACTTTTGGACTCTTCGATACACTAAAACTTTAGAGAACGGCAGTCTTGTGGTATGCATATCTTGCACTTGTTATTTATTTAATTAATGTAAAGCTTTATAATTAAGAAAGTCAAGGTTAGAGTATAACGTTGTGTGGTACTTGCTGAGCATCTCCATTGCTTATTTGACTGTCCCTATGATTGTTTGCTTTGAGGATTATTGCCTTTCATTATTTTTTTCCCTCTCTATTTTCCAAGGTTTGTGAGAGGTCTCTTTCTGGTTCGGGTGCCGGCCCAAGTGCAGCTGCTGCAGCTCAATTTGTGAGAGCTGAAGTGCTTCCCAGTGGTTATTTAATTAGGCCTTGTGAGGGTGGAGGGTCAATCATCCATATCGTTGACCACCTTAATCTCGAGGTACAACTTCTGATAAGTAGGTAATTTCACGACATCTTTAGACGCGTTTATGACTTAATCTGTAAACACCTTATGGCAGGCATGGAGTGTGCCGGAGGTGCTGCGCCCACTTTATGAATCATCTAAATTAATTGCTCAGAAAATGACAATTGCGGTGAGTAGATTCTTTAGTAAAGTGATAAAAATTTTACAAGTAAATGTGCACTACGATTTGGTTTAACACTACTGATTATGAATCCTATTCAGTTTAGTTGTCCTTTTAACACAGAAATGACGAAACATTGAGAGTTTCTAAAGTTACTAACTATTTGATCTCTGCAAAGGCACTGTGCTACATCAGGCAGATTGCTCAGGAGACTAGTGGTGAGGTGGTTTACAGTCTCGGCAGGCAACCGGCCGTGCTGAGAACTTTTAGTCAGAGATTAAGCAGGTTGTTAAAAGAACTATTTTAAATCTTTGCTTTAATTTGGATTATGATTTTGAATGTGCAAAAAGAATCGTGCAGCAAACATATTTGTGTGTTGTGCCTGGTATTTCATTGAGATATCTGTGTATCTATCATTTACTTGTAGAGGCTTTAATGATGCAATAAATGGATTCAATGATGATGGATGGTCAATAATAAATTGTGATGGAACCGAGGATGTGATCATTGCAATTAATTCGAGCAAGAGCTTTAGCTGCACTTCGAATCCTGCCAATGCCTTTTCGTTCCTTGGGGGTGTTCTGTGTGCGAAGGCATCCATGCTGCTTCAAGTAAGTTTTAGAAATCCTATAAAATTGAGAAACTGTTTTCTTATTCTTTGAGCAAGTTTTCATATTTTATATTTCCTAGTATCATTTCTTTTCTTATTGCAAGTGACAATTAAGTTTTAGTTGGAAAGATAAACTTTGTTTTCGCACGCTAAAGTTTAAGCCTCCTTGATATCATGTCTTTCACTTTGAAAACAATGGGACTATCTACCTTATCGTTACTATTATCATTTTGTCAGAATGTTGCTCCTGCTGTGCTTGTACGTTTCCTGAGGGAGCATCGCTCGGAGTGGGCTGATTTCAATGTCGATGCTTATTGTGCTGCATCGTTGAAGGCTGGAACAAATGCTTATCCTGGAATGAGACCTACACGGTTTACGGGGAGTCAGATCATTATGCCACTTGGCCACACCATTGAACATGAGGAGGTATATCTTCTATGTGGTCATATGCACCTCTGTTCTATTCTCTCATTTTCAACTAAAAGCTCATTGTTCCTCAATATCTCAAAGAAGCTTTACTAATGCTGCATTTATCATGTATCAGCTACTTGAAGTAATAAGACTTGAAGGCCAGTCTTTTGTGCAAGAAGATGCCTTTGTATCAAGGGACATTCATCTATTGCAGGTGCTTCTTCTTCATTGATGCCTTGTTGAATGCTGGTGTCCTTTTACTTGTTAAATCAGAAATATAAAACCCGACACTCGCTGCCATTTTACTGGGTCTGGAACCAATACGTTTTTATTGCTTGAAACCATCTGGAATTGATTGTGCTGTAAAAATAAAAAAATTAGCCTCTTGATCTTTCTTTTAACATCTTTGATGTGTTTACTATACTTTGCGTACTGATTAATTGTGATGATTAATCCTCATTGCTATTGTAATTGCCACTTTTGACATGCCCTTTATTTAACATGGATCAACTTTATCTGGGAGAGTCAGATTTGTAAAGCTAGATTTATGTTCTTCCAGCTAATGGTTAAATTGTGATTTCGGTTTATTTGAATTGCCTTCATAATTGAAGCTTTAGTCGATGTTCCCAAATGTGTCCAAAATGTTTGCAGATATATTTACTTTATCCGTATTACCATCTTATCAGATATGTAGTGGAATTGATGAGAATGCTGTGGGAGCCTGTTCAGAGCTTGTCTTTGCCCCAATTGATGAGATGTTTCCAGATGATGCTCCTTTGCTACCTTCTGGATTCCGTGTTATCCCATTGGATTCAAAACCAGTTAAGTTCCATTGCCTTTCACCTGAACTTTTCCCAAATTTTTCAATCTTCAACATTATTATTCAGCTTTTCGTTGGTCTGATGGTGTTACTATTCAGTCTGATGCGCAGGATTCATTGGCTACAAGTCAGACTTTGGATCTGACTTCTAGTCTCGAAATAGGGCCAACGACAAATCATGCGGCAGGGGACGCCTCATCCTGTCTGAACACACGATCAGTGTTGACAATTGCCTTCCAGTTTCCCTTTGAAAGCAATCTCCAGGATAATGTCGCTACCATGGCTCGTCAGTATGTCCGTAGTGTCATTTCTTCTGTCCAGAGGGTTGCCATGGCCATATCTCCATCTGGATTGAACCCAGCTGTCAGATCAAAGTTATCTCTCGGCTCTCCGGAAGCACTTACACTGGCTCACTGGATTTGCCGGAGCCACAGGTGAGTTGCTTTATTGTTTGTATGCATTGCAGTTTTTGCTAACATGCCACCCTAGAAATTACATGTTCTGTCGGTTAACCGAATGGATGATGTGTCATTTTCGTTTGTTTTTACCCAGTTACTATTTAGGAACGGAATTGTTGAGGTCTGAATCGTTTGGCGATGACTCTATGTTGAAGAATCTCTGGCAGCATCAAGATGCAATATTGTGTTGTTCATTGAAGGTATGGCCACAACTCAGTTGAAAAATCTAGAATAATAGAAGCTTAACTGCAGCTGCAATCTTCATAATTGTTCAAATCAAGCAATCTAATCTGTATCGGTTTTGCAGTCACAACCGGTTTTCATATTCGCAAATCAAGCTGGGCTTGACATGCTGGAGACAACTCTTGTGGCTCTGCAAGACATCACATTGGATAAATTGTTTGATGAATCTGGACGCAAGGCATTGTGCTCCGATTTTCCCAAGTTAATGCAGCAGGTGAGTTCTAACCAACCAACCAACCCCTAAAAAATAAGGAAAAAAAAACTTCCCCTTGCTGTTAAAATGGCATTTTTTTCCGTTTTGGACATAGATAATTATTAACTGCTTGGCTGAGCTAAGAAAAGGGCTGCTCTAATTTGTCTAGTAAATACATAATTGAATATTTCAACTTTAATAGCAGGGATTTGCTTGCTTGCCGGCCGGAATCTGCATGTCAACAATGGGACGTCATGCTTCATATGAACAAGCTTTTGCCTGGAAAGTCCTTGAAGCTGATGAGACCACTGTCCATTGCCTGGCCTTCTCATTTGTTAACTGGTCTTTTGTGTGAAAAAAACATTTTACTGTAATTTATTTGTCTGTAAAACCAAGCTTTCCCCCTAGTTGCCCATGGAAAATGGAAATGAACAGATCAGAAACAGGAGAAGTTTTGTAATATGGAAGGCACCCAGTTTAGTCTTGCATTTTATTAATTTAATTGAATTTTTTTGTGCACCATTATTTGGCTTTGATGGTTCTTGTATGTATTATGACTATTTCATCAAATTATATTAATTAATGCTAGTTGACTACAGGGTTGATTCTGATATATATAATATGCATGTGTTGTAAGGAAATAACGAAGATACATAGTATGTTAGTAATTCGCAGTGTATGAAACTTTGATATGTTCCGTATATTTGTATTATGATTTGCATTTCAACTAAAGAACAAGGAGAAACTTTGAACCGCACACACCATCTAGTATTGAAAAATATACATGTTTTACATTAATGTGATCAGATCGATCAATCTCCAATAGATTCCTATTGAATCAACCGATGTTCATAATGTCCTTGTCCAGATATTTGTCTCGTATGCTGATTTTTGATACAAACTATACAACCATAAAATCACAACCAAATTTTCAATTTCAAATCATCCAAGAAGGCTACGAGTGAGTGTGACATTTAAAAAATGCTTCAGATCTGATTACCCCTTTCTATTTCAATTTTTTTTGGTTCCCTGTTTATCTGGATGCCAGTGACCAAAAGTTCAGAAGAAATGATGGTAATGCAGTAAACCAGCTAATGAAGGCCATTGCAGTAGCAGTTTTAAACTGTAAGCAATGGTTATGAGCACAGCTATTATGATCATTGTCGATAAGAAGGGTGATGCCCGCAAAGGCACAAACTGCAGCAAATGTCGGAGTGGATGTGATCTGCAAGGCGAGAACATATGATCAAGACAACAAAAACTACATAACAAAGAGCAGACGAAAATGATTCTGAAATGTCAGAAGCTTTGTATGTAACAAGCAAACTGTAAGATGGCAGGGAGATATAAAAAATGCAGTGGATAAACAAGCAAATTTGTAATTCCTCTTATGGAGAAAGTGTAAGCAAGGTTTTGAGCTACAAACTTTGAAGTGTTTATAAGGTTACAACATGTCCTCAAAGATTAACAAATCTAGTGGATATAGACTTTGGTTTAGAAAGTTGAATCACTCTAAATTCATTGTGCGAAATTTCAATTTACGGTTGCTTCCATCACAAAGTTTTTAAAGGTCAATTCACCCCTCTTGGCATTATTCGGTTGATCGATAAAACTAACAAATAACAATTTCTAAGAAAGCCAGGCACGCAGACAAATAGATACTAGGTTCATTTGTAACGGGAAAAAATAAACATCGTACCCCATCACTAATAGCAAGCAAACTAACAACACTGTAGTTTTGCAAAGAGCACCTCACTAGAAGAGCATAAACGTCAATTATAGCCTGCGCTTAGCTCCACAAACTCTGCAAACTGGTGGCAGCAACAAGGTGGCTGATGTAGCAATAACAAAAAAGTTGCTTGTTATGAAAGAGTCAATATAACATGAATGCATAATATTTGCTTCATTTGTGAATCATATCTGAATTCCAAAAGACATAATAAGTTCAAGCAGTAATGCATATAGACATATAGTAAATAGCAAACATTCTTGTAAAGAATCTATCAAGAAAAATCAAACTGTGAAAGGCCAGATCTTACAATCTCGTTTCAAAGAAAAAAAGGGGTCTAAACCAAATTAGGTTGTACTCCTTGAGGAGTTATGAGCATGAGAACGTATCTCTTACACAACCCTCGTTATTATCAAAATGCAGACAATAAAGTACCTACAGAGTGTGACATATGACATCCTACTATCGCCACTTGCCATTTTCTAAGAACTGATGCTCTATTTGTTTGACATTTTCATAGATTGTTTAATCTAATACACCACTTAGCATGTGAAACGACATGTATAATTAGCAAATTGCCAAGTATTAATAGCCAGTGGAGATTCGGCTTGAAACAAACCAAAAGCAAAAAGCCCGAGTGAAGGGAAAGACGCTGATCTGAAACAGATGAAAACTAGGTTTCTTTCCCTTATCCAAAAGTTTACCTACCTAACAGGCACTAAATTATACAACTTTAATTTCAAACTGGACTTTTAACGCTATTCCATTAAAATAATCTTCCCTTCATTAGATATGCCAAGTACAATGCGAGTTAACAAATAACCAATATATCAATTGTCTTAAATACGTATGAACTGGTTGTATATCGACAAATTACTACAGGTGCAACAAAAGAAAAATGATGATGTGATACAGGAACCAACCAATTAAAGCAGATTCCTATATTCACTTCTTAAATTTTAAAAGCTTAAGACTGGTAACACAAATTTGGTTGTAACACTAATATTACAACATTATTTCCAAACTATAGAGTTCGATGCATTTTTTTATATGAAATAAACACTGGATTTACATTCAAGAAGTCAAAAAGTAATATACTTAAAATTTTAGAATGCAATGATAATGAGTGGTGATCGAAGGAGTCTTTAGTTAGATTTAAGGCTAAATTAATATTTTATTTAAAGTTTAATGATGAAATTTATATTTTTATCTGAAATTTAACATTAAATTAATATTTTTATCTAAAATATAAAGATTAAACTAGATTTATCCTATTTTGTTAACACGGTGTCATTAAATCAATAATATTTAATATTTCAATTATCAAAACATTACAATTTGATAATATAAATATATTTGCTTCTAAATGAATTACCAAAATGAACAACAATAAAACAAAAATGACCATTTTAATATTTTACCTGTAAGTTAATGAATAATATTTCATTTTATCTCTAACTATAACTAAAATTTTATTTTAATACTCGTTGATATTTTTAAACGATAATTCTTGAAAAAATATAGTTTATTTTTAAAATTATTTGAATTTTTAAGCGCATGGACATAATTTATTATCATCGTAAAAATAGAAAAATACAAATTTAGAATAATTAATAATTTAATTGTATAATTTAAACATGAATTATTTTTAATGAATTTTATTAATTGAATTTGAACATATAAGATTTGAGTGATATAAATGTAGTAAATTATAATGGAAAAAATAAAAACATAAATTCAATATATTTTAGAGTTAAATGATTGAAGAATTTATTACATGGGAATTTTTATTCGACAGGAAGTCATAGTTGTGACCTTAAAAAACTTGAAACCTCAGTTTGGTTTTTTTCCTTCTTTAGAATTTAGAACCTATGGATCAGTTTTGAGAATTTTGGAGTGCCTCTTTTGTTCCTCGCCTCAGCTACTGCTACTGTATAGTTTTTGCGGGGATTTTCCCATTTTATGGGGCTTGTTGATCTTCAGGCTTAGTGGACTTCTCTTCTTCTTCTTTTATAAATAATAGAAAATTTAGGGTTTCTTTTCTTCATATATAATTTTCGTCTCATATTCTCTTGAATCTCGCGGCTCCTTCAACAATTCCTGGATTCACTGGTTGTATCAGGGTTTATAGTTATATTCAGCTTCTCTCCTTAATCTTCCCTCTTATTCACCATGTTCTGGCAGCTCACACCTATATCCGCCTCTTCACCTGTGAGTAATTTTATTTCTGTGCTACTTCATTAATTCTATTTTAATTAATGATTTCTTTAACCTTTTCTTGATACTTCGATTTTCTCCCTTTTGTTCGGTATTAATTTATTTCATCTAATGAACTTGTTAATTTTTCATTACGTTCGAATTAATCATTTTCTCGTAGATTACTTTATTTGGAATCTACTTTGTTTTCGTCAATGGCGTATCAAAGTAGTTTCAGTGACTTTGGTTTATCCGCATGCTTGGAAAATTTCATTGTTCAGTTCTATGAATTGACTTAGATTTTTAAGTTAGTTTTTGAGTTAGGAAATGGCCGAGTTTCTTTTTTTTTTTGAAGCCGCAGTATCTTATTAAGTGATAACTGCTCTTGATTTCATTTCGCAGAAATCTGTTAAGCTATGTAGCTATTATTAGCTGGATTTTAGTTTCTAGGTCGATGTTCATTCACTGTTTCTGGGAATTCTAAGAATATTGTTGACTCACGTATTAATTTTGTGTTTGATAGGATCAAGGCATTATCATTAACTGTGATATTATTTTGTAGGTGGACTCTATATTAGACAAGGAAAGCTTTACTTTGGAAGAGCTTCTTGATGAGGAAGAAATAATCCAAGAGTGCAAAGCCTTAAATAGTCGACTCATCAATTTGTAATTTTGCCACTACATTACTTTGTGCTTTTCCTTTTTTTCCTATCATTTTCTATTTGGTGCAATTGTTTGGACTTTAAAGTAGATTTCCAATTATTAAAATGGCTCAATGTGAATAATCTAATTGAAAATTAGTTTGTTTGATGCTTATCATGTGTTAAATTTTTATGTCAGTCTACGAGACAGAGCCCAAGTAGAGCAGTTGTTGAGATATATTGTTGAAGAACCTCCAGAGGTTGCAGACAGCAGACGGACCTTCAAGTATGTCATTTTTATAAAACCAGGAGCTAGACTTCTTTCCATTTCCTTGTAACATTTCTGATATTAATTTTTCGCTATCCTAATGATTTGCTAATTGTTATGTCTAGGTTTCCATTTGTTTCCTGTGAGATATTTACATGTGAGATTGATGTCATTTTGAGGACTTTAGTTGAGGATGAAGAGGTATTGGTTTCATTTTCAATCATGATTATGCATCTTTAATTATTGAAATTACTGTGATGTTTGTTTCATATGGTTTTCTCCATGTTGTAGTTGATGGACTTACTTTTCTCCTTCTTGGAACCGAACCGTCCTCATAGTGCCTTGCTAGCTGGTTATTTCAGTAAGGTTTGCTTCTTCATGTTCTGATTAGTTTGTGTGCTGTTTTATGTCATGTTTTCTTTGAATCCTGCTTTGGTTTTATTATTACCAGTTGACAGGCTTCATTTGTTTTGTGATTTTAGGTTGTTGTATGCCTTATACTACGGAAAACTGTTCCACTTATGAACTATGTTCAAGTAAGCAAAGCTGTTTCAAATCTTGGACTTCTTGCATATATGTGATACATTTCTTTTGTTATTGGATGGCACATTAAATAACCTGCAAATCTGGATAACTAGTGTAGTTCAGGCTATGCCGTAGTCCTACCTTGTTCCTTGGTTGAACTTTGCAGTGATTTATTAGACATTGACTTGCATAATGCACTCAAAGCAGTTGTCACCTGCAAGCTTGTTTTCTGAATTAGTAGTGTGATTAATTCTTGGGATTGTAAGCCATTCTCACCTGGTCTATTGGTTATCTGGTGGTACATGTAACAACCGTACAAGTCTAGTGACTTGCATGACAACATTGGGCTTGTTAGTGGTTTATGGTCCATGAAATACAAAGTATAAATGTTTTTATTTATTTATGGAATTACTGAGGTAGACTATTAACAGGTACATCAAGTCCTGTTCCGCTTACTGGTTGATTTGATAGGAATCACATCCATCATGGAGGTACCTGGTATTTTCTCTGCATTGTTTTATTGCAATAGTGGATTTTATGTGGTTTGGAGTTTAATATGTTTGGGTTGAACATAGATATGAGGTGTACCTTTTTGCAGGTTTTGGTTCGGTTAGTAGGTGCTGATGATCATGTATATCCAAATTTTTTGGATGTAATGCAATGGCTAGCTGATAGCAATTTGCTGGAAATGGTTGTGGATAAATTGAGTCCATCTGTAAGTGAGAATTTTGTTTTATTGTTTTTATACATAATCCTGTATTATTCTTTGCATGGCATGGATTCTTTGTAATGTCAATCAGACAACCTGTTTTTTTGTAATGACCAGTGTGCTCCCAAAGTTAATGCTAATGCCGCAGAAACATTATGTGCAATAACTCAGAATGCCCCATCAGCTTTAGCCACGAAACTCTCTACTCCAAGGTTTGTGGGATTTAGTTACTTCCTGTCTCCTCTCTACCCACATCACCATTTTGATTCTCTATTGTTTATGTGATTTGACATGTGATTTTGAATATGCTCATGTACAGCTTTGTTGCAAGGATACTTGGTCATGCTTTGGAAGATTCACATTCCAAATCTAGCCTTGTAAATTCACTTTCAGTTTGTATCTCATTGTTGGATCCAAAAAGATCAGCAGTTACTTCTCCTTTGATACATTCGTTTCGGAATCAGTTTATATATGAGCCTCCAATCCCTATAAATTCAGAGACTATCAATGCGATGCTGCCTAAGCTTGGTGAGAGAATTTCCTTTTCTGCAAGTTTCATGTGAAAGTTTTCAAAAATCCTAGGTTCATGTAACACATTTAGCCATGGTGTTCAAGACTGCATGCTTTTGTGCAGTTGACTTGCTCATGCTTTTGAATGTGTCATCTGATGGGAAAATTTTGCCTACCACATATGGAGAATTGAGGCCGCCTCTCGGGAATCATCGTCTAAAGGTTCAGTTTTATCTTGTTATAAGTTTTATGTGCCAAGCAACGTCGAATACTCAATACTTGCTTGATTTATTTGGTGTTTGTGTGGCCTTGCCTGGAAGTTTCTTGGATTCTTTCTGAATTATTTTTCCATTTATTTCAAGATTGTGGAGTTCATTGCCGTGCTGTTGAGAACTGGAAATGAAGCTGCACAGCAAGAATTGGTTAACTCAGGAACCATTCGACGAGTTCTTGATCTTCTCTTTGCGTAAGCTCTTGTGTAAAACTGTCATCTTGAAGATTGTTGAAAGTTTGAATCTAGGAGGTGCTTGATGTATCACAGGAAATTGGTTCATTTTGTTAGCTAGTGAGTATTCATTCTCTTCATTTCAAATTATGCAGGTACCCATACAACAATGCATTACATCATCACGTGGAGAGTATAATATTATCTTGCCTTGAAAGAAAGAATGATTCTATAGTTCTTCATCTTCTTCGAGATTGCGATTTGATTGGGAAATTTCTCCAAATTGATAAGCATCCAATTCTTTCTGGTGATGGTAATCAGGTAGATGCTAATCTTGTTGCTATTCTTCTGTCAGCTAACTGTCATTATAACCATTATAAGTAGTGGCCGCTACAATTGCTACCTGATTAAGCAATTGGCATAATCCCCCCCGCCCCCTTTTCTTTTTTGTAAAACAGCCCACTTTACTTGCTGCTGGAAAATGTGCACCACGGGTTGGAAACATTGGACACATTACACGTATTTCAAATAAACTCATACAGTTGGGAATCAGCAATAGCCACATTCAAGCATGCCTACAGGTATGTACAACTTGTTAATGTTGAAATAAGGCTCAGGAACCCGCAAGCTGTGGGTGCATTGTTTTTTTGTAGTTTAAGAACTTTTGTTATAATAGAAATTAGGGTAAAACCTTTTTATATGTGGTATGATAAAATCAGAGTTGGTCATCATAATTAGTAGTGTTCTGTGGCACATTGGTTGTATTTTTCGTTGGCTGGAATAGCTTGGTTGGATCTGTATGTTGGATTAGGCAATTTATTGTGGTATTTATTGCTCAAGTTTTTGTGATTCACTGACACAAGTTCATACATTCTGTATAGGAAAATAATGAATGGAATGAATGGCAAGCTAATGTTCTGCAAGAGCGTAATGCAGTTGAAAATGTTTATAGATGGGCTTGTGGGTATGCTCTTGCTTCACTTCTGATATTTTTTGCTTCCAGATGAGTAGGATACATGATTGAAGAGGTCAATTATCTATAGATTCTGTATGTGCTTGATATGGCATTTCCAAGGGTGCTTGCATTCATGGACTATGTGGTCTTGTGACAGATTTGTATCTTATAATGACAGAAAATGAGCCTGGTACTTCTCTCTTTTTAAATATTTATGGCTTTTAATAGCCTCATGATTTGTTTGCAGAAACCACGTTGGTGTAAGAGCAAACAGAAAAGTCTTTTAAACAGTCTCATGTATTTTCCCTTCTCTTGTGCAGCCGCCCAACAACATTGCAGGACAGAACTAGAGATAGTGACGAAGATGATCTTCATGATAGAGATTATGATGTTGCTGCTTTAGCAAATAACCTAAGCCAGGCTTTCAGATACAGAATAAATGGGAATGATGATAATGAAGTATGTAGTTTGGTTTTTCTAACCATCTCTCAACTTCACCTGGGTTCTCTACTAATTGTTCTTATTTATCTGCTTTCAGGAGCATGGTGCTCTTGAGCGAAATGATGAGGTCTGTGACAGTTCTTTTAATTAATCGGAGATTGTTTCTATGTGATTGTTTAGATCAGAACCAAACAAATAGGGAATTTTTTCTCTTCAGTTCTTAGCATCAATTCAATTGTATATATATGTTTTCAATTTGCAGGATGCTTACTTTGATGATGAATCTGCTGAGGTTGTCATATCATCCTTGAGGCTTGGAGATGAACATGGAAGGTGAGCTTTTTCAGCTTTAGGCATAGTAAAAAAGTAATTAGTTGGCGAGGCTCATAGTGGACCACCTGATGGGTAGTTTTGTTGAAGAACCTCCTATTCCCTTAGCTTTCATAAATGTACGGTTTTATTGTTTTGTTAACGCAGTCGTATTAATGGAGATTACAACCCATGTGTTTTAATGAGCAGTCTGTTCACAAATTCGAACTGGTTTGCATTCGAAGATGACAGAACCGGTAATGCACCTGTGGCATCATCACCCGCAGAGGTGATGAATGGCACCTCAAATGGTGGTAACAGCAGTAGTGATGATGAAGTGGTAGTTGGAGAGGAAGATGAGTTGAATGAAAACAAACAGTTGGTGAATAGCACATCTACTTCCGATGCGATGAATGGATTTAACAATCTTATGAGTAATACGAGATTCTTCAGGTTTGACACAACAGAAAGCGAGGATTTGTCTGGAGACAGGTCTTTACCTGAGTGGGTGGGATGGGGAGAATATTTGGAATTGCAAGCAGCAGGTGGTTCAAGCAAGAATCCATTTCTTGATGATGACAGCACTGATGTCAGCATACCCAACCAAACAGAGGCAATGGTCACCGATGTTGGCACCCACTCAAGTGGGGAGACCACACTTCCAAGTGATTCCTTAGACTCCATGGATTTAAGTGAAGGATCAGCGATAGGTGATACAAATCAGAAATCTCCACCTCTGGTGCCCTCTTTATTTGAAGAGGATGTTGAATTTGTAGGGGTGGAATCAGAAGGTGCAGAGAAGGCAATGGAACAAGCTTTAAAAGAAGGAATAGTTGGGGAAGCAGGACTGTTGCAGAGCGACAGTATCCCAAAGGTACCTGGAAAGGAGAACGCTGGTGATGTTGGAGTTGGGATGGAGGAGTTCAATGATTCAAACTATTGGAGGGTCGATCAAGAGGTTGCTATTTCAGAATAATTCCTGCGAAAAGATGTCTTCTGCCGAACATAGAAGACGGACTTGAATCTAACAAAATCAAAGCTTTTGGTTGGTGAGGGCAGATGCAGAAAAGCAAAATTCATCTGCACAGTATAATTCCGTTTCGGTGTGGGGGTTGGCTGTGCTATGGTGATGGTTCTGTTCATTAGTGATTGTTGTTATTATTTAACGTTTTGTTTCTTCTTCCTGTTTGTCTGATTTTAAGGTTAGGGTTTCCCTATCAAATCGTAATTTGAACCTTAATTATTACTGGAATAATGCCGCAGTCATTCGAGTCGTTTTTCTTCTGTTAATTTTGTTGGCATTCTTTTATGGAATTTGAATGCAGATTTGATAGAGAGGGAGGGTGCAGAAGCACCAATGGATAAGGTTTGTGTTCAGTTTAGATTTTTATGTTATAAAATATAATTTATCTGAAATATGGGTTTTAAAATTATGCCTAATTCTTTTATATAATTTATCTGAAATATGTTTTTTGATTTAAAGAAAGTCCATACCGTAATTTTCTCAGGCGAAAACCAGATGAAAAGCAGAGCAAAACTAAAGCATCGTGTTTTTTTTTTAAAGTCTAAAGAGACATACCAAGACCAAACCTATAGATTAGGGCCTATCTGTAGAGGGCTGTGCTTTTGGGTTTTGGCCCGGTTGCCCTAAATTATATTTTATTTACCTACTACAAAACAAAATATCTTAAAAATAAATAAATAAAAAGGTGAAAATGATTACATTTAAGAGTTGCAAGAATGAATGAATGAATGAATAGGGTGAGAGACCTGATACTATCAAACTCAAACTTGTTAAACCTACAATTTGTAAAATCAACCCTTCATACTCTAGACTTCAACAAAATATATCCCGTCTGCCAAGCATCCATCTTCCTACTTATCCCATCAATCTACACACTGAGAAACAAGGAACGAAAACCAAAACACATGGATGTAAACAACGCAATAATGGAAATGCTCACTCTGAGAAGTTTTCTACAGATACCGGAACGACATTTTGGGGGGGTTTGACAACGGCAGCTTGGCTTTTTTTCTCATCTCTACCACCTTCTTGTGAGAGTTGGAATGCAATGACGGAATGAATGTAGGACTTGCGGCAGGACGATACTCTGGAAAGAGGCGTCCTGACCTGTAGCGAACCCCACATGCATTGCAAAGGGTCTTTGGTCCCATTGGCCCTTCTCTCCATTGTGAAGTTTCTGTAATTTCACAGTGCATACATTTCATAATGACAATAGGCTGTTGGGAGCAGGATTTCTTGATCTCGCTGGAACTTGAAAACAATGTCAGGTTCTTTTTCTTCTTCTGTCTCTTTTTGGCATATCTCTCTGTAAGATGGCTTTCTGATTCAGATTCAGAACCAACCAGATAATTAGATCCCCTGGAGGCAAAGGATGCGGATGATATGGAAGGCAATGTGGACTGAAGGATATAGGTAGATGCTGGTCTGGGCTTGATTTTGCTTCGACCTCGCTTCACTGTGAAACTTAGTTCAGGGTTATGAGGTGCAGGATTTGCACCTGAGCAAGAACTGCTGCTTTCAAGCTCGGATACTGGACTGGAAGTCTGGAACCAGGTTGAACCTTTCACATCAGTAGACTCATTGTGCAAGGTAATGCTTCTTCTGGTGTCTGGATGTCTTGATATGGTATCGCTTGACTGTTGGTTTAGCTCAGAAGATCCATCACACTACAAAGAGGAAGAAAGAGTCATATAACAGGTTACGGAACATTTAGCCTATCTTCTATACAATTAAAAAGAAAATGGAAAAAGAAAGAAAAAGACTATCAAAGATTAGTTATTCATATTTATTGCAGTTGTGCGAGGATTCAATAGAAAGTTGTAACAAAAAGGCCACCATCCATTTCAGAATAATTATCAATTACAACAATTGCATAAATTCCGGAAAATTTTACAGTGCGACACCCTTAATATACAATTAAAAATTTATCTAAAATATTATTATTTCTATAAAAAACATCAATGTTTTTTAACATTTCTATAAAATGCCCAACAATAACAAAATCGGTAGAAAAAAATAACAAAACCGATAACACTCTACCAAAACTGATAAAGCGGCTAATAATAACAAAACCGATAGAAATAATAATGTTTTCGATAACTTTTTACCGATTTTATTATTTAAATAATAATAAAATCGATAACGTCTTTTTTTAGCCGTATATTAAGACTACGACACCTGATCATTTCCCATAAATCCCTAACAAAATTTAACAGAAAAAATTGCCACTTTGGTATTGAACATCAATCATATCACAACGAACAGCATTATCAGGTGGTCCCATCCATTTATTAGCAAGGCAAAACAGACACTGATTGGGCCTGCCTGCTTGCCTATACAGCTGTATTACAGTGTAATAGCATGTGGTGCACCAGTGCACATGATATGTGACATATTCTTATTGCATATGCAGCACAAAACTTTTGCAAAGTACAGCATCTAATTAATGTTTAATCACTTTAGCCATTTCCAATTGACTCGCTAAATAACCAAGCTCCGGAAGACCATACTTCACATAATATGCAACTACTCTCAGCATGTCTTAAAAACAAAGTTACTCCCGACCTAACTTTGCTTCTAAATGAAGTATGAATGAAATATCCCCATATTTATAGTGGTTGCTTCAGGAAGTACACAGTGAAAGTGCACATGTAATCAACCAAGTTGTTGGTATCACAACATGCACAAAGTAGGTCGTATGTACTCGAGAAAAAGTAACAAGACACAATTTACTCCATGCCATGAATGATATTTTGTATGTCTCCAAGTAAACACACTCCAACCACCATTAGAACGTCATTAATTCATAGACAGAGACACGCAATGAGCAAGTACACCGGATGTGTCAGAAAAGAAAAGAAAAAAACCAATGCGCTATTATTTGCATTCCGGCCAATGCTAAATTAAAAACCGCACACATCAAAAAGTATGGAATGGAAAACAAGTGGAACTCACTGAAATTGTAAGGCTTTTCTCCAAACTATCACTGAAAAAATCACCATAAAATCCAGAAGACAAGCCGACCAAAACATTGGTGGGTGGAGGCTCTAAGTTCTCAAAGTTACAATCCCACTCTTCATCACCGTCATTATTCTCTTCCGCCGGCAAATGATTCTTTTTCACATCTTCTTTACTACCATGACAGTCATCCCCTTCAACTTCTTTAAATGGTAAATCCAAATACTCCATTATGTCATCAAAGAAATCATCATTGACCCCAACCCCATTGAAGCCTTTGTCGAACCAAGAATTATTCATTTTCAGAACCTTTTTCCGCTTTTTCTCTAATTTTCTGTTCAAAATAGAAGAGAAAAAGCTGATTACTGTCAGAAAATAGTTATTATCTCGTGGAAATTAGCTTATCAACAAACAATCACGGTTTTTTACCCATATCTTATGCACAAAGCAGCAATATCTTCAGCGGTAACATCTTTATCGTGTAGAAATTTTAAAAAATTCGAAGCGATTAAGGACACTAAAGTAATTTAGGCAATAATAAAATAATTAATAACATTATTAAAGTTCTCTATTTAGGTGAAGTTTTTTTCTAGGTTTGTAGAATCAGTTAAGTCGTCATTTTAGCATGACGGTTAACATAAAAGAAAAAAAAATAACACCAGTAATAACAGCTCAATTTTCATTAAAAAAATAAAAACTCAAAATAATATAAAAGAGTTCCAATAATTTTTTTTACAAAAGCTTGTTTGGATACAGAGAAAATGAAATGCAGCAAAAGGAATGTTGAAAGTTAGTAAATGATAACAATAGAGAAAAAAGTTAATATCATTTTCTTCATTTTTCTGAGTAACCAAACAGAAAGTAATCTGAAATGCAGAAGAGAAAGCAAAAAATGCAAATAAATTCAAACATTTAAAAAAAACCCAAAAAAAAGAGCAGAAGAAAGGCAAGGAGGGGGGGACAAACCTGGTTTGAACAAGAAGATTGGAGGAGAGGTCGATATTTTCGTGTTTGGATCAGAGGGAAATGAGAAGGAAGGGATAGGATTCCTTTGAATCTGATGTACTTTTAGGGATTCAGTGAAAGAGAGTAAAAGTTCATGTGAGAAGCCGCACATGGGAAGGTGGCTGTGCGCCTCCGGTTTCCCCCCCTAACCTTTTTTAAATTTAATCAGACACAGCTCACTCATCCCTCAATCTCATCAGATGTTAAAATCTCTGTTTTGGGGGGGGGGGGGAATCCTTTTCCCTTTTGTTATTAAATAAATACCAAACAGTTTCCAAAAACATAAAACCAACGGAAGGGACTAGCGAGGTTGTAAATGATATTTTGAAGAGATAATAACATTAGTGATCAAAAACTCATATAATATATGATTTTAATTAATTTTTTTCGGATTTGTCAAAATGACCAACAAAATCGTAATGCGATCGCTAATTCACAACGCGATTATGACTATCGTAATGCGATTTTCCAATTTCGCGTTGCGATTTTCCCAATTCGCAATGCGAATAAGTAAATCGCAATGCGAATAAGTAAATCGCAACGCGAATAAGTAAATCGCAATACGAATACGTAAATCGCAACGCGAATACGTAAATCGCAACGCGATTAAGTAAATCGCAATGCGAATTAGGAAAATCGTAATGCGAATACGTAAATCGCAATGCGATTTACATAGCGCCATTCGTATTAACGCGTATTTTTTTTTCAAATCCCAAACACGAATTTTTTCTTAATACATCGAAAACTGAACCGTCCACAGTAATCGCAACTCATAACCTCAAACCTAAAATCACAACACTCAGTCTCATCTCCATCTCTCACTCTCTACGGCAAAATCCGTCCCCATCTCCGAAGATTTCCGTCCCCATCGCCGGCGAAATCCCTCACAACCATTCACGGTCAGAAATCCCTCACAATCATTCAGAAATGGAAAATCAACCTCCGAGGGTTAGTTTTTTTAATTATTTTTATTTTGAAATTTTTGCATTATTTTAGGTTTTTCATATTGAAATTTATGATAAGTTTACTGGTAATTTCAATAATAGATTAACCATTTCACTTAGATTTCTTATTAAATTCATTCGATTGCTGCCAATACTGCTAAACTGTTTAGCCTGTGAAGTTAGTATTTGTCTTTGTTTTGTCTTTTGGTTGAAGTAATGCAGAAGAAGAATAGTTTCGAGAATGAAAATCGCAACGCGGAAATAACTATCGCAACGAGAGAATCGCAACGCGAAACTAAAATCGCATTGCGATTTTCATTTCGCGTTGCGATTCTCTCGTTGCGATTTTCATTTGCGTTGCGATTCTCTCGTTGCGATAGTCATTTCGCGTTGCGATAGTCATTTCGCGTTGCGATAGTCATTTCCGCGTTGCGATAGTCATTTCCGCGTTGCGATTTTCATTTCAACCAAAAGACAAAACAGTGTTGCAAATTTTAGTTTCAAGAATAAACTACTATTTATGTTTATTGTTTTTGGTATATCTTCACAGTGTAGTTTTTGGTATATCTAACTTGGTATGTTTATTGTTTTTGTAGAAATTTTTTTCGGCTTCATTGACATTAAGGAATAAAGTTAGCCTAGCCACTACAATTGCTTCGAAGCTTTCACCTGCACAAAGAAAATTGTTTGAGGAAACCTGCTTCGGGCCATGGCTGAGAGTACAGCATCCGGGTGGAGATGCTAATTTGACCCATTTGTGGCTTCAGACCATGACTAGCGATCTACCCGACAGTATACAACGTGGTGAGGAAGAGATATGGTTTCATTTTCCACCGGCGTATACTTGTTTTGGGCGGAAGGAGTTCTGTTTAATCACTGGTCTACGATTCAGACACGATGATTTAGGCCGGTACACTCGTCATATCACCCGCCCATCATGGTTATCCAGGGTTTTTCCTGATGAGTCAATAGAGAAGCCGAACTTACACGTCGACGACATGAAGAAATTGTTTAATAAGAAAGATGGTTTTACTCGGATGAATGACGTCGATGTTGTCCGAGTATGCCTTCTACTACTTTTGTATGCCGTATTTTTAGGCAGAGAGGCCAGACAACCTATTCCTTAGGAGCTAATATTATTGGTAGAGGACCTAAATGCATGGAATCTGTTTCCGTGGGGTTCGTATATATGGAAAGCTACCTGGACTAAGTTGTCGTCTGCCTTTGATGACCGCAAAAGTTTGCGGGGCGATGGGTCGAAATACACTTTGTCAGGCTTTGTTTGGGCCTTTAAGGTAAGAATTTCTATATAATGTTTTCAAAATTATAATTAATTATTTAACAATTACTAATGTTTGTTATTATATTGTTTGTAGATTTGGATATTCGAGGCTTTCCCCAGCATGCAGACATATGCATTAAAAACCTCAAATGATATTCCTAGGGCTATTTCCTGGAAGAGGAAACGTCTGTTGGATTGGGAAGACTTAATACCATATGCGACAATAAATAATATAAGTTAACACAAATATTATCATATATAAACAAGTTATTAATAGTAGACGTTTAACTTTGTTTGAGTTTTTATATTTTTAGGAGACCAACATTCCATTAATGAGACTGACACCCACGGATGCTGAGCTTGCCACTGATTGGTGGCAAGCTAGTCAGCGTTTTCTTGATGGCACGAATGATGAGCAACCTCCACTTCCTCCACTTCGAGAGCCATCACCTGATCGACCCGACTATACACCTCTACAACGAGAGCCATCACCTATCCCGTCACATCATCGAGCCTCTTCTCCACCATGCACCATCACCTCATGATAGGCGACCGGCAAAGATGCCACGACTTCTATCTCTCTGTTCTCCACCTCCACGGGATGAGTCAAGGGAGTTACGTGATGAGGTCAATGTCTTGCGTGAGGAGATCGGTACTCTACGCGATAACGATGGTGCATGGCGTGTGGAGGTGTCTACTTTACGTGGTGAGGTTGCCACTCTACGTGAGATGGTAGTATCGTTGCAGAATGAGGTTCATACTCTACGCAACGAGGTAAGTTTAAGATTTTCCATATTTAACTTGATGATAAATTTACTCGTAATTTCACTTAAATTAACCATTTCACTTAGATTTCTTAGTAAATTTATTCGGTTGCTGTCAATACTGCTAAACTGTTTATTAACACTGTGAAGTTAGTATTTGTCTTTTTGTTTTGTCTTTTGGTTGAAGTAAATTTATTCGGTTGCTGCCAATTCTGCTAAACTGTGTATTCTTTAACACTGTGAAGTTAGTATTTGTCTTTGTTTTGTCTTTTGGTTGAAAGTTTGAAATATATTTGTCTTTGTTTTCACTGTTTAAATATCATGTCTGTTTATTTACTGATATTTGTATTTAATTATTTAGCGGACCGATAAGGTGGATGCTTTACGTCGGGTTTTTCTTGCACGACAAAGTTCACGTATCAGACGGCGTGCACGTGCTATTAAGTCTCCGTACACCCCAATAGTGCGAAGACACCGCAAGAAGAAGCCCGACTCGCCTATCATCCCTCAAGAGTCCACTTCTATCGTTGAAGAGGCCCCTATCATTCCTCGAGAGTCCCCTTCCACCGTTCAAGAGGCCACTGTCATCGTTGAAGAGGTCTCTCCCACCATTCAAGAGCCCGATTCACATGGCGTCATATGTAGGATTCTTGAGAAACCCTCTGACGTGCCGGACATGATGGATTCAAGTTGGCTCTCGTATGAGTTACCGACCAGTACCATACCGGTATCTGAAGTGGAGAGGAAACAACTACCGGACATAATTCTGGATAACACCCTTTGGGCTAAGACCGCAGTTGATTTTTATCTACATGAGCGGAGCCAGGGGTGTTTCACTGACATATGCAAGCTCAACGATGATATCTATTTGTTTCTTGATCGGTCTTGGTGGGGCGTATTATTAGGGGTCGAAGACAATGACTATTTCGATGGAGGGGTAAGTCTTATATTTTTCTTATATTTTAATTTGATTATTTTTTTTAAATTTATGTAAGTTACTAATATATGTCTTTTTTTGTAAAACAGCATATCGATGCGTGGGTGTCACGTCTTCTAATAATTAGGAAACTTAAGGAAAATAAAAGAAATACATGATATACAATTATGCCGACGTCTTTTAACGCCGTTCACTTGAAGAATCAACGAGATGAATCATTTGCGTTGGGCAATGGACAAGCTAAATTTTATCCTGCATGGTGGGAGGTCGATAAGGTTAGTGTTTATTTTAGATTGAGTTTAAAGGTATTCATAAATAAGTGCGCAAATGAATGAATTATTACTTATGATTGCATGTGTTTATCCCTGTTTTGGAACGTAAACTTTGGCTTCTCGTCGAGCTTCAGATCCCATCCCTTAAGGCAATAGTATATGACAGCATGATAAATTACATATCATTGGCTGATTTAAGAGATATTATTAAGGGATGGAGCTCTCATTTGACTAAATTCTTGGATGCGATAAATTATTGGACTCGTTCTGGAAACAAGAAGCCAAAGAAGCTCAATATTACAGTTAGCAGAGACGAGACCGCACCACAACAAACGAAAGGACCCAGAGGGGATTGTGGTCCTCTCGTATGCTTGGCGTTGGACCGTTTGATCACAGGAAGTATAAAGTATCTACCTCCCACCGATAGAGATAGAGCTGCAGTAGGCTTGTGGTTTCGGCATTATATGCTAGATCGATATATACGAGACGCTGCCTACATGCATCCGTGTTATAAAAATATCCATAAACAATTGGTATGTTTATAGGCTTGTGGTTTGAAAATGTTTGGTTAAGTACCTAGAATTCAATAATTTGTTGTTTGTAGGTTTTAGATGTGTAGAAAGTGTTGTTTGAGCAAATGTTTGGTTTATGCAGGTTAATCTCAGAAGTGAGCTGCGTGAAAATGATGTATGGCTGCAAAAGTTGATTCAATAGTAGATGAGGAAATAAGAATTATTACTTATTTTTTGATTGTTTAATTGATTTGTAAAATGTGATTTGTAAAAGTTGATTTGTTTAATTGATGTTAACATAATTCTTATTTGTGCTTGTTTAATTGATTGAAATGTAATGGTTGATTTTGTTGATTTCAATCTGCATTATGTTGAAGGAAAAAATTACTATCGTAATGTGAAATGAAAATCGCAACGAGATAATCGCAATGCGAAATGAAAATCGCAACTAGAGAATCGCAATGCGAAATAAAAATCGCAACGACAAAATCGCAATGCGAAACTAAAATCGCAACGTGAAACTAAATTCGGGTTGCGATTTTCATTTCGCTTTGCGATTCCCTCGTTGCGATTTTCATTTCGCATTGCGATTATCTCGTTGCGATTTTCATTTCGCATTGCGATAATAATTTCCGCATTGCGATAGACATTAAGATGATTGCGAACGTCATTTCCGTGTTGCGATAGTCAAATGATTGCCTAATAAGTGATAACAACTGAACAGATCATAGTAATTTTCAAACTCAAGTTACTAATACATGCCTAACTGAAAATGTTAAAAGTTCACACATAAATCTACATAATACAACGTTTGCATTTAAAAATCACCTAAGTTAACAGTCCCAAAAGGTGAAGCCAGTTGTGATTGGGATTTTAAAGATGATTGCGATTTTGATTGCCTTTTTCTTGACACCATATGAGCTTTGGATTTTGATGATGATCCATATTTTGGTAGAGGAAAAGATGATTGTGATGGCACTGGTGATCCACATGTCAACCTTGTATGACCACTTTCCTTGCACCGACTACATGTCGATCTCTTATTCTCTTCACCCTTAGAAGGTATACGATCGTGACTTTTTGGTTGGCCAGGTAGCCTTCTGTCCATGGTTGGTGGCAAAACTGTTTGTAAGTCATCTGGTATGTCCCACTCAGAAGGATGTGGAATAGGGTAGACAATCTCGGCATAAGTCTGTCGATATACTTCTGTAGTGTAGCAATCCATAGCGTATGTGCTTGAATCATCTTGGTTTAGATGAAGAGCAACTTTTATAACATGGCCACACGGATAACTAGATGTTTTCCATTTCATACAACTACACGTCCTTGCATTTAGATCGACAAGCCCATTTAAGTTATTATCCAGTACTTCAAACAAAGTGTTTGAACATGGTTCAACTCTCCATGACGTTGACTTCATAACATATTTCGTTATCTTTTTTTCAGTCCATGGTGTAACACGATGTTCCAATGTTCCTGTAAATTTAAATAAATAATACTTAGTAAAATATATGATAAGTTACGAATTCAAAGAAATAATACATGCATGGTTTCTTTTCTTGTAGTACCACTGTTGAATAGAGGCTCGAAAAAACTCCATTAACATAGTAATGGGTAATTTCTGGGAATGACGACTTAGAGCGTTGATTGATTCTGCACTATTAGACGTCATGAAACCATATCTTGCTCCAAGTTGATGTACTCTTGACCATCTTTCAAACCCGACATCTTCTAGTGTTTGAGCACACTGAGGCAAAACACATCTTAAACAGTTTATATGCTTATTGAAATCCACTTTCCGATAAGCTTTTACAGCCTTCCAGTATGTCCATTTGTGCTTTTTTATACCAGCAGACCTTGATTTTAGATTTCTATACAAATGAACACCACAAAGTCCATGAAAAGCATCTGGGAAACACCTTCTAACAACGTTGTCAATTGAGTTTACCCTATCAGATATGATTGTCAGATTGCTAATAGGACCTATGCAATCCCTAAGATGCCCCATAAACCATGTCCATGAATCAGAGGTTTAAGATTTGCCAACCCCGTAAGCTATTGGCAATATCCCATTGTTAGCATCCATGGCTATTGCTAATAAGTTTACTCCAAGGTATCGACCTTTCAAATGTGCTCCGTCAACTATAATAATTGGGCACATGCAAGTAATAAATGAACGAATCTACAAAATAATATACACAAGAAATATAATCATTTAAATGTGAAATACATGTAACTAACAAAAATGAGTCAACAGAATTATATTGATTTACTAACCGCAGCACCAATGGTGATAAACAGCAACTCAAAGCATCCATCTCTATCTGTTTTGATATGAGTTACCGACCCAGTATTTTTCAGCTTTAAATTGTGACAATAAGCCGGCAGTTGGGCAAACGATGCTTCTGGCGACCCCCTCAACAATTCCAAGGCATAACATTTGGCTCTCCAAGCTTGAGAATATGATATACTAATCTTGAACCGAGCATTCATGTCAGTCATAATTTCATGTCCCCGATATACCCTGCCATTCAAAAACATTAACTCAGCCAGAAAACCACCCAACACCTTTTTGTTTGCCTGTCTATGGTGAGGAAAAACTTGGGTTCTTGAACATGTATGTTTATCAATAAAAGTCCTAACTTGAAACATTTCGCAATCTTTTATCCTCTTTGCAATCATACGCCACGTACAGTTTTTGTCAATCATACACCTTGTTTCGAAACTATCTTTGCTTGATTTGTTAACTTTTAGTTGATAGCCATCTTCCACATATTTCGTATACAAAGCTATCTTCAAGTCTTCCTTTGTATCAAAACAATCATATTTCTTGATACGAATAACTTTTGTGTAACAATCAACTGCTTTCTTTACCAACTCTTCTTCCGGTATCTGAAGTAATTCTGGCATATTCCAGTTATACTCCCGTGGCATTTTCTTTTCTTCGGGGACTTTTTCTTCTTCTTTTTCTTCTTCAGGATTATATGAATTACAGAATGAATGTTCAACATGTTCATTCACAGTCATAACTTCCTCCTCATTATCATCAACAACATCTTCCTCGGCAACGGTTGTTTATCATCAAAATTTGGGTATTGACCAATATCAAAATCATTACACGCAGGGTATGTTTTTTCTTTTGAAACATCATCAAAATCCGAGTATTGACCAATATCAAAGTCCGAGTATTGACCAAGATCAAATTTCGAATACTGACTAGTACTCACAATTTTTTCTGTTGGCTCATCATCGTCTAATTGGTCAAGACGAAAACCGGAATTTGGTGCTGAAAGTTGATTGGGATTTGGATTAGAGAAATGTTGTAGGTTTTGAGAAAAACTTAGTTGATTACTACCCGCTACTGACCCAACAATACTACTTCTAGGTTCAACAACATACAATGTAACATCATCACTTGAAACACTAATGTAAGCAATGAATCGTTCAACATCTTCATTGTCGGTTAACAAATAAACTTTACAATTTCTCTGATAAGATAGCCTAAATCCACTTAGGGGCTCTAAATTCAATTTCTTTGAAACACGTAACATTAGAGTTTCATAAGTTAACTTTTTTAATGACAATTTTAGTTGAAGATTCATGGGTAAAGGCATATATTGTAAAACACCATGAACATTCTCCCATGACCCTCCAAAACACAAATCTATCCAAACATGATCAACATTAGATGATTTCATGGTTGTAAATTAATTTACTAAACAAACGAGCTGCGAAACAAAGACCTGTTGCCGGATGGGGAAGGATGTAGGAACGGATGTCGCCGGAGAGAGTGATAGATGGAGATGGAATGAGTTGCAATTTAGGGATTTAGGTTATGAGTTGTTGCTGCTGCGTAGATATATACACAAAAAATTTGTGTTGCGAAACTAAAACCTATTGCGAACTTTGAAAATCGCATTGTGATTCTGTATTATCGCGTTGCGAAAGTAAGTATCGCGTTGCGATTTTCCCAATTCGCAATGCGAATAAGTAAATCGCAATGCGAATTTGGAAAATCGCAATGCGATACTGACTATCGCAACGAGATAATACAAAATCGCAACGCGATTCTGACTTTCGCAACGAGATTCTGACTTTCACAACGAGATTCTGAAAATCGCAATCATCTTCACAATCCCAATCACAACCGGCTTCACCTTTTGGGACTGTTAACTTAGGTGATTTTTAAATGCAAACGTTATATTATGTGTATTTTATGTGTGCACTTTTAACATTTTCAGTTAGGCATGTATTAGTAACTTGAGTTTGAACATTGCTATGATCTGTTCAGTTGTTATCACTTATTAGACATTCATTTGACTATCGCAACGGGGAAATCGCAACGCGAAAATGGCTATCGCAACTAGAAAATCGCAATGCGAAATGAAAATCGCATTGCGATTTTCTCGTTGCGATTTTCATTTCGCATTGCGATTTTCTCGTTGCGATAGTCAGTTTCGTGTTGCGATAGTCTGTTTTGCCTTCAATATAATGCAGATTGAAAATCAACAAATCAACTATTACATTTCAATCAATTAAACAAGCACAAATAAGAATTATGTACACATCAATTAAACAAATCAACATTTACAAATCATTTTACAAATCAATTAAACAATCAAAAAATAATAATAATTCTTATTTCCTCATCAATTATTGAATCAATGAATCAACTTTTGCACCCGTACATCCATTTCACGCAGCTCACTTAAGGATTAACCTGCAGAAACCAAACATTTGCTCAAACAAGACTTCTTACACATCTAAAACCTACAAACAGCAAATTATTGAATTCTAGGTACTTAACCAAACATTTTCAAACCAAAAGGAGTATATATGTTAAAAAAACTTGCATTTGACTTACCAATTAACAATGGATACTTTCATAATGCGGATGCAGGTAGGCAGCGTCTAGAATATATCGCTCTAGCCATATAATGCCGAAACCACAAGCCTACTGCAGCTTTATCTCTATCGGTGGGAGGTAGAAACTCTGTGCTTCCCGTCGTCAAACACGCCAAGCACATGCATACGAGAGGACCACAATCCCCTCTGGCTCCCGACGATTGTTGTGGCACGGTCTCGTCTCTGACAACTGTGACATTGAACTTCTTTGGCTTCTTGTGTCCAGAATGAGTCCAATAATTAGTCTCATCCAAGAATTTAGCCAAATAAGAGCTCCATCCCTTGATAATATCTCTCAAATCAGACAGTGATATGTAATTTATCATGCTGTCATATACTATTATCTTCAGGGATGGGAGCTGAAGTTGGACGAGAAGCCAATGACGACGTTCTAAAACAGGGATAAACACCTGCAATCATAAGTAATAATTCATTTATTTGCGCACTTATTTATGAACACCTTTAAAAAATTTAAAAAATAAACACTAACCTTATCGACCTCCCACCATGCAAGATAAAGTTTAGTTTGTCCATTGCCCAACGAAAATGATTCATCTCGTTGATTCTTCAAGTGAACTGCGTGAAAAGCCGCCGGCATTATTGTATATCGCGATTTTTTTTTTATTTTTCCTAAGCTTCCTTATTATTAGAAGACGTGACACCCACGCATCGATATGTTGTTTTACAAAAAAAAAGACATATATTAGTGAATTACATTAATTTTTAAAAAAATTAATCAAAATCATATATAAGACAAATATAAGACTTACCTCCCCATCGAAATAGCCACTGTCTTCAACCCCTAATAACACACCCCACCAAGACCGATTAAGCAACAAATACATCTCATCGTTGAGTTTGCTTATGTCAGTGTAAAACCCTTGGATCCGCTCATGTAGATAAAAATCAACTGCGGTCTTAGCCCAAAGGGTATTATCCAGAATTGTTTCTGGTAGTTGTCTCCTCTCCACTTCAGATATCGGAAGGGTACTAGCCAGTAACTCATACGAGAGCCAACTCTCATCCATCATGTCCGACAACGGTGGGGGTTTCTCAATAATTCGATATATTACCCCATGTGAATCGGGCTTTGGAATGGTGGGAGGGACCTCTTCAACGATGACAGTGGCCTCTTGAACGGTGGGGGGGACTCTTGAGGGATGATAGGTGCCTCTTGAACGATTGGAGGGGACTCTTGAGGGATGACAGGTGAGTCGGGCTTCTTCTTGCGGAGTCTTCGCACCATTGGGGTGAATGGAGACGTAATATCACGTGCACGCCGTCTGATGCGTGAACTCCGTCGTGCAAGGAAAACCCGACGTAAAGCATCCACCTTATCGGGCCGCTAAAAAAAATTAATACATAAATCAGTAAATAAACAGACATGATATTAAACAAAGACAAATATGTTTCAAACTTGCATTGTATTCACCCAAGTCATTATTCTATCATAGTTCACAAAATGCATCACATAACATTCCAGAAGTAAGCACTTATATAAACATTTAAAAGGACAACATATATAAACATTCAAGAATAAGAATAGTTTACTTTCGCAACACGAAACTTACTTTCGCAACGCGAAAATGACTATCGCAACGCAGAAATGACTATCGCAACGCGGAAATGGCTATCGCAATGCGAAATGAAAATCGCAACGACAAAATCGCAATGCGAAATGAAAATCGCAACGACAAAATCGCAACGCGAAACACAAATCGCATTGCGATTTTCATTTCGCGTTGCGATTTTGTCGTTGCGATTTTCATTTCGCATTGCGATAGCCATTTCCGCGTTGCGATAGTCATTTCCGCGTTGCGAAAGTAAACTATTCTTCTTCTGCAAATTGAAACTTGAATGGATTGCATTACTTCAACCAAAAGACAAAAACAAAACCAAAAACAAATACTAACAAAAACAATTTAGCAGTATTGGCAGCAACCGAATGAATTTATTAAGCAATCTAAGTGAAATGGTTAATCTAAGTGAAATTACGAGTAAATTTATCATCAAGTTAAATATGAAAAATCTTAAACTTACCTCGTTGCGTAAAGTATGAACCTCATTCTACAACGATGCTACCATCTCACGTAGAGCGGCTACCTCACCGCGTAAAGTAGACACCTCAACACGCCATGCACCATCGTCTTTGCGTAAAGTATCGACCTCCTCACGCAAGGCATTGACCTCATCACGTAACTCTCCTAACTCATCACGTGGAGGTGGAGAACAGGGAGATAAATGTCGTGGCATCTTTGCCGGTTGCCTATCTTGCGGTGATGGTGGAGAAGAGGCTCGATGATGTGATAGAATAGGTGATGGCTGTCGTTGTGGAGGTGTATAGTAAGGTCGATCAGGTGATGGCTCTGGGTGAGGTGATGGCTCCCGAAGTGGAGGCTGCTCATCATCTGTGCCATCAAAAAAAACGCTTACTAGCCTGCCACCAATCAGTGGCAAGCTCAGCTTCCGTGGGTGTCAGCCTCTGTAATGGAGTGTTGGCCTCCTAACAATATAAAAGCTCAAACAAAGTTAAACGTGTACTAGTAATAACTTGTTTATAAACATATGGTAGTATTTATGTTAACTTACATTATTTATTGTCGTATACCGTAGTAAATCTTCCCATTGCAAGGTCTGTTTCCTCTTCCAGGAAATAGCCCTGGGAATATCATTTGAAGTTTTTATTGCATATGTCTTCATGGCGGGAAAGGCCTCAAATATCCAAATCTACAAACAATATAATAACAAACATTAGTAATTGTTAAATAATTACTTATAATTTTGGAAACATTATATAAAAATTCTTACCTTAAAGGCCCAAATAAAGCCTGTCAAAGTGTATTTGGAACCATCGTCTGGCAAACTTTTTCGATCATCCAAGGCAGGCGATAAATTATTCTATGTAGCTTTCCATAAATACGAGCCCCAAGGAAACAGGTTCCACGTATTTAGGTCTTCTACCAATTTGATTAGATCATTCGGAATAGGTTGTCTGGCCTCTCTGCCTAAAAAGCCGGCATGCAAAAGTATTAGAAGGCATACTCGGACAACATCGACGTCATCCATCCGAGTAAAACCATCTTTCTTATTCAATAATATCGTCAGGTCTTCCACGTGTATATTCGGCCTCTCCAGCTCAGGAAAAACCTGGGATAACCATGATTGGCGGGTAATGTGTCTAGTTTACCGATCTACATCATCGTGTCCGAAGCGTAGACCGGTGATTAAGCAAAACTCCTCCCGCCCAAAACACGTATACGCCGGTGGAAAATCAAACCATATCTCTTCATCACGACGTTGTATAGTATCTGGTAGATCCCTAGTCATGGTTTGAAGAAACAGGTGTGTCAACATCGCATCTCCACCGGGATGTTGTACTTTCAGCCATAGCCCGAAGCAAGTATCCTCAAACATTTTTCTTTGTGCAGGTGAAAGCTTCGACGCAATTGTTTTGGCCAGGCTGACTTTATTTCTTAAGGTCAATTAAGCCGAATAAAAGTTCTACAAAAACAATAAACATACTAAGTTAGATATACCAAAAACTACACTGGAGATATACCAAAAACAATAATAAACATAAAGAGTAGTAGTTTATTCTTCAAACTTAAATTTGCAACACTGTGAATTTCTTATTTGTCTTTGTTTTTTCGTTGAAGTAATGCAATTCATTCAAGTTTCAATTTGCAGAAGAAGAATAGTTTCTGAAAATGAAAATCGCAACACGAAAATGACAATCGCAACGCGAATTTGACTATCGCAACGAGAGAATAAAATCGCGTTGCGATTTTGTCGTTGCGATTTTCATTTCGCGTTGCGATTCTCGGTTGATTTAATAAGCAATCTAAGTGAAATGGTTAATCTATTATTGAAATTACCAGTAAACTTATCATCAATTTCAATATGAAAAACCTAATAATAATGCAAAAATTTCAAAAAGAAAATAATTAAAAAAACTAACCCTCGGTGGTTGATTTGGTTGATTTTCCATTTCTGATTGTGAGGGTGGCTCTGAGAGACGGAGATAGACGGATTTCGCCGGAGATGGGGACGGATTTCGTCGGAGATGGGTGAGAGAGTGAGAGATGGAGATGGGACTGAGTTGTGATTTTAGGTTTTAGGTTATGAGTTGCGATTACAGGATATACTGTGGATGGTTCAGTGTTCCAATATATTAATATTTGTGTTTGGAATTTGAAAATAAAATACGCTTTGCGATACTAATGGCGCTTTGAAAATCGCATTGCGATTATGTATTATCTCGTTGCGAAAGTCAGTATTGCGTTGCGAAATTAAGTATCGAGTTGCGAAAGTCAGTATCGCATTGCGATTTTGTATTATCGCGTTGCGATTTTCCAAATTCGCATTGCGATTTTCAAAATTCGCATTGCGATTTATTTATTCGCATTGTGAATTGGGAAAATCGCAACGCGAAATTGGAAAAATCGCATTGTGATAGTCATAATCGCGTTGCGAATCTGGAAACTGATTTACGATAATAGAGATCGCGTTGCGAATCTGGAAACTGATTTGCGATAATAGAGATCGCGTTGCGAATTAGCGATCGCATTGCGATTTTGTTGGTCATTTTGGCAAATCCGGAAAAAGTTGGTTAAAATCGTATATTATATGAGATTTTTTGGTCACTGAGGTTATTTTCTCTATTTTGAATTGTAAATTTGAAGCGGGGGAGGGGGGATAATGGAGCTCAAATTATAAGAGTAAAATACATTAAAATTTGTTTAATTATGTTAATATAATTTTTATGATCATTAAATGAATTTAATAATCATTTTATAATATTTAAAAATTTATTGATCAAAATGATTTAATTAATTTAATAATATCTTATACAATTTTTTTTTAAAAATTTTGTTTGTGTGTTATAGGGTAAATTACAAGTTTAATACTTAAATTATCGGTTTTAATCTATTTTAGTATCTAACCTTTCAATGTTTTCAAAATCATACCTAAATTTTAGTTTTTATTTCATTTTAATACACTTGTTCAAAATGTAACATTAATTTTTTTTAAATTAAAAGTTTATATATTAAAACATATCAAAACTGATAGTTTAGGAATTAAATACGTTAAATTTTTAACGGTGGGGTATTAAAATGAAATTAACACTAAACATTAGGTATGATTTTAAAAAAAAATTAAAAGTTTAGACATTAAAATAGATCAAAACTGATAATTTAGATACTAAATGTGGAATTTACCCTATATTATAATATGAATTATTGGGTCTGCCATGTATTTTCGTATTAATGATGTAAGCATAAATGTAGAATCAATTAAATATATTAATATTATGTCTGTTTATTAAATTATGATTTGATTTCCATATTATGTGTTAAACTCATATGCTCTGTACTTTGTTTCTCGTAGAGACACATCATAGATTGCGAAAAAGTATGTACGTCGGTACTACCCTGTACTTTTGGATGGGCAACCCGTCAAACCCGTAAATCTGACCAAAATCCCGCCGGGTTTAAATTTTGGACCATATTTCCTGATTTTTAGAAAAGAAAATAACGCAGCAAATCAATAAACACAAAAACTTTAAACTGGATTTCTAAAACCCACTAATTTAAGGTATATGCAACAGCTAATTTTCCATCCCAGTTATACAATGAAATCTACAAACCACAAAGTTAGAAATGGCCAGTTGATTAAATAATTTAAAAAAATAAATAAATAAAGAATGCAACTCTGTGCAGCAGCAATGCCATAAAGCGATAATATGATTGTGCTGTTCTTCATTCATCACCCAAGCTTCTTAATCAACCTACCCTAATACTTCCACAATTCAAACTTTTACCGTAACCGATCTTGTTGCATCCAAATGGTTCAACCGACAAGTCCCAAGAAGATACTCCGGCAGTTCCTCTTCTGTATTTGCCTGTATATTATAGTGGTGAAGCCATAAATTTTTTATAGACTATGTCAATATAAAGCATAACATTACTTTTATCTAAAGTAATTCATATATTTTTAAAATTTAAAAATATAATAACAAATATATATATGGATTAAATCTAGAAAAAATATATTAAATGAATCAATATAATTTTCTTAACATAATTCATACATGTTTTTTATTTAGGGTAACTAACTATTTTGTCACCCGCCTATTAATTAATTTTTGTCTTGATCACTCAACTATTATTTTTCAAAATCATATCTAACCATTACATTTTCTTTCTATTTTGATTACCCACCGTTAAAAAATTAATAATGATGTTAACATGATATTTTTCTTAATTATTTTTCAATCATGACATGACATTATATTATGACGACTCGTCAATATACCGTTAAATTTTAAAAAACGAGTGATCAAAACAGAACGAAAACATAAATGAAGTGTGATTTAAATAAGTTATAATTATGTGAGTAATATAAAAATTAAATAATTAATGAGTGACTGAATAAGTCATTTACTCTTTCTTGGGCACAAGGTGGGCCATGGCCTAGGTAGATCTAGGCTTGGATACGCCCCGATGTATATATGTGTATATATAAATCTTAAGAACATTTTTTCAGTTTAAATTACAAGTTAATTTATTTTTTTCCGGGGTGTCAAATCTTGTTTTTAAAATTTACCTGGATCAAAAATGCCATTTCAATAACCAGATTGTTGAGGTAACCAAGCACGAGACTGACCACGCCTCTTGCCACCGTCGATGACCCAATGTCGATCCCAAGCTGAAGTGATGGATTGCAAAATTTCAGTGTAGCAAATGTCATACATGAACTCTATGCAATTTTAAACCATTTTTCGAATTCATTCTCCAGGTTAATTGTGCTTGGCCCCTCCGAAACATACATATAAACGCAGTTCATAAATCGTTTACCTCCAAGTAGTTCTTCCCACGGAAATAATTAATTTCCAAAGCCTGGCCAATGAGACAAGCTTTCTTTCCAACACTCTGTTTGACTATCCACGACCCCTTAAAAAAAATAAACTCAACGTCAGGACCTTGCTTTACGAGTCTGCTTCGATTAATGTATAACCAAAGATTCCCAATCTCAACTGCATAATGCTGTGCATGTACCAACCTTTGATATGTATGGGATGAGCTTAAACCTTGAATTTCTATATGCATTGTCACCGTTGATGAAGTTATACAGCAAAGGTGAATCTTCCACTGGAGTATTCATCTTATAGTATAGTGCTAGGGTATATGTTGTTGAACCTGGCACCTGTATCGCAGTTAATAGTTCAGTTACTTTAAATGCTTCAGAACCCATAAGAATGTTGATAAACATTACAGCTTGACATAATTAAATGTAAGCAAAAGACTAATAGAGAAAAGTACCTGTATGTTCACAATGAAGAAAAACTCTGGCCCTCCCTGAGCAGCATATTTCTGCAGATAAACACTTTCGTAATTTTTTTCTGATCTACCAGCAACATATAGCAAATGCAACAAGTACAATTGAGCTTATAGGTGACTCATACGAAATGACTTCTAAACTGCAATTAACAAAAAAAAAAAGGTAATGACATATATAAGGGAAACCTGAACGATGCTCCCAGGACGCCCTCCTAAATCATCTTCTCGTTTGTCAGATCTTAGCCAATCTGCAGCGACCATTTGCATTAATGTTCCCTTCGCTTTAAACTGGAAGAAAACGAGAGCAAGGATATAATTTTAAGTTTGATTTTCAATTTAAGGAAAGCCAGAGTGGATTGGATAGAGATATCCAGGACACCTAGAAATTGATCAACATATGATATCTGCAATTAATTGCATCATAAAAATGTTTGGAAAACATGGAAGGACATGTATATCATTTAGAGTTCATCAAAGACAAAATGCCAGTACATGCAAGATGGCATAAAGAAAACCATCATAGAACACAGCAGCTGAAACTTTCGTAGTACACTTCAGCACTGTGTCATTGTAACATTTTTCTTCATACCTTCTGACGATCTTCTAGGTAATTCTCCCCACGAATTAAAAATGTGGAGGGTTCTGCTTCTGTCCAACTGCAAGGTAATGTACAAGTTGGATCCTTGTGAAGAGTGTTACCATAGGAGCAACATATGCCATCTACTCTTGTCATGTCTTGCAAGTCCATGTAACCCCTCTTCTGGACTGCAACATACGATGAAGTGGAAGCCATCAGCACTTTATCTTTCTAAAAGTTCTTTGTTTCTAAAATATAATAGTACATACTGATCATCCAAACAGTAACCACCTGCAAGATCATGCAACTTTTTCACAAAAACAGCAGCAGTTGATAACTTTGGTTGGCGCGTATCCTGCATATTTCAGGCACAAGAAATCATGTGAGAAAATTGAAGCAAAACATAAACAAACAAAACCTTTAGTGGAGAAAAACTCTATTAATATGGCGACAAGAAAAGGAATATGAAAAATGAAAAAGCTCAATAGTTGGTCATATCCTCTATGAGATATGAAGCACCAATAACTGCAAATTCATTGTTATGTAGGAATCAATGGTAACTACTTTGACTCTACCTGAGCGTATACTTCAGGACGAAAGTCGCAGTCCCATCTATCTATTGATTGATCATAATCTGTTGGCTCTGGAGCATCAAAGAATTCATCGGCAGCATCACTAAAACCTACCAGACTTGAGTGCTCTGAAGATGCCTTTTCTATTCCTTCACTCATATTTTCCTCTGATTTCCCAGACTCTATCTGTGTGCACATATCAACTACACTCTCCTCTTCACTCTGTTGCAATCTAACATTTCGTACCCACTCTCCAGATGAAATATCAGTGGAAGGATATTTTCCTTGTTTGGCTTTGAATAACTCTCTTAATGCTGCAAGTACAAGACATAAATTCCTAGCAAATTAATGCCTCAAATGATCACAAAAAGTCATAAAATACTCAATACACACACACGCACATACCATGCAAAATTATGACAGAATATGTGATTACCAGAAACTCTCTGAAGCATATGGATGGTAATAGATCGGGCTGCAGAAGTTTGAAGATAAGATTTCCAGAATTTCCAATCAATTGCAAGCATGTGTTTTACAACCGAATGCTTTCCTTCATTCAGAGGAGATATGACATATCCACCACCTGCAAGTAAGTTCAAAACATACCCTCGGAGATTAAAAACATACCCTCATAGATTGACTTTTGATTTTTCAGTTTTCAATATAAACATTTTCTTCTTTCCTTCAATAGAAATCAAAAGCACATCATATGCCACAGCCTATAAATTTCTGTGGTATACAAAGGACGAATCATCAAAATAAAGCGATGGAACATGAACTTATTAGCAGTATTCAAACTAAAGCCAAACAATGCTTCAACATAAAAATACACAAAAAAGTCCCTGAATAAATGCATTTCTTTCATGCGCGTAAGATGCTTATGAAACAAAGGGTAGGAGTATGCTAAATTTTAACCTACAAGGCTAAAACAGTTCATGGCACCTATAATGTATTATAAAATGTATAATAGTAGGACATAGAGAATTCGGAAAGATGCAGGCAGTTCTCTTTTAGTCATATGTTTCAGGCATACATTACTTTTAAGGCAGGCACGGACATAGCTTTTCTGTGGTGGGCACTTCTTGTGAAACACCGAGTGGTACAGAATAACTGTGATAAAATCAAATCAAGGAAATCAGTTTGCAATTTCAAATATATATGTCATGACTTCTGAATATAAGTTTTGAGAATATCCTCAAAGCAATTGCTACCATATGTTCCGTCATCTTCCCTTCTCCAATATCGTCGCAACAAGATATCTCTCCTTTTCATTCTCCTGAAACTATAATTAGTTAGTGAATATATATATATATAAACAGAAACCTCTAACTTGCAAAACATAGTGAAAAAATCGAGTTTGGAGCTGATAAAGGTAACCAATCACTATACAGCATCTTGTGAACAATGTCAGTATGACCATCAAGATGTTCGACCACACTACCCTTGTAGAAACAGAAGTCCCATCTGCAAGGCAATTAGTAAAGTTCCATTGACTTGAGAGAAGGAAAACATTTCAGAAAAAGTCAAATACATTGCAAGGTGAATAAAATTCTAACTCTACAAATCTTTAAAACATACTGGAGAGCATCAAATGGAAAAATAATAAGTAAAATAGATGCAATAAAATGCGCCAAGTACACATATCAAACCTATACATGGTATCATTATCAAAGCGCGGATTTCTTTGTATAGCTTTTTTCGAGCTATTAAACAAGTTTATAAGAGTTTTTAAACAAATTAATGTCCGTATTAACAAAAGCAAATATTACATTATTTCTATTTCTGTCATGCATCAAAACTTAAGTTAACATTTATTCTCCATTACAAACTCAGTGGAGAAAGCTCCAACTGCGCATGAAAAATTATTCAATGTGAAATGGCAATCATGATGAGGTCAGTTCTAAAGAATTGCAATGATAGATCTAATACGAATCAAATCAAGCCATGGCTCTTCCAAAAGAATACAAGAGCTTAATTTAAGGAAAATACAGAATACTGGGCAGATTACTCTGATCTTGAGGGTCCAAGAGACATAAGTGTCTGGAAAATGGCTTCTGAAGTTCCATCTACAACGCCTACAGCCATGATTGCAGGATGGTCATCCCACTGCCAATGAGAAAGGGGAGAAATGTCAAAATGCAATTGCATGAAAATCATCAACTGATGAATCAAAAGGAACCAACCTTTCCATGAGAATCCCTATCTTTAGCTTCTTTAAACAATCTAAGACCTGCATCGCATCATGGTTTTAGTCGAGCAGTTTTAGTCAAGCAGTTATAGCTATCTCAAAATTCACAAATATTTTTTTTTTAATTACCATTCTGACAGCCAAAAATTGTCCAAGGCGACGGTGCTACAATGTCAGATGTCACTCTGTCCATCTTTGTGGACGAACAAAGTGTCCAGTCAATAGAATTGTTATGATTTGCATTACCGGAACAACTCGATCTGCATGCAAGGAGTCCTTCTAAGAAACTGATATTTATAATAGGGTATAAATATGAGAGAATACAAGGTGATAAAACAAGCATTAAACCCTCTCACAGTCATCACTAGTAAATATTCTTAGCAAATCCAACTAAAGTTACTGAAGCAATTAGCACAGAAATCAAATTGTGACAAAGCATAGGTGAGCAGACAGCTGAAAGCCAGAAATTTAATATATATTAAATAGTAATGCTGGATGGTTGCTCATTGTTATACACTTATACCTGAAGGACTGCCATCTGCTCGTTAAACAAGCAACATCTGTTCCAGGGTATGTACCACCCTGCATTAATAGAATAAAATCTCATGTCATGCCAAAAATTTATGATGTGCATTAACAATAGGAAGCAGATCGTTTCAGACCTTTGAAGCTGTTTCCTGGAAGGATTGAATCCATCCTGCTGTTTCTTCAGGACTACAAGCTCCTAGCTGTAAAATTGATTCCACGTCTCATACATGAAGGTGAAAGTATCATGCATGTCAACTAAAAATCGTTTTGTGAAATATGTGCCTCACCTTAAGTTGATCTTTGGGATTAGAACTATTATAGAGGGTGAAAATGAAGAATACCTACAAGTCAAACAAAGAATTGTCCTTGAAAAATCTCCAATGGCATGAACCAATCGGAAATCATAAGCCAATCAAGAATTTTATCACAGTCCAAGAAAAAGAACACATAATTCACATACGTTTCTATGAATGCTCTCCCTCCCGTTGTCTGTTACTCGAATGCAGGAATCAATAATAGCACTTCTACCAGGTTTCTGAAAGATAAATCAAGGCCCAGTTCTTGGGCTTATTAAAATCGTCAAGCATAAAAAAGAACAGTCTACAACTAAGAAATATATATATATATATATATATATATATATATATATATATATATATAAAGAAAATTAACTAAAAACTGAATGTGCACCTAAAGATCATCTTATCATCCTTATTTATTCATTCATCAAAATGTATGCATCACACTGTATAATTATGCTTAAAGTGTAGCTAAGCTTGCCTGGCTTATGGTTATAATCGAATCAACTTAACTTTCATTAAAACCTAAAAATTAAACAGTAAAAAGACTGTGCCATATGACAGCTAAAGTAAAATATTCCTTCTTATAGTTGACTGTACAATTTCCCCAAATGTGTACCTATAAAGAGTTATAACCTCCCCCACCCAAGAAAACAAACCCAAAAAGAACTACGAAAGGCTGCTCGAAGGAAAGAACCAATTCAAGAAAAGAGCAAAAGAAGTCAGCTACATAAAAAAAAAAAACTAAACTATCAAAGTACTCGATGAAAACGCGTTTGATATGATATGTTAAAGGCATATTCAACTAATCCATTAGTAAGCAACTAAAATCATTATTAGATATATAGATAAAATAGTATAAGAAAATCAATAATAAACGAACATTTTTTTTAGAAGTTATACTACTAAAAACTAATTATTCACTTACCAGAGCAGTTATCCATTAATAAGAACTTAAATTGAAAAAAATGATATTAAAATTTAATGCCATTAGTTCTTTACAACATTTGTTAAATGAGTAACGGAATTTGCAATATAAGCTTCTTAACAAACAAAAAAGAGGAAAAGGAAGAGACCTGGAGATTGGAAACGGGCTTGGATTTGAAGCTCTTAAGAAGATGATCTTCAAGAACAAAGTAACGTTTCCTTGAGTACTGTAATCCTATCCGATTCGAACGAATTATATGTAACCATCCTTCCATTTTTACTTCTCCGATCTGTGAACCATCCATTTTTTCCTTCTTTTATAGCAATTTTTTTTAAAGAGAGGGAGATAGAGAGAGAGAAGAAAAGTATTCTTCGGAAAACAGAAAGCAAACAAGAGAACCGATATGATTTTTGTTTTTTGGCGGTGAAATTAGTGAAACTCTTTTCTTCTTAAATGCCAAAAAGTAAACAACCAATACTCCTCCCCCATTAAAGTTGTCCATTAATTTTGATTATAATTATTTTAAATAATAAAATTTTATAATATTTTTAAAAATAAAATATATTTTATATTTTTACTAATAATATTTTTAAAGAATAGTAAAAATTAAAATTTTAATAAATAATAATTTTAGTAAACGGAAAAAATTAATAATTAAGGTTAATAAAAGAAACTCTCGCGATTTCAGTATCTCCCTCAACGGTGTTTTTCCTTTATAACGTTGTCCCTTCGTTTAAGAAAACTGAAAGATCGAAGCGTACGTGAATCATGATAATTGATAAATCAGACAAGGATTGCCAGGCGAATGTTCAAATCTTCAAATTACATTATTACCCTTTCCCTTTCCCTTTCATTTGAAGTTGAAAAGTACGCTAACTTCTGCAGCCAATCATGTACTTTCCGTTTCTGTTTTTACTAAAATTTAACTTGAATTTTTAATTTTCTAAAAAATGCCAAGTGGCAACGGGCAAGAAGTGAACTGATTTTTTAATTTGTACTAATACAAAAAATATTTTTCTTACATATATAATATAATATTCAACGAAAGTGCCGTGATTTTAGGGAAATATACTTTTCAGCACAACTGACAAGTTTATCGCTTTTAGTCATTTCGAAATTTGATACGTTTTTGCCACAAAAGTATAATTCCATAAGGTATAAAAAATCAAGAAGAAATTGTAGGTAAATCTTCACTAGTTGAGCCCAAGAAGTTTATTCATAATTATAATAATTAATTAAGTACATTATTTTTAATATCAATTAATTACATTTTTTCTTGCGTACTTTACACGCCTAAATGCCTACTTGTAGGTATCACGAGTCATAAAATACCTTCTTAGATATATATATATTCGCATAGTATACATGGTCTTCCATGATGACAAAAATTATATGAATTAAAATAATTAAAAAAATAGTGTTTAATCGGGTAAGTTAAAGATTAAACTGTCTTAAAATAGTTTTTTTAATATTAAACTTTAAAAATATACAAAATAAATATTTTATCATATTGTTATTGAATGATGTGGCATGTTAAAATTAATAGATAATAATTCATTTTATCTTCAATTATAATTAAAATTTTCCTTTGATTATTTTTTAATAGTTATGAATAATAATTTAAAAATTAAGAAACTGAAAATTTATAAAGAAAAATATTAAATTCATTAGTAATATTATATGAATGGTCGTTATCGGGGTATTAGAATATGTAGAATGACGGATTGGCAACAGTAAAGCCCACGTCTATGAACAAATGATGCAATCTAACATATCTTTGGTCTTCACTTGCTAGGTAGAGTGCAACATTTGCTACATCCTCAGCCTTAAGATACACACCCTTAGGCCATAAGGCAACAATCAAACCCATCACGGGTTGAGGAACACAAGTATGCTTGAAGCTCAAACCCTGAATAGTTTTTTAGATATTTATTTATTTATTTAAACTTATATTTTTATATTTTTTGTAAAATGGATTTTTTTTCATAATTTAGGTATTGAAGTTAACAAATTAAATCGTGAAATAAGCCTTAAAAATGACATTAGTGAAATATTTATAAAGTGAATATTCATCTTTTTCTTCTAATTTTAACTATATATTATTCAGATAAAAATATAAATACAAAGGTTACAACTGAAAATATAAAAAAGGTAAAAAAATAATACTTTTCTCTTTTTTTAAAAAAAATCATATTTTTACCAAAGATTTAATCAACCTAACATCTAAATATCTAAAATGAGTACATAACTTAAATAATGAATCTATTTAAAAAACTTAAATAATCAATTCATGGTTTGACTTCTGAATTAAATATCTTCCCTCATTTTTATTTAATTTTGTTATATATCTTATTTTATTCAAATTATGGACTTTAAAAAATATCACATATTATATTATATCAGTATTTTTTTGGTAATTATAATAAAATAATGATTTAAATATTAAAATAATGTATATATAACTCATAAATCAAATAGAATATTAAGCCTTGAGAAAAAGAAGAAGAAGAAAACAGGGGTGACAACGAGGGATCAAATTTCCTAATTTTAAGCGGACATCATTCAGGGAGGGCTTTCAAGATACCGTATGGATCAGCTTGGTTGGTGCCTGGTAGAGGTAGCCAACTGATTTGGGTGTCTTTCTCTTTCATTTTAATTTTAGTTTTAACTTGAAATTCATATTGTCGGTACGACATTTCTTTCGTGGAAGATAATAATCTTTTTCTTGCTTTATCGTGTTTCTTCCCTTCACGTTTTGTTTATGATTTTCTTTGTAATTATCGTAAGCTTAAGCCGTTTCAAAATAATTCTGTACTATTTCACGATTTTTAGTTAGTTTTTATATAATTTTTGATGACAAAACTTTCGAGATAATGTTCTGAAATAAATTAATTCACGAGCTAATGCACTCCCAAGATTAATTGCTCAAATAGGGTGCAATCCACAGTGTTGGCCGTAGGTCGCCATGCACTCCGGGCGACCTTGTAGGTCGCCATGCACTCCGGGTGACCTACCCTTGCTCAAACAGAGAGAATGAACGTGTTGCATGGCACATGTACGTCCCAACACATAGGTCGTCATGCACTCCGGGCGACCTACCCTCGCTCGGCTTCCCTCGGATTCCCTCGCATAGCTCGCTCGGTTGCCCTCGGATGCCCTCGGATGGCCTCGGTCGGATGGCCTCGGATGCCCAGCGTGTTGGGACGTGCATGGCACATGCAATCTCTTGTAGCTCGCCGGGCTAGTAGGTCGCCCGGAAGGCATGACGACCTACGGCCAACACTGTGGATTTCACCTTATTTGAGCAATTAATCTTGGGAGTACTTTATCTCGTGAATTAATTTTTTCCAGAACATTATCTCGAAAGTTTTGCCAATTTTTGATCGAATTTGTTCATTTAATTGTGCATTTAAGTATAGATTAAAATGCTCGAATTTAACAAAAATATGAAAAATACCAAAATAAAATGGTAGAATTCAACAGATCCTTTTTATTATTATTTCAGCCCAGTAATAATTATAAATAATTAAAGAAATTAAACTCAAATTTAATTTATTTTTTTCATTAAAATCAAGGTGGTTCACGATCGATAATAAAATATATTTTAAAGTAAAACACAAATTATAAACTATTATTTGTATTTATGAGTGAGATCAAATTTCAATTACGTGATTAAAAAATAAGATAAACAACTATCACATCACATCAGATGTTGATGCTAAAAAAGTATACAATTATACCTACCTAAAACCAAGTATTTTGCATTGCATTTATGTGATATTGTCATTATAAGCAGATTAGTGTAATTTCATTTTGGCCAATGAAAAAAGTGGGGAAAATTTCACTGAAGTAAATACATTTTCACAGGCAAAGAAATGGTAGCAATATGAAGTTGATCAATTACAATCTGCTAATGATTCCTTGACTTGTACACAAAGGTGGGAAGAGGAAGTTGAGATGAAGTGGGAATGAGTGGTTTATTTAAAGAATCAAAAAGTGATTTACTCTTGAGATACAAAATGTTTGAAACAACTCCTTAATTCACAAAGTCCTGTTTTGTTTTAGACAAGGGAATCCTTGTTTGAATTCTTAACCTCATGGACTTCTTTCTCCAGAGCCAGAAATGGTGTTGCATCCTTTTCTTTCATCTGAAAACACACAGACATCAACACGTTCAGATAAAAATGTTATTTTTCCGTGTTTTGGAGGGTACATGGAGCGGTATATCCCATACTCATGTCCGGCGATACATCGGAAAGGGACGTCCGAGATGAGTACTTAAATAAAAATAAAAAGTCGGAGAAATATAGATATATACCTGTGATCCCAAAGAATCAGCTTGCTTCCTTTTGTTCTCTTGGGTGCAAAAATAAGAGTACAAGCCCATCCCAAAAATGGCAATCAAGATTCCAATGATGTTCCTATCTGTGAAAGGGTCATGAAGCAATGTATAGCCAAAGGCAAGAACCAGGCAAGTCTTGAGGTGACCAAGAACTTGATAGGTGACCGGGGATGTTTTGCCGATAACCAAAAATGTACTGAAATTGACAGATACTGAAATAATACACGAGAGGACGATAAATGCCTGCAAAATGTAGAGAAAAGCCAATTCTCATGAGTGATAAGCTGATGAGAGAAGAAAGGAAAGAAAAAAAAAAGGTTTTGGTTCAATACCAAGACTATAGGAGAATATTTATGAGCAAACACATTTTGCTTGGTGAGTAATTGGTCCACCAACGGGCCCGAGACAAAAAGAATTGCTGCTTGAAATGGGGCTGACTGGTACAGCAGCTGTGTTGAAGAGACATTCAGCCTCTTCTGTATTGTGTTTGTCAGCTATATTCATCAAGTTAAGAACAAACTGGAATATGGCTCTGAAATGTATTGTTTGATGAAAATCAAAGGATACAATTTGGCCGACGCAGGTGGTCGCAATGGCGAGGAGCGAAAGGATTGTCCCGACAAGATTGAGTTGCAGATCAGTTATGGAAGCAATGCCAACTCCAACAAGTAAAAGGAAGAGGGACAACTTTATATTTTGGCTGCACATAGTAGAACACCAAGTCACTGATAAAGTTTGAATCTAAAAAAAGCTCAACAATCACAAATGTAAAATAGAGAAGGGAGAAAAAAACCTGAATTGCTTTTTAAGGAAGATGGTTTCCAATAATACTGTGAATGGTATGATTGCAAGTTTTGTCATCTGCCAAGAGAAGCACCACAAAGAATGACCACACAATTTTCAATAATGGGGTTAAATACATGGAGTTAACCTGATAGAATCCTATGGAGTTAAACCCAAGGCTCAAGTTAAGAAGTCCAATGGAAACACCATTGAGGATGCCAAAGAGCATCACGGTCTTCACGTCGATGGGTTTATTTTCAAAAAGATTGAAGCGTTGGGCGGCGTGAAGGGTGCAAAATGTCACCATGAGATGCCAGCTAGTGAGTGTTGTGGCTGAAGGAGGAATGGGGTTAAAGAATAATTCATCTCGGTAATTGTGGTAAATAGCTGAATGATGTTTAAGAATAGACAAATTACCAAAGGGGAATCCAAGATTGCTCATCAAGGCTTTGTTGCAAATGACAATGGAGACCGATGATGCAACTGAAAGGAACAGTGCACCAATAACACCCAGTTGGAAGCTTGACATCTCTCCCATCTCTGGTGAAACAAACAAACTAAAAACAATAACCAATAAATACAGTTTAATGGGTACTAATCATTATAAAATGTAAAGCCAATTTGAAAACTGAATAGTGAATGTTTGGTGGTCAAACTGCAGATTGTTGTATGAGAAAAGAAAGGGTTTGGAATTAACTAATTAGAAAAATGTCTAAACTGTTCATTGACGAAAGCTTTCCTTGCTTGCATGCTTAAGAGAAGGAAAATGCTGTAACTAAAGAAAAGATTGCTTTGAATTAAAAAAAAAAAAACAGTTATGTATGAAGTACAGAGAAAGCAAATTTTACCTTGCAAAGAAGTGGAAAACTATAGAGTTTTAGGAGCCTCTGAAAAGGATTCAAAGAAAGAAAGCAAAACTTTGTTTCATCAAACAGATTCCCACATTTTAAAAAAGAAGAAAAAGTTGATGAGAATGAACAAAGAGAGAGACCTTTGAATAAAGTTGATGAGAATGAACAAAGAGAGAGACCTTTGAATGAGTACAAGTTTGCAAGATAATCCACAGATGGAACCAACTACAACTCCATAAAAGAATCGCCAGAAAAGCACACCGAGTTAGAACAATCAACAGTGAGAGGGGCTTGCAAATAAGCTGAGAGAGGGGGGGGGGGGTTGGTTTCGGCTTGTATGAGAATGTAGGTTTTTAAGCAGGCTATTTATTTTATGTAGATTGCGAAGATTGGTTGGTGCCTAACGCTGTTTTAAAATTTTCAAGTACTGCCTGTTTTGTTTATTTGTTCTTCCAGAAGGGAAGCAAACGGTCAGTTTAAGAAAGGGTGGATTGGCGATGTTGGTCAAAGTGAATGATGTTTTAAGCTTTTCAGATTTTGTGTGGCAGTTCAATGGGGTCTTCCAAACCATGTAATATGGTTGTGCCTTAGCACACAAGGCAGGAAGGTAACATGTAAGTGAGGTACCTGCCTGCTAATGCAAGCAAACCGGCTTGCCATCCTCAAACTCAATTGGTGTTTGGTGAGAACGACACAAAAACAAAAACCCTTCATGTTCACTCCTCAGTGAGGCCCTGGCCTTGGCTTCCTTCACCCATCTACATCACCCTTACCAATCAGGCAAATCAGGAAAAACCTTTTTCATATTTTTCAGTTCCCCTTGCCTTTCAAATAAAGAAATTATGTCAACAAGAAATGATATGCATTATTTTATCATTTACAATGAGATGATTTAATGGTTACTTCACCGTATCATCTCTTTCGAAAATTTATATTCATTGTCGGGATACTATGATATGATTAAACTTCATTCAAAGATACTCAGAATGACTTGTTGTCAGTGGATTTTATATTACTTTTTTATATAGTTTGATAAACTTGATCGTACGTTTTTCGAGCTGTACTTGTGTGACATAATTAAAAGAGCGAATGATGGATAGGAGGAGAGTTGAGGGGGCAATGCTTTGCTGTGCAAATCACGAGTAATTTCTCAGTTTCAACGTCAGATCCAGGGGAAACCGGTTTTGCAACTTGCTTACGGGCGTCACATGAAATGAGAGGAAGTTGCTAAATGAGTTGAGTTCAAACATCCATGCAGCGGTGGATTTCTATATAGTAACCCTTATTACATGGCAAAGCATTGTCCTTTAATGGTTGGCATCTATATCAGATCTCATCATATCTGAAATTCTTAATATAAGAATATATCATCGTCAGAGGCGAGTCCAGGGGATTCGGTCATGACAGATGGAAGTAGAAAAAGGAGCAACTCAAGAGGAAGATAGATATAAAAGAATTTAGTCCCCCTTTTTATAGCTGTAGGAATCTAAGATACAAAATGAATGTGGCTCAGGAAAATGAGTCCACCCTCTTTCAGCAAAAAAAAATTATCTCTCAAACTGAATCCTAACAAACATCTGATGAGGTAATATACATGTACAAATGGGGGTGCAAGGACTTGGAGAAAAAGAAATCAATAAAAATAAACAATTACTCCTTTCCAAGCTGAGCAAGGTTTTCATTGTCTGCAGCTGCGAGTCGTTTCTGAAACATCGCCCATTCGTTTTTGCACCTTGCTCTAACCTGTGAATAGAAAAGGAAGAAAGAAACAAGTTAGCTTAGAGATTCCATCCTTCTTTTACAAAAGAGAAGTTTCAAATCTTAAGAATAACTTTCAAAATGTACATAAAATGATGTCAAGATTCATAATATGCATTACCCCTTCCCAAGGAGCTTTCCCATCCTCCAATTTTACCTGAAATTCAACGAAACACATAGATTAAAAGCCATATTCATATAATTAATAATTCACATAATCATTTGGTATTGAAACCAAAATTATCTGGTAAGCTGATGAGAACTCACCTGGTTCCCAAGAGAAGGGATTACTTGATGAATAATCCACTGTGAATCTACCACACCGATTTTTTCATGTGCAGGCTGTGAAGAAGAAAATGGCAATTAAGTGCAAGAGAAAATATGAGGCAGGCTGAGATAAACATGAAGCTTTCTAAGAGGAGCCAGCTCGGCATGTTATTAGATTGTTGAAACAATTACAATCTCACTAGAAAATTTAACAACTTTTAACAATTTTAATAAGTTAACCAATTTGAACATTCTGATTTAGTTGTCATAAGAATGCCTTCATAAATTCAAGTGTTGCTGATTTTCCAAGGAAGAGTTTCCAAAAAGAGCTGGGTTCTTATATTGTTTTCTTTAGAGCAGTGAATAGCAAAATAATGGTAAAAAAAGACGGAGAAACCACTAACCTCAACACATCTTCTGAGAGCAAAATCCAGTCCCCACCCATGCACCAGATCATTCTACAAGAAAAAGATTCATTAAGCATTTCGTTAGCATCAACAGGAAAGAGCTCAAGAAATTGCACCACGTTATTAAGCATCCATACACCAAGAACCTGATTTTTGGTAGTATCATAAGTAAGTAGCTCAGGGAATTGTACCAAGTTATTAAGTAAAATTTTAGCAAACAGTATTCTAAGATCCTAATCTGTGTCTTCAATCTTAATCCCGTCATTGGAAAAGTTGAGAACTTAGGGAACTCATACCAAATGTGCTGGTAAGTGAGCCAGTTCAAATCTGATTTAAGTTTATTTATTTACTTGGGCGTGTATACAATCTGGCTAAAGTCCACAGAATTCTTGACTATACTTTACCTGAATCATATGCCACACACATCTCCATGCCTCCCGAGAAAATACAGGTGCCATAATTTCCACAAAACTGAGAGAAAGCAAACAATGTTGAATGTACCAAGAGAAAAAGAGGACAGCCGGTTGAAGGAAAATCAACAGTGGCATGCATCAGAAATACTGCTCATTCATAAGTATGATCGGTTTTGCTGATTATTTGCAAGATACATTATGCATGTGAGTGAGTGAGAGAGAGCATACGCAGCACATGGGGGCAAATCTCCTCTGTAACCCTGTGAACCAAGTTCAAATGCACAATTTCAGATGACACCCAAAAGAAAATTCCATTTGTGAATGCTAAAGTAACTGCAACTTTATATGGCTAACTGATAGAGAGAGCCTACTTGTGAACTTCTTTGTCACCTCTCCTCTTTGTCATCTGCCATGTCAATCCATTATTGGGCTCCAAACCTGGTTGTGAGATCTCCAGACCATGCTTCTTGACCAGTTGTATGTATCTGGTAATTTGAGTAGAGAAAGTAAGAAAGAGACATGTACAATCTAACTGGCTTATAGGACAAACCTCTCCGAATTGAAGTGTTCCACTCCCAGGTCTTCATCCCAGATGAAAATATATTCATAAGCGGAAACAACATCTGGATGCAAAAACCTTTTTGCATACCACCTAATAAAATATATTCATTAGCAGGAATATTAGAACTAGCAGCAAATTACCATCCACCTAACAAGGAAGCAACTAGAATTCAAGGAAGCAAGGAATAGGCAAAAGGTTACACTTTCTTAAAAATTCCTCCAACTAAAACGACCCAGAAACATAAACCATTCTGCCCGCAATAAAACTTACCATTTTGTTTGCTTCTTTACACTAACATGGATTGCATTCTTTGACCACTCAAATTGGGCCCATTCAGTCGTCCACCCATCATAATGAAAAAGCAAGATTTGGAAATCCTCAGAAAACTACCACATGTAAGAATACATAAGCATCAAAAACCCTGGAAAGAAAAAATTAGAAAGAAAAATGGAATGTCCCATTGTCTGACCTTTTTAACACATTTATCTATATTATTCCTCTGATCAATACCAACTGTAAATGTCACTAAATACTTCGGTTTCTTCTTCAGATCCTGCAGAGTCGAGGAAAACCATGATAAGAGACACCTATTAATCAAGAATATTAACACACATGGATGTATCATTTAGCATCCAGAAAGACATGTTCCAAAACTGGAATGACAGTGATTTATGGGCAAAATAGTCCTCTTGCACCAGAACTTTTCCTTTGGAATTTGGAAAGAACATGATAAACTGGCATGTAATGTTCCTAGTTGATAAAGATATCAAAAGAAAAAGAAAATTCCTGCCAGTTTCAGTTACTTAGATGGTATCACTTAAGCACCAGGGTTATGATCTTTCTACGTAAATATCACTTGTGGATTATACCTCACTAGGTTCACCCCATAGTCTGCGCAGGTAAAGGTCAGTTTCTGAAACAACAATTCCAGGAGGTAACATTTCTGCACCACGAGGATTTGTAGGAACATAAATCTGGAAAACACAGAAGCAGAAAACAATTAACAAAATGGATCAAAACCAAGCACTGTGCAGTGTTTGTGAACAAAGAGCTCAGCTTCACACCAGAACCCAGAAAACAAGTATATTATACTCAAGCTGATCTAAGAAAAAATATATTGGTTCAAAAACAGCGGTGAAGAAAAGTTTCACTGATAATTTGAAAAAATATTTCATTTGTGTCAATAAAATGTCTTCTCCTTCCAAATAACAAAAGATTAAAACAGCAAAGGGAACAGAGGGTAATCAAACAGGCACCTTAGGTAGATTATTTGTGGTTCTATCAGGAGACCTGACTATAAAGTCTTGGTCATTAGATATGGATACATCAAAAGCTGATCTAAGGCTTGAAGGTGAGCGAATCTGCAGTGAGTGAAAACAAATCATATGGATGATATATTGACTGCAGAATAGCTTGATTACTAATGAAGGAAAACATACCTTGTAAAGGGAAACTGATGGAAATGAAACACCAATAAAAAATCCTAACACAATTCCAAGAATTGTTGCGATAACAAGCCTGGCTCTACCAATTGTTTTCTTAAAAACTCCACTGCCAAGACAATTAGTTTAGTAAAAGGAGCCCCAAAAATTGTTCATCATAAGCAATAAGCCAGAAAAATGTAGCAATTCAGGAATCAAGACACACAAGAATGATGTAAGGTTCAAAACAAAATATTTCCAAAAAAAGAAGAATTCAAATCCAAGAATGGTTGCAAAAAATTATTCTTTTCACTTTAGTTGATCTATTTGTTTTATCTTTGAAGTGTCTAATAGTGAAAGGTAGGTAACAATTAATAAATCCGAACCTGCGGTGCATGGTGCCCATGTCTGTATGCTCTCTCGTGCTTGATTTAAAAGATTACATAACCACAAGGACAATTATCTCCCATAAGAACCATCAGGAGAAAAACCGGGAATCTTCAAAAACACCAACACAAAGTTCCTCTAGGTTTCAACTGAGCTTGATCTTTGATCAGTGCGATGTCCCGAGCTTCAGTATATATTACAAAAAACAGCTAAGCTACAAACAAAAGATATCCAACACTTTATTTTCAAAAGGGTGTCTCAGATTAAACTAATATAACAAATTTACAATATTTTAGACGGGTAGAAAATAAATCTAGAACACCAATTAAAAGTTTCATATGTTTCGTAAGACAATGCCAATAAATATCAAATCCAAAAAATTAACACACTAGTCAATCAAGTCGCCATATTAGTTGTTACTTTACCTGAAGCAAGGATTAACATTTCAAAGGATTAAAACCCAAGAAATAGTTCAATATGTTTGAGTATACTGTTACACTACAATACTGTAAAATCTTGAACTAAAAACGTATGCAAAACTTTCTTAAATACTAGCTATCTTAAATTCCTCTATTTATGATGTTTTAACTCTCCAGAGTAACTCCATTATGCTTTACCACTTTGGGGTTCAAGCCATTTTCCTAAATCCCAAACCGCAAATGACTTTAATTTAAAGTAATAAAACAAACGCCAAATTACAGAGTAAACGTGAATACTCAATTAATCAAAAATTAAAATCTGCAACTAAAAAGATGACATGATAACTATCATCCGAGGAAAAACGTACAGCCTTTTCATTCAATTTCTGATCTGCATATTGAAAAAAAACTTTCCTGGTCACGTTCAACAAAACTCAGATGTTTGAACAAAGAGAAGGGTTTCAATTGAAAGGTAAAAATACCTTTTTATAAGTAAATGGCAATACTAGATTCCAAGATCAAAGCAAAGAAGAAGGGAACAAAGTACATGCATAACATTTTACACTTCAAGTAATTATTTTAATGAAATAACACACGGCCCACAAAGAAAATTCAAAATTCGAGAAGAAAAGCCTAGGGTTAGAAGCATACTTTGTTCTTTTTTCTATTGAGGATCAGTTGATCCTGATCTTATACCACAACCAATAACAGGGAGAGCAGAAGCGTGGTTTTTCTAATAAAATCTTATGTTTGAAGACCAAGAAAGATGGATAGAGAAAAACACTGGACAGATTTTACCATTTGGCCGGGTATTTGTTGTCTTTGGGATGGACTTATCTTAATACCCAATTAATTAATTAATTGTAAAATATATTAAAGATTATTAAATTATATTTAAATATTTATTTTAATTATTAAACTCTTAAAATTGATAGAATAGTCTTTAAATTTATTAAATTATTACAAATATATTATTAGATTTATTGAATTTTATAATTTACAGTAATATTATAATAATTATTATATAACTTTTGAAAAGTTAATAAATGAAATTTACAACTTGACCGAGCATTTGTTATCTTTAGGGTGGACTTATCCTTGATATTAAATTAATTAATTACAATAAAAGAGCTAAGCAGTCTATTATTGTTACTAAATATTTACCTTTTCATTAAAAGTTACGGCCATAGTTTGTACTTAAAAGGAGATGAGGTATTTTTATTATTATTATTTAAGATTAAAATATATTTATTGAATTAGAAATCATGTAATTTGCATAAATTAAACAATCTTAGTAGTTAAAAAAGATAGTTTTTATATTTAGTGGTTTCTAGTTTGAGCATTGGTATGATTTGTTTGAGCGTTCGTTGTCAAATTGATTAAGAACTTTTTGAACAAATATTACTTTGTAATCACATTTAAATTAGTCAAAAAAATTCATTATGCAATCTAAGTAGTGAGAGAGAGTGTTATTCTTTTTAAAAAATTTTGAATTTGAGTAGTTGTATTTGTAGTGTGTGCGCGATTCATTATTATTAATAGGCTAAATTTTTTTATGAATAAATAATATCTTGCAATTAATAAATAGTTAGGTGACTAAAATGGAAATAAAATAATAGATGGATGACTAAATACATAGTTTATTCTAAAAATAATGTTATTAATTATATGGTAAACTACGCATTTAGTACCTAAACTATCAGTTTTGGTCCGTTTTAGTACCTAAACTTTTAATTTTTTCAAAACCATACCTAATATTTAATTTTTGTTTCATTTTAGTACCTCAATGTTAAAAACTTAGCTATTTGGTACCTAAACTATCAATTTTGGTCTTTTTGAGTACTTAAATTTTCAAAAAAAAAAATCAAAATTTAACATTAAATTTTGAACAGTGGTACTAAAATGAAACAAAACTAAACTTTACGAATGCTTTAAAAAAGTGAAAGTTTAGGCACTAAAACGGATCAAAACTGATAGTTTAGGTACAAAATGTGTAATTTATCCTTAATTATAATTAAATAATTACTTTTATTATTAGAAATTAATTTTTCAAAAATTTTTTATTAAATAATTACTTCATTACTTGAGTATCTAATAAATTTTGGGGTAAAGTACACAAGTGATCCCCCAACTACAAAATACCGCTTTGTTGAGTCTCTCAATTATCAAAAGCTATAAAATGATTTTCCAAGTACATGACATTGCTTTGTCGTGTCTCTTGTCTATTAAAAGTTACAAAATGTTCATATGACTATTCATTATGTTCCAAACTCATCATTTTTCATTAAAATCTTAATAGTAGTTTGAGCAGAATATTAATATATTGTCTGAGATATGATAATTGGTTGAGATTCTAAGATCAAGTTTTACCAAATTTCAAACAACAGATTAATATCCAGCTCAGGCTGTCATCAAATTTTTAACGAATAAAGACGGATTTGGAACATAATGAATAGTAGGTGATCATTTTGTAACTTTGAATAGTCGAGGGACTCAACAAAGCAACATCCTATAATTGAGGGACCATTTTGTAACTTTTGATAGTTGAGAGACTAAAAAAAATACCCTATAATTGGGGACCATTTGTGTACTTTACCCTAAATTTTATCTAATTGAAAATTTTGAAAAACCTGGCCTTTTGTTTGTTCCAATTTATTTGTTTTGCTGCGTAGTTATATTGAATTATAATTTGATCAGTTGACACTTAACAGTTGTCAGGCTTTAAGGGATGGTTTGTGGAACATTTGACATTTCTTCAATGTCGCGTATTGGTTGGGTCTTTTGTTTTATTCTTCCTAAATTTTCTACATATTTATCAGGTAAAACAATACTTATATAGTGGATTAGGTTAATAGTAACAAAGCCAAATTTACTGCTTGATTAAATTTTGATACTTTATTCCTAAATTAGTATTTTACAAACTTTAGGGGCTATCCAATACTAATGTAATATTTACTTCAAGCCATGAAATTTATCAATTATTATTATTATTATAAATGTTACAAAATAATAATGTTGTGGTAATATTTTGTAATAATGTTATAAAATGGTCAAATAAAAATATTAAATTGTTACAAAATAATAATACATTTATCAAATATTATTATTATTATAATGTTATGGTAATATTTTGTGATAATTTAATAATTATTTTATAATTTTTAGTTAACAATAGTTGGTTGTTCTAGTAATGCATTTTATAGAAAGAAAATGGTGGTTTGATTCAATTTTTTGAAGACAATTAATTACAATTTACAGCAGAGCCAGTTCTGGGTTCATAGAAAGAAGCCATGGTAAAACCTTTGCTTCCCATTGTTTTGTCTCCCTTTAATGGTTTCCATTGATTTTCATATCAACAAAAATATTAAATTTTGGTAAGTTTTCTTTTTAGATAAAGGAATAAAGAATAACAAATAACAAACGGGTCCAATCATATGAATTTCGAGCATTGTTGTGGCAGACTCGTTATATGGTCAACTGTCACAATCTCTGTAGCATTGTTGCATCGCAATACATCTTGACCCAACTTTGCACCAGCTGCCTTGAGCCCTTTGAGTGACATAGGTTGGTTGAAAAGGTTAAGTGATGGCAGCTTGGAGGCCGGAGGTAACTTCCCATTAGGCAACAGGGTCTTGAAATCTTCCACCAGCAACGAGACTTCGAAATCGGCTTTATCATGTCGAACAACGTTATCCTTTGCGCTGATATGAGCCCCTTGTTCCATATGGTTGGTCGAAAAGCTCGCTTGGTTGGGGAAGTTGGGATAGAGGCGAACGTATCCTCTAAGGTACATCATGTTAATGCGGAACTTCTTCCACGAAGCTTGCCATCCGTTTGTCCTCGACTTTGGGATTTAAATCGGATTCGCTTTGGCGTCTTCGGTGAATCTCATGTTCTTGTACACATAGAATTCTCTCCAATGTTTGGGGAAGAATACTGCACCCCAACTACAAGATAGCTGGTGAAGGTAAGGTGTATTAGGGTGAATCTGCTTAAAGAATTCAGTTGCGTTCCATCTTGGCCTCTCTTTCACAACTTCGACTAATCGAGGAGTGTAAAGAGAGATAGATGAGAGCTCAGGAAAGGATACTTGAGGGTCATAGTGGTAGGCCAAGAGAGCATATTTAATCCATAGATAGTAGTAAGAAGAGACTTCGATATCGTCCTCAAGTAGTAGACCGTAATCGTCATCCGATGTCGGATACCAACTCTCGCTAACCGCTCGAATTAGCTCTCCTTGAATTATTCTCCTTCTGAGGGTTTTAGGGCCATGAGGCTATTGAAATTAGTCTACAAGTTTAATAGTTGCCTCATCCACTTTACTGTCCATATTGAAGATGATAGGTATCTCATCTCCAATGTAGTACGCATCACTCATAGATTTAAGAAGCCTTGTTAAGGAAGGTGCTCGGTTTTGAGTAATTATATTGATCGAGATCCGCATCTGGTTCCAATCTGCAACACAAAATGATCATTTAGGTGATTGTTCTTCATAAAAAAGAAAGAAATAGTTTTTGATTATCAAGAATCTTCTAAGAACATATTTGACATTCTTACTTTGCAAAGCTGTTGATCTTAGATCAGCAATCCATAGAACCTTTGAGACAGAAGGCCTCGGTAAAAGTACGACTGCAATGCCATTTGAATTTATCTCAGATGTCATCTTCAAAGCCTTTTGCACATTGGGATCAATGTCTCTCACTGTGATAATCACACTGGGGTTATGAATTTTGAACAATCCTTTCAAACTAGAGTATACTGCTTGCAGAACTGGGACCTCGGAGTTTGATGTTCCCGAAAGTGCTCCTAATTGTAAATCAAAAATCTTAAATCTTCGCTCTTTGCAGACCGATTTTGGCCAGTTTAGAGCTACTGCAACATCTTCACAAGGGCATAAATTGCCTCCAAAAACTACAATATAAGCCTTCTTTCCTACAGAAGATCTGAATTTTTCGAGCAGCGGTGCAAGTGTCTTGACCTCGTCAACATTGTGAGCATAAAAGAGAGCATCGATCTTTTGAGGGTGCATTGCAGCCCACTGAGTCACATAACCAGTAGTTAGCGCCCTCCAGCATTGTTCATCTCTAACTTGAACTATGTCCTTGAAGATCTCTATGGTTTCCGAGACATAAGCAAGCCTGTGTTCACTATCACCCGATGCTTCTTTGTCGGTCGGGTCAACCGGAAGAACAAATGAGCCTGCATTTCTATACTTCTGAAGCTGATAGCTGCACAAGTTTAGAACAGAAAAGGTCATCCAATGCTTATAACACTGTTTTACATATGATTAAAAACCATATACTTCAAAGTATAAATCCACAGAATTGAAGAAAAAAAAAGGTCATGTTTATGTGTCCAATTTAAGGGGGAAAATCTCCCTTTAATTTTTGATTTATGGAAAATAGTGTCTGCAAAGAATTAAACATAAACAACCCAAATTAGCAATATTCAAAGAGAACACAGAGTAATTAAAAATAAAATAATAACCAATTAAAACACTCATCATGGTACCAGACTATCTGAATAATAACATCCCTCAACGACTTGTTGATTTCATTTTCTAGTGTATTTTCTAATTTTTCCATTAGATTATGTTTTGTTCAAATTAATAGTATATATATATATATATATATTCTTTCTTTTTGTCTTCGATTTTAACTGTTAACTATTTTAGTTTCACATTTTTATCAAATACTTACTTTAACTGTTTTAACAGACAAAAAATTAAATGAATATATAATTATCTTATGTTTGACTTTGCCATAAACATTATGTATATATGTGTTTGATTTTATATTTCAATATCATAAATGCTAAAAATTCTAAAAAATCATTCAAAACCATAATACTACTTAATTATAAGCTAATGATATAAATTAAAACTTGAAAATGGTTGTCCCTTGTTCCCATATATAATGGGGTAAGGGGAGGTAAGATAGTAGACTACCCCCAACACTAGGTTGAGAGCAGCTTCCATAGGAGACCTCCAAATTATGAAATGACCATCCAGCTTAGTTGGTAGAGCACAAGGTTCTTAACCTTGAGGTCGTGGGATCGAGTCCCATGGAGGGCATTTCATAATTTGGAGGTCTCCTACGGAAGCTGCTCTCAACCTAGTGTTGGGGGCAGCCTATTATCTTACCTCCCCCTTACCCCATTACATATGGGAACAAGGGACAACCATTTAAAACTTGAAAATAATAAAATATATCTCTCCCTTCATGATTAATTATGTCATATAAATGCATCACGAAAAACATATTTTCTAAAATGTATGATTTTATCCTACATAACATAGAAATATATTATTTTTATAAATAACCATGAGGGGTACTATAATTATAAATAAAAATATTAATATATTTTAACATCAAAGCCGCTATGTGCTTACCTAAATTTTTAGTGGAATAGTGCCTAAACACTGACCGGTCACGTAGGAAGAGGCTTCATATCATTTATGGGTTACATATGCATGGTGATCATGAATAGGATGAGGTGATTGGTGATCCATGTTTGATTTTTGTATTAACAATAATCAATCATGTTTGGATTAAATCACATGTTTTTTTTAAATATAATAATAGTAGTAGTGATAATAAGGAAGAAGCAATTTTAGAAAGAGAAAATCGCCTCAGTGACCAAAAATGCCTTATAATATACGATTTTAACCAACTTTTTTTTGATTTGTCAAAATGACCAACAAAATCGCAACGCGATATCAAAACCGCAACGCGATTTAGAAAAGCGCAACGTTGAAAAGAAGATCGCAACACGATCTTCCAAGAATCGCAATGCGATTCATAAAATCGCAACGCGATCTTCCAAGAATCGCAACGCGATTCAGAAAATCGCAACGCGATTCAGAAAATGAGTAAATTCTTTAAAAAGTTGTTGCATTTGTTTCTTTCTTAAGAATTTTCTCTAAAAAGATAGTATCCGCGCGGACGTGTCGAAGACACGTATTACCATTACCATTACCACGACCACGACCACGACCACGACCACGACCACGACCACGACCCGACCCGAGACGAGACGGCGGCGGCGGCGGCGCGCGAGAGTCCCCCTTGTTCTCTTTCACTCAACAAGGAAATGGGAAATCCAAGCCTTAAATACACTTCCCAATAGTGTTTCCAATACTATGTGGGATTGAGCATTACTCAACACTTCAAAGAAAATATAGCAATTTTTGTAGTATTTTCCCACTTAATCCATATCTAAAAATATTAAAACATTTTATCAAGAGAATTAAAAGAGTTGTAGATATCTACATTTCAATTCAAACTTATACATATAGTTTTAATATGATAAAATGTTTTAATATTTTTAAATATGGATTAAGCGGGAAACATGCTACAAAAATTGCTATATTTTCTTTGAAGTGTTGAGTAATGCTCAATCCCACATAGTATTGGAAACACTATTGGGAAGTGTATTTAAGGCTTGGATTTCCCATTTCCTTGTTGAGTGAAAGAGAACAAGGGGGACTCTCGCGCGCCGCCGCCGCCGCCGTCTCGTCTCGGGTCGGGTCGGGTCGGGTCGGGTCGGGTCGTGGTCGTGGTCGTGGTCGTGGTCGTGGTCGTGGTCGTGGTCGTGGTCGTGGTCGTGGTCGTGGTCGTGGTCGTGGTCGTGGTCGTGGTCGTGGTCGTGGTCGTGGTCGTGGTCGTGGTAATACGTGTCTTCGACACGTCCGCGCGGATACTATCTTTTTAGAGAAAATTCTTAAGAAAGAAACAAATGCAACAACTTTTGAAAGAATTTACTCATTTTCTGAATCGCGTTGCGATTCTTGGAAGATCGCGTTGCGATTCTTGGAAGATCGCGCGATTTTCGGAATCGCGTTGCGATTCTTGGAATCGCTTCTTGGAATCGCGTTGCGATTTTCTTAATCGCGTTGCTTTTCTAAATCGCGTTGCGGTTTTGATATCGCGTTGCGATTTTGTTGGTCATTTTGGCAAATCAAAAAAAAGTTGGTTACAATCGTATATTATAAGGCATTTTTGGTCACTGAGGCGATTTTCTCTTTTAGAAATTGACCTATAGAAAACGGAATGCATTTAATCAGGAAGAAGCGACTTATACAACATAACTCCAACACACCCATGGGACAAATTTCTTTCCATTTCAACTATGCCAAAAAGAAAATTTAGCATTACATAAATCAAAATTCAACTTCAAAACATGTTAATCGAGTATATATAGTTTTATCAGAAAATAATTAAATACATTAACAATCCCTACCTCTCACTCTCTATATTTCAGGAAAAATTTTGGTTTCCTAAAATTACTTCTCCCGAAATATGTCATTTGTCAAACATCTCGCCTTATCTTGAAATTTCACATTTTGTTGGATAATTTAACTGTTCCGTCTCCCAATTTAGTTTTGAAGCTACTCTCTCGTGCCTGGGTTCATACTCCTGAATATTAAAACAAACAGCATGTTAGTGTCCACAAAAGGAATGGAAAATCGTATAGTAGTTACCGAGCTTCACTCGGCACGAAAACTTGCTAGTCTAACGTATAGGGGAAAAAGCAAAATGAGAAACCTCCATATTTTGGACCAGTTGTTTTGCAGTGGGAGCGGAGACTATGATATGGCGAGCATTAGGACTGATGAAACCTTCTTCCACTGCTTTGTCAATGAATGACAACAATGAGTTGTAGTATCCATTCACATTCAACAATCCCACCTTCAATTCCAACAAATAATTTTAGTTTAATTAATATATTTTTAAACAATCAAACGGGATTTTTTTTCCAAAAAGAAAAATACCGGTTTGTCGTGGATTCCAAGTTGAGCCCAAGTTATGACTTCAAGAAGTTCTTCGAGAGTTCCATAGCCACCTTCACGGGATACAACTCATTGGCGTAAAATTAATGGGCTCTAGAATATTTAATCCATAGCAAAAAGGGCTAAAGTTGTAAATTGCATTAGCAAAAAGGGCTTTTTTGATTGAGGGGCACAAGCATGGGAGTGGCCCATAAGTGGTCCAGGAAAAGGACCTCCGAGGGCAACGCAAAGCTATCAAACAAAGATTGATTAACGGTATGGTACACAATTCTGCAAAAGCCTATCATTATTTAATCTGTCAAAGGATAGAGGAAGGACCATTTTTAATCGATAATATCTGGTTGAAGCAACTTAGATTATTTCGAATTCGACATCACATGACAGAATATGCTATACGAAAAATAATTAAAACGCGTACCGGGTAAGGCGATGAAGGCATCAGATTGTCTAGCCATCTCTGCTTTTCTTTGGTGCATGTCTGCTACTGCCTTTACTTCCCCCACTGTTTCTCCAGTGATCTTCAAATGTTTAATAGCCACCAACGCCAAAGTGTTAGTGATGAGAGTGGTGGGCTCAAAATCCCAAATTAGCATACTTTTACTCGGCAAGTCAACACCCAATTTCACAGCAAAAGGAGGGGAAAAGAAAAGAAGAAATGTGAAGAAAATACATGCACCATATAAACCTGATTCTATACTAAGAATGAGAATCTTGGTGTTGGCCAAATAAACACCATTGGAAAGGGGACAAGCAAAATGGTGAAGACCCATTTACACACTCAGGTGGAATGGAATTCATTGATAAGAAAAAGGTGAAAAACGGGGAACAGATAATTTCAGGACCAACCAAAAAGTCTAAATTGGAAACTGCATGTGTGTGTCAAAAGGGGCAAAGTCTGAAAACCCATGTTTACAAGATAACAAAAGTGGGGTAGAAATAGATGTAATGGGAGCTACCACTATAAAAAAGAAATAATACTTTTTTATGTATAAAGAGATTAGCAGATAATCTTCTTCTTCTTTAGATTAATGTTTACTGAAGATAAATTTAGTAAAATACTTCAAAATTATACAATGCAAAATGGAAGAGACGTACCTCTCTTGGCATAAGTGTTTTAGGAATCACTCTGCAGACATTAAACATGAAGAACAACCCAAGACAATATTAGAACTAAACTTTCCATTTTTGAGTTATATGTTTTCGATTTTTTTTTTTTTGAATAGCAGAAAGGAGGAAATGCCTACCCAATGACATGGCGGCCGCCATCGAAAACTGCTTGAGAAATCAAACCCATTAATCCGATACTTCCACCTCCATAAACAAGATCAATGTTTCTCGATACCTTCATTTGGAGAAAAAAAGGGAAAAATTAACATTTCAATATGTTTCTTTGGATTTAACTAAAAACCTGCAACATCTGGTATTTTCAGCAAAAATACATTTTAGTTCACTTGATGGGATGAGTTTCATGCTAATCATATGTCTTTGTGATTACAGTAAACCCCATCAAACTAAACGAAAATTACTAAACCCAGAAAGTAATAAATGGAAAAGACATGCAAAGGGATCAAGGCAGAATTAAAGAAAACACAGAGAAACAAGACAGCAAAGCAGAGTTGAAACAGAATTAAAGGAAGGCAGAGAGTAACGTACCAATTCCCTGCCGAGCTCAATAGCAGCTTCTTTATAACTGCTCTTCTTTCCGGGGCTACTCCCGCAGAACACGCAGATTCTCTTGAACTTTGATTCTTTCATTTCCATAGCTCCCTCCATTTACTTTCTTTCTCTTTTCTGTTTTGATTTTCCCTATCAAAAGAGAAAACAAAATCCTCTGGTTCAATGAAGGAAGAGAAATGGAAGATATTGACAATTTGGGGGTGTGATTTGGTGTGCATATATAACGCCAGGAGAAGCCACTAAGGTGGTGGTTGTAGACTAGCATGCGTAAATCCCATGCTCTAATAGTCCATTGCTGCCCCCCTTCACGAACAAAAGTGAAATGATTTACTCACCCTCTGTTTTATCCTTTTAACTCACCCTCCAATCAAATTGCACTACCATTCTCACAGGGTTACACGATAGTATTTATCTTATCTCAATTCTAGATAAATTTAAATATATTTTTGTGATCACCATTTGTTTATAACTTTTTATGTAAAATTTATGCATTCTTGTATCTTTCAAATGTTTTATATCGTTTACGTGCTATTATTATGTAATATTATGCATACATAGTATTAGTATACATGTAATAAATATATTCTCCTGAAAATTATAAAAAAAAAATCCTATATCGAGAAATTCTTTGTTTCAATACAAAATTACCAATTTCCTGGGATCTAGTCAGCCAAGTGAATGTCCATCCCCATCCCCATCCCCTATATGAAATATTTTTAGGTGTAAAATTCTTTAAAAATCAAAGGCATAACATGAGATTTTAGTTAAAAGATTAATGTTTTATTTAGCATTTTCATAAAAAAGTAATTTAATTTTTTTTGGACAATCGGTGATCAGAATTAACTAAAACAAAAACAAATAAAGATCAAAATAAAATTTGTAAATAATTAAGAATTAAATTATAATTACTCATAATTTATCATCACTCGCAGAAGAATCTTCTCCCACTGTCGACACGTGTACTATCCCCCCCGCAAAAAAAAATCAGGATGACAATGTACCTTCCAAGTTCCGTTCCATGTGAATAATTTGGTAAGAAAAATGACCAAGTAAGACATTTATTATTATTATTTGTCCAGAAAATGTCAGAACTTACCATTCCAAGGTTGACACCTATTCAAAACTATTCTAAATATGGATAAATTGACTTTGGCCAAATTTGGTAAAAAATCAAAAACACTTTTTCTATGTCTATCACGTCCTCTCTTTCTCTCCTCACACTCAATAAAATTTGAGCTCGAAGTTGAAGCTGTTGTGGTGCCCATAATATTGAAAAATTAAAATTTTGATTTTGATTCGGTTTAAAAATTGATTTTAATCGATTCAATTTTAAAAAAAAAATCACGTGATCAATTTAAGAAAAATGGGGTTGCTTGATCATTTTATGTCTAGAACTTCATAATTATCCCATTTGTTTTGTTGGATAAGGTCTCATGAAAAATGCATTCGAGTATTATTAATTGCTAAAACTGAGGGGTTCCACTTAAGATATAATGGTGGATTCATAGTCGGAGATAAGTGATTGATCCCCACTGCTTTCCCACTTTCCATCGTCCATTGATATGGGCATGCCTTTTGGCCATTGTCTTTTCCACTAGTACAACATGTTCCCTTTTGTCACACCGCCATTTAGAAAATACTATTAGAATCTTTGTTGGTTTCTCGACTTTTGGAACATGTAATTAATGCAACATATGATGTATACAAATTCCATGTTCCCGGTATGTCTTAATGATGGGATTTAGTAATGCTTGTTGCAAGCCACACCATTAATTGATTCATACGTGTGAGAGTTGCTTAGACTTGGAGAGATTCAAACACCTGATTAATCATTTATTTTTCTTAATTAATCAACATTGCTTAGTTCATTTAATTTGCTAACTGCTTGCGACTTTTTTTCGGGATAATTAATTGCATGTGACTCTTGCTTTCTACTTCACATGGCTTTCTTGGCGGCTTATTAAGACATTAATAGGCTAAATTCCCTAGCATGGAGGGAAATCATATATATATATATATATTATTAAATTTTGATTACTTCACCTTATTTGTGAAAGATCAACTTTTCTCGCTTAGTTTTCTTTTAATAATTTCATTTTATCATAATATTACGATTAATCATAAAATTATAGTACAAATAATTAAAAGGTCTTCTCACTCCTTCGTAAGATAAATGTCACATCATTCAATCAAATTATCAACAGTTGTCATTGTTTGTTCATAATGTCTGTATCTACAATCGTTAACCAACTTAACGTTACGTTAAAGTGAATTGTTCTTGAATTGTTCAGTGAATTATTTGTTTATGTGTGTTTATTTATTATATGAATTAATACGAGTAAGATTTTATGTTCGCTTAATTAAATGAGTGAACACTATCAAAGGGTTTGTTTGTTCATTAATATTCGTGAACATTGGGTAATACATTTGTTCATGTTCGTTCGTTTATATTCAATCTAATTTTAAGATTTGTTTGAAATATTAAGACTTAATAAATTTTAACTTTAGATCTATTATAGTTTAAGACCCAACTAATTTTAAACTCAATTTAAAAAAAATACTCAAATCAATTAAAAAATATAAATCTTAAAATTATTTGGAAAGAAAAAAATTATTCTCAAATTTAAACTCAATTAATTTGATGTTAGTTCGCTTGTGTTCGTTTATCATTTGAACGAATGAACATGAATAAGCTACATTTTTTAACGAACAAACACAAACAAAATTTTTTATTTATTTAATTATTCGTTTTTGTTCGTTTATTCTATTATACTTAAACAAATGAATATTAATATACCCTAATTTATATTTGTTTGGTTCGTTTACACGCCTAGGTGTATCCCAATTTAATCTTGTGATTTTATTTCTCGGTCCTAAAGAAGGTGTTAATAGCATCTCTAATAAACACCCTAAGCGATAAAATCTCGAAACTAAAATTTAATACAAACATCCGGGAAGATAATATCATTGGGAGTTTAATTGACTGTTGGTATATAATACTTTAAAAATAAAAAAAAGGCAAAATGATAATTTTTGTCCCTATAATAGATATAATTTATTATTTTCGCTCATATCGTATTTTCTCATGAATTTAGTCATCGAAGTTGCTCAATTGCATCATTCTATATCATATCCCTAACCTAAAACCTTAAATCCTAAACTCTAACTTGGAGTTTATAATTTAGTGTTTTAAATTATGAGTACGATATAAAATGATGCAACTGAACAACTTTAATGACTAAATTGATGTAAAAATACTCGAGATACTTGATTGAAGCAAGCATGGAAGTGAAGGTCAAAACTTCCCACTGATTCAGATATATATAAGTAGGCAATGTCTTTATAACCTGCAGAAAGGGATAGGGTGGATTTCGGTGGATTAATTAAATAAAAGGCTTGCCTCTTTTGACTTCAAAACTAAAGTAATACCTATATGTATGCATGCATGGATTGCCTGTCGGTCGTATCATTCAAAATTCAAATTCCATAAAAAAAATATTAACACGTTGCAGCAAAACAAGTTTCTCTTTTTCATTAGCTTTGTCATCGATGTCTAGGGGATCGAGTTCGTTTATTATTTATATACGAGTGTATAAATACGAGGAGTGTTTAATCCCAATATATACCTTTATAATCATTATATGTAACATTGTTAAAGTGCGTTAGGCATGCACTACTTTAAATTACTATCCTCTCTGTGTTGTTAATTTCTGTGGGTTTTCACAATAATTTTGAAAATCTTGTAGATTAATGTTTCGAATCTTGAATTTAAGGATGTAATACACTACATCAGGAAGGTTGTCGTATAATAAATTGTTAGATGGATAATGCCAAAGTTCGCCTGTAAAAACAAATGCAGTGTTAGATGGCAGTGCATCCTGTGACCATTTTGTTTCTTGGGTGGATTCCAAAAAAGATATGCGAAAGTTCAAATGGCTGGACTCGAGTTGAGTCAGAATCCCATGACGACGACGCCCCAGTAATGTTTTTTTGTTTTTTCAGCTGCCAAAGAAATGCTTACGGGATTACCACTTGAGTTTGTCTGTCATGGGGACAAGAAATCCAACATTATCATTCTTTGTTTGGTGGATACCTCGCTACCTTGCTCCATTGTTGTTCATTTGTAATAATTTCTTCTTTTGTTGCATATACCCGAGTCCCTAGGAAAACCCCAAAAGGTAAAATCCCTTCGAACCTGTTCCATTTTTAGTTCTACTGATAAAGCTTTAATCTTTGGTATAATTAAAGTTAATCGGAGTTAATATTTTTGCCAAAACCGAGGGAAGACGCAGGGTTGAGTTTTTTTTTTTATAAAGTTGGAGAGAAAAAGGTTAATTTGAAAAAGAAGTTTCCCCACTCTCAAGGGAAATAACAGTAAAAAAAATGGGTTTTCTTTTTTCTTTAGACCAAAAATTCGAATTAACTCATTGGTGTAATGATTACTACAAGTTGAAATCAAGCATCCCGTGGTTGGAAATTCAAAAACATTTTTGAGAACTTTTTTCTAATTTCTTATTCAATTAGAAATGGATTGTGTCATCAACTCTCTTTTTAATCCAACCTATAGAGCTCCCTCTTTGCCAATGGTCAAAGGCATGCCTCGAGAGATTTGTTCCAATGAATTAGGCTTTAATAACTCGTAGACCCAACTTGTCTTTCTAGAGGAACCTCTAGTATTCTTTATACAAGAATTATAATTTGATTTAACTTTACAAACAAGATTAAATATTGTTACATTAAATAATCATCTTCTCTCTCAAAGTGAAAATTGCATTGGGAATGCTTTCATTTCTGTATCACTTTGACGAAGCCAGGCTAGCCTAGGCCGATAGTCAAAGTGGGTCCATCTCGAATGACTAAGCCCATAGCAAAAGGGGATGGCTTTGTGCATTATAAAGGGCGACGGGCCCATAATTTTACACCCTTCTGAAGGACTGACAACCAACCTCTCGGGGCCCAACTCTGTTTTATTTGTGCTTACCGAATGCTGCTACTTATTATAACTGTCCCTCTTTTTAAGGGTAAACTTGTAAGTTTTTTAACTCCATTAAATGTGTCCACTTTAGTGTTTTATCAATAATAAGTTAAAAGTCGTTTTATTCCCTTCATGTTGTGAAAATGTGTGCTCTATGTGTATGGGATCTACATTGTCCGGCAGCAATGATGACCTAAAATCTTTTAAGCATGTGAAATGGAAGCACAAAGACCAAAAATAATGATAATAATTTGTATAAAGAAATAGTTACAACCATATTTCTTAGTTTGATACTTTGATGTCATGCATATAAAAAAGGATTGATCTTTAAAAAGGGGGGATTGGGCTAAGAAAACATAAAAGAAATGTTTTTGGTAATGTCCCGTTTGGTAGGGAAAGGAATTGGTGGGATTGAAAGGGCAAGAAAGTCGGTCAAAGAAAATGGGCACCTAAAGTTACAAGAAAGTCACTCTTTTGTGTCATTTGCGGGTTCCCTAGATATCTATGAACTTGTCTCTTCTTCCTCTACCACCTTGTCGGTATGAATTTTCTCAAAATATCTTTAAAATTCATGAAATTACATAAAGGAGTTTTGGGCATTTGATCAAAAATGTGAACAATGATAATCATTATCTTAAGAAGTCAAACAACATATATCAAAATTAGTTTTATCAAATCATCGTCGGAGGAGATTAGGGTATTAGTACATTGAACCTTTTGATGATCTTTTATCGATTTTGAGTGAATTTCATAGAAAATCAATTTGAGGAAAAGTAGGAGAAGTGAAATGTGAATATTTTAGTATTGTTCTTCTCGCAAACGATGAACGATGACAAGTGATCGTTAACGATAGCTGCAAAGTTTAATGTCTGAAATTAAAACATCTAAAATTTAGTGATAAAATCGATATATGCATTAAAAGATTTATATAATCCTAAAAAAACATCGTTTTGAGTATTAATATATCTACACCAAACAATAGTGTTTTCGATATATCATCATATCGGTAGAAATTATCATCCACGCAGTTAACACATAATTATCAACAAGGGTTGGTTCAAGTGGTAAGCAACTTGATATCGTTTAAGTAATGTTTTGAGTTCGAGTCTTCGTGTATGCAGAAAATCCCTGTTGGGAGACTCATCCACCAAAGTCAAGTGTGCGACTTGAGTCATTACAAATTAATTAAGGTAAAGCCTTGGAATTAGGAGCATAACCAAATAGATTAAAATTTAACGTTATACTACAATTACAACATTTTCGTTAAACATATTATATGGGTTTGTGTTTGGGCCTCCTATTTTCCTTCAAAATTACTATGAAGCTGAAACAAGGGCTTGCTTTCTGATTTCCATCTCAATTTCAAATCCATGGAACGGATCATGAACTTCCGGTGTCCAAATCCAAAGGCCGTGCCTCCCCTTTCAGCCGCACATGAAACAGTTTTAGAAACCCAATGGAAGTGTGCATATGCAAGTCGATGGTCGAAGAATAGCCCAAATATTTCATAGAATATCATGGGAACTCATCCATAAGAATAGTCTCACTCAAAGACCGTTTAGTATTTGATAGTTACATCGAGTTAAATCAATGAACCCTTAAACCAGATAAAACTCTCCCATCACTTTCTTTTTCTTTCATAAAACTAGAACTCGACCTTAGCAGTTAATTTTTACTTTATCCTTTGAAATGCTCTAACAGATGATATGTACGCCTCCGATGGACAGAGGGATATTAAGATAGGATCGCACCATCTGAAAATTTTAGATTTTTATATAGTTTATATATTTTCTTTGTATTTTCTTCCGATAATCTAGTTTTTCATCCCTTGAATTTTATAATTTAGTATCCCTGAAATTTTAATATTATTTCATAAGTTTACACCTTGACATAAACTCTTGTTCTATGTTTGCATGGCGGCGCGGTGACTGTGAGGTGGGAACCCTTCAGACCTCAGAGTTCAACCAGGAACTAGGTCTGTGATAGATGGAAACATGGAAGAATGTTGATCAATTAAATTGCAGAATATTGAAAGAAGTTTGCAGAACCAAAAAAGAAAAATAATTGTAAGCCCAGTCTTGCAGAGCACATCCTGTTTCTCTGCTTTAATATGACTGGAAAAGGAAGTTTTAAACTGTAAAGAATTTCCACCTTGTAATGTATATATAGATCAAAATATTGAAACAAAAATTCACTCCACTTTTGTTTACATGCTAGTGAAGAAATAAAGAAAATTTACAGGCACTTCTAGGTGATTACCTACACACTAGATCCCCATTTGGGAGTGAAACCAAATTCATTCCTCGTCTACAGAAAAATCTGGCTCTTCCGGTTTCCGCAGGGAGCTTACAACCACTGAATCAGACCCTGAATGGTTATTATTAACACCCCTCCTAGTGCTTGCTGCTAGCCTGGCTGCACACATAGCCAACCCTGAACCAGGTGCCGATGTTTCAGCTTCAGTAGCCATCATCTGGCTCTCCTTAGCTCGTAGTTCAGCCGCTTCCTTTCGTCTTTTAAACCGACGCCATGCTGCTTGTATGAAGCAGGCAGCCCATGTTCTCCACTGGTGCGATTAAAAACGGAATTTGTGTCTTAGTTGTGTACTATGTAATCTTCGGAACTGTGATGCCACAAATTTGAGGTCTTCGGCTCTCAGAGCAAAGGCCTCTACTTCTGATATTGCTTTAACCGTACGGGTTGAACATGGGAGAATGACACTAGGACGAGGATCCAACGCCCATGTCAGCAGCTCCTCGCCGCAGAAGTCTCCCGGACCAATCTTGCATGAATTGAAGAATCCGGTACGGCCACCATTCGTAGTGTAAGAATCTAGGTGGCCTCGGATTATGAAGAGCATCTCGTTGACTGGATCACCTTCACGAACTAGGATTGTGCCTTCAGTGCACAGCGCAGGTTTAAGTCTCTCACATATTGCATCTAACATTCTTTCGTCCATTTGATCAAACAACGGTACCTGTTGATTCGATAAATATAGTTACATATCAAGCTATAATTGTTGCATGATGTCTAATGTTGTTGGGGTCTCATAACTTACCCGTCGAACAAGGTCGAGACAGAGGTGGCGTTTGATGTCTAAGTAGATCCAAGGGAAGACCTTTGAGTAAAGCTTCTTCAGCAACTCCTCTTGTAGCTAGCCATTTGTACTGATCATATTTTCTCACAGATTGCCTTAACTCGGGAGGAAGTTGCCTGTGACGCATCCATTGTTTGGTATCGGTTCTTTTTATTCTCCATTCTTCCAACCGAACAGTTGTCGATTGAAGGTATGTCTGCCGGTGGAACATTATGACAGAGGTAGAAATTGCAAATTACGGAAGAAATCAAGTTCATGCCATCAAACATTTTGGGGGAATTCAAGATCATGTGAAGACATAACTAAGGAGGAAGTTGTGGAAATCACTTGATGAAAATTAGTCACTTGGAGGACTTACTTGCATATTCCCAATGAGCAGTGCAAAGAGAACCAAACCAAGAGTTGCAATAATAGTGGCAAAAATTATTTCACCCACGTAAGTGCTTGTGTCAAGATTCTGACCCAAAGAACTGCATGTAATAAAAGACAGAGCATTAGAGTTTAAGCACTAAATATATCCTTCTTATGTTTCATTAGCAGTTAGGTTAGTTCTAAGATCCTAGAGCTATATTGCAGCTGGAAATACAAAGAAAATCTCGAGAAAACAACTGACCTCAAGTTCCTTAAACCCCGCCAAAGGCAATAAAAGTACTTGTTGAAGAATGGTGCGGTTGTAACATCAAATGTCAATGCATCACCATAAATACCAAACTGATAGAAGCCGGAACTCGGAGTGCATAGGCCAGTAATATTGCTGGACCTGAACCAGGTCTCCCTGCCAGAGTCATTAATCCTGTGGCAATCAAAGAATTTATACTGACAAATTGACTCCTCAATATTACAGGCACTCCTCCAGCATGCTTCTTGTCGCTCTATCGCGAGAAGGTACCAGCTAGCTCCTAAAACCTTTTTAAGAAAGATTGAAATAAGTTAATTTTTTTTATCAAGCAGGCATTTTTATCATAGTTTACAGGAGAAGGAGGCGCGAGCCACGACATAAGCTGTCCAAAATATTAGAAAACCTTTCTCGATGTACTCGCCTTAAATGGTGGGATTTTACACATACCTGAGGAAGGGGTAAGGCAGCAATTAAATCAATCCAGAAACTCTTCTGAAGGTACCTGGAAGCAATCTTCCTGGAATCTATAACAAGCTCTCCTGTCCCAAATACACGAGAAGGAGGCGCGAGCCACGACATAAGCTGTCCGAAATCGAATGAAAATCTGAATTATATAGAAGGCATCAGCCAATGATCTAACTATGGTAAGGATAACTTCATGTGGGATTCCAACATCAATGCAGACTTCTTCCCGAACTACTGGCAAATAAAAGAACTGAGGATCCACAAACAAAGAGATTATGCATGATACTAGAAAAATCTTGTTCCACCGGTGAATAACCAGTCCCCGGGGATCCAAAATCTTCTTCTTCACTCTCTCGAAATCCTCAGAGAAAACCCTGGACAGCACTTTAGCTTTTAAGGATTTGCCTGTCCTACTAGCAGGAAACTACTTGTCAGCCTTCTTGGTGCCAGGCTCTGGTATTTTGGTCCCGTCAATGTTGTATTTCAGCTTTATCATATTCATACCATCCCCATTAATGCTGTTGTGGAGCTTTGGCAATTCAAGATCATCTTGAAATCTGAAAACATACATTAAGATTGCTCCATATAGTTAGTTTCGAATTGTTGACACTCATGTAAAAACTAATTGAAATCATTAAAGAACAAATAAGGAACAAACCTTACAGATCTTGAATTACCATACCCCATGGTTTTTCTTCCGATGTCGTTTTAGTTATTACCAGATTTGATCTGCAGAAGGACGAGAGAGAAAAGGAAAAGATGTTTACACATTTGCAGGCCAATTAACAAACAGTTTATGGATATGAGACCATGAATCAAGTGATGTTAAAGTAGGCAAGTGGGAAGAATACAAAGCCACAAGAGCAGGAAAAGCCCCGTTGTACGGCTACTTGAACCAGGAATCATGTGACCAAGGCACAAAAGATTTAACTCAAATTGAACATGAAGCAGTTCTAAAGGCGAAAGAGCTGGTCAAAACACGTGATCCATTTCTTCATTCAAAGCTTCATAAAGGGTTCCCCCTCAGACCAACACAGAAAAAAATGTCTGGTTTTCTATGTTTGTCGGCATTAGTTGAAGCAGGAAAAGAAAATATTAAATTTCCATGAAACTATCTATATTTTATTGTATACATGGAATCAAAATCAAACACCCCAAAACTTAAAAAAATTTGATACCCTCATAAAATGGAAAGAGAAAAAGCAGCAAATAAATGGCTTAGAAGTCATGGATTCACTGTTGACAGCATATTAGAAATTTAGTCAGCTTGATTCTAAGAGAATATGGAAGGTAGAACATTGACCGTGACTCTACATGAATAAGTTAATAAAACAAAGCTAAAATGGAATACGATTCTGAAAAACAGTACAATAATATATACTGTGATGCAGGGAGATTCGAGACAGATGATGCTGAACTGTCAGATTGTACTTTGATGACGCTGAGATACCATGAGTTGAGAAATCAGCGTAAAGGCTGGAGTTGAGTGTAATATGTTATTCATTGGGGCCGTTTTGAGTGTGTTTCAGTCTTTTAGCCATAACTTTGGCTACGGGTGTCGGAATCGCGTATAAGAACCCAATTCGGAAAGCCCCTTTCGACGCAGACGCTGTCCACATTGAACATGGCTCCATGTGGCCTTTTTTTCTATCTCAAATTTTGTCGTTTTCTCCTCCGAATCACTAGTTTTATTTATTTTTTACTATTTATGGTAATATTTTGCTTGTCAGTTAGGAAGTCATTTTAAATCTGATTTGAGCCGGATTTTTTACAGATTGCTTAATTTATTTTGAATTTCAATTTAGAGTGATTTCCGAGATTTTGTTATTTTTGGCAAAATTCGGATAAATACGATTTTTGTTATAACAGTCCGGTTTGTAAACTGATTTTCGCATTGTTTGATTATATATTATTCTATCAAACCCTAGAGACTTTTTTCTCTAGTTTTTTGGGCGAATTTTCTCCTTTGAATCATCTGTTGGAACTAGCCTGCAGGATAATCGTTATTTTATCGAGAAAATCGCCTCAGTGACCAAAAAAAAGTTATAATATACGATTTTAACCAACTTTTTTTGGATTTGCCAAAATGACCAACAAAATCGCAACGCGAAATAAAAATCGCAACGCGATCCCCAGAATCGCAAATCAGTTTCCAGAATCGCAAATCAGTTTCCAAAATCGCAACGCGATTCTTGAAAATCGCGATGCGATAGTACAAATTCGCATTGCGATTTTCCAAAATCGCAACGCGAATATGAAAATCGCAACGCGAACACATAAATCGCAACGCGTATCCGTAAATCGCAACGTGTATCCGTAAATCGCAACGCGTATGGGTAAATCGCAATGCGTATCCGTATATCGCAACGCGTATCCGTAAATCGCAACGATAATACATAAAATCGCAACGCGTATCCGTAAATCGCAACGCGATATTTAAAGCGCCATTATAATCGCTACGCGTATTTTATTTTCAAATTACAAAAAGAATATTAAGACAAAATCCCGTAATCGCAACTCATAACCTAAAACCTAAAATCACAACTCAGTCCCATCTCCATCTCTCACTCTCTACGGCGAAGAAATCCGTCCCCATCTCCGAAGATTTCCGTCCCCATCTCCGGCGAAATCCCTCACAACCATTCACGGTCAGAAATCCCTCACAATATTCAGAAATGGAAAATCAACCTCCGAGGGTTAGTTTTTTTAATTATTTTTATTTTGAAATGTTTGCATTATTGTAGGTTTCTCATATTGAAACTGATGATAAGTTTACTGGTCATTTCAATAATAGATTAACCATTTCACTTAGATTTCATTTCGCGTTACGATTCTGTCGTTGCGATTTTCATTTCGCGTTGCTATTCTCTCGTTGCGATTTTCAAGTTAGTATTTGTCTTTGTCTTTGTTCTGTCTTTTGGTTGAAGTAATGCAATCCATTCAAGTTTCAATTTGCAGAAGAGTCGCAACGAGATAAATGAAAATCGCAACGAGAGAATGACTGTCGCAACGAGAGAATCGCAACGCGAAATGGAAATCGCAACGAGAGAATCGCAACGCGAAACCAAAATCGCATTGCGATTTTCATTTCGCGTTGCGATTCTCTCGTTGCGATTTTCATTTCGCGTTGCGATTCTCTCGTTGCGATTGTCATCTCGCGTTGCGATTCTCTCGTTGCGATTTTCATTTCAACCAAAAGACAAAACAGTGTTGCAAATTTTAGTTTCAAGAATAAACTACTACTTTTTATGTTTATTGTTTTTGGTATATCTTCACAGTGTAGTTTTTGGTATATCTAACTTGGTATGTTTATTGTTTTTGTAGAAATTTTTTTCGGCTCAATTGACCTTGAGAAATAAAGTCAGCCTGGCCACTACAATTGCAAAGAAGCTTTCACCTGCTCAAAGACAATTGTTTGAGGAAACCTGCTTCGGGCCATGGCTGAGAGTACAGCATCCGGGTGGAGATGCTAATTTGACCCATTTGTGGCTTCAGACCATGACATCAAATCTACCCGACAGTATACAACGTGGTGAGGAAGAGATATGGTTTCATTTTCCACCAGCGTATACTTGCTTTGGGCGGAAGGAGTTCTGCTTAATCACTGGTCTACGATTCGGACACGATGATGTAGGCCGGTACACTCGTCATATCGCCCGCCCATCATGGTTATCCCGGGTTTTTCCGGATGAGTCAATGGAGAAGCCGAACCTACATGTCGACGACCTGAAGAAATTATTTAATAAGAAAGCTGGTTTCACTCGGATGGAAGACGTCGATGTTGTCCGAGTATGCCTTCTACTACTTGTGTATGCCGGCTTTTTAGGCAGAGAGGCCAGACAACCTATTCATCGGGAGCTAATAATATTGGTAGAGGACCTGAATGCATGGAATCTGTTTCCGTGGGGTTCGTATATATGGAAAGCTACCTGGACTAAGTTGTCGTCTGCCTTTGATGACCGCAAAAGTTTGCGGGGCGATGGGTCCAAATACACTTTGTCAGGCTTTGTTTGGGCCTTTAAGGTAAGAATTTCTATATAATGTTTCTAAAATTATAATTAATTATTTAACAATTACTAATTTTGTTATTATATTGTTTGTAGATTTGGATATTCGAGGCTTTCCCCAGCATGCGTACATATGCAATAAAAACGTCAAATGATATTCCCAGGGCTATTTCCTGGAAGAGGAAAACTCTGTTGGATTGGGAAGACTTAATACCATATGCCACAATAAATAATGTAAGTTAACACAAATACTTTCATATAATATATAAACAAGTTATTAATAGTAGACGTTTAACTTTGTTTGAGTTTTTATATTTTAGGAGGCCAACATTCCATTACAAAGACTGTCACCCACGGAGGAAGAGCTTGCCACTGATTGGTGGCAAGCTAGTCAGAGTTTTTTTGATGGCACGGATGATGAGCAGCATCCACTTCCTCCAATTCGAGAGCCATCACCTCACCTAGAGCCATCACCCGATCGTGACGACTATACACCTCTAGAACGAGAGCCATCACCTATCCCGTCACATCATCGAGCCTCTTCTCCACCATCACCTCATGATAGGCGACCGGCAAAGATGCCACGACTCCTATCTCCCTGTTCTCCACCTCCACCTCAACGGGATGAGTCAAGGGAGTTACGTGATGAGGTCAATGCCTTGCGTGAGGAGATCGGTACTCTACGCGATAACGATGGTGCATGGCGTGTGGAGGTGTCAACTTTACGTGGTGAGGTTGCCGCTCTACGTGAGATGATAGTATCGTTGCAGAATGAGGTTCATACTCTACGCAACGAGGTAAGTTTAAGATTTTCCATATTTAACTTAATGATAAATTTACTCGTAATTTCACTTAGATTAGCCATTTCACTTAGATTGCTTAGTAAATTTATTCGGTTGCTGCCAATTCTGCTAAACTGTGTATTCTTTAACACTGTGAAATAGTATTTGTTTTTGTTTTGTCTTTTGGTTGAAAGTAAATTTGTTCGGTTGCTGCCAATTCTGCTAAACTGTGTATTCTTTAACACTGTGAAATATATTTGTCTTTGTTTTGTCTTTTGGTTGAAAGTAAATTTGTTCGGTTGCTGCCAATTCTGCTAAACTGTGTATTCTTTAACACTGTGAAATAGTATTTGTCTTTGTTTTGTCTTTTGGTTGAAAGTAAATTTGTTCGGTTGCTGCCAATTCTGCTAAACTGTGTATTCTTTAACACTGTGAAATAGTATTTGTCTTTGTTTTGTCTTTTGGTTGAAAGTAAATTTATCCATTCAAGTTTCAATTTGCAGAAGAAGAAATAGTTTACTTTCGCAACACGAAACTTAAAATCGCAACGCGAAACCAAAATCGCAACGCGAAATGAAAATCGCAACGACAGAATCGCAACGCGAAACCAAAATCGCAACGACAAGATCGCAACGCGAAACCAAAATCGCATTGCGATTTTCATTTCGCGTTGCGATTCTTTCGTTGCGATTTTTCATTTCGCGTTGCGATTCTGTCGTTGCGATTTTCATTTCGCGTTGCGATTTTGGTTTCGCGTTGCGATTTTAAGTTTCGTGTTGCGAAAGTAAACTATTTCTTCTTCTGCAAATTGAAACTTGAATGGATTGCATTACTTCAACCAATAGACAAATCAAAGACAAATACTAACTTCAGGGTATTAGTTTGAAACATATTTTTCTTTGTTATCTGATGCATTTTGTGAACTATGATAGAATAATGACTTGGGTGAATACAATGCAAGTTTGAAACATATTTGTCTTTGTTTTCACTGTTTAAATATCATGTCTGTTTATTTACTGATTTTTGTATTTAATTATTTAGCGGCCCGATAGAGTGGATGCTTTACGTCGGGTTATGCTTGCACGACGGAGTTCACGCATCAGACAGCGTGCACGTGCTATTAAGTCTCCGTACACCCCAATAGTGCGAAGACACCGCAAGAAGAAGCCCGACTCGCCTGTCATCCCTCAAGAGTCCACTCCTATCGTTGAAGAGGCCCCCCATATCATTCCTCGAGAGTCCCCTCCCACCGTTCAAGAGGCAACTGTCATCGTTGAAGAGGTCCCTCCCACCATTCCAGAGCCCGATTCACATGGGGTAATATATCGAAGTATTGAGAAACCCCCACCGGTTCCGGACATGATGGATGAGAGTTGGCTCTCGTATGAGTTACCGGCCAGTACCATACCGGTATCTGAAGAGGAGAGGGAACAACTACCGGACACAATTTTGGATAACACCCTTTGGGCTAAGACCGCAGTTGATTTTTATCTACATGAGCGGAGCAAGGGGTGTTTCACTGACATATGCAAGCTCACCGATGATATCTTTTTGTTGCTTGAACGGCCTTGGTGGGGCGTATTATTAGGGGTCGAAGACAATGGCTATTTCGATGGGGGGGTAAGTCTTATATTTTTCTTATATTTCAATTTGATTAATTTTTTTTTTAAATTTATGTAAGTCACTAATATATGTCTTTTTTTGTAAAACAGCATATCGATGCGTGGGTGACACGTCTTCTAATAATAAGAAAACTTAAGAAAAATAAAAATATACGATATACAATAATGCCGACGTCTTTTCACGCCGTTCACTTGAAGAATGCACGAGATGAATCATTTGATTTGGGCAATGGACAAGCTAAACTTTATCCTGCATGGTGGGAGGTCGATAAGGTTAGTATTTATTTTAGATTGAGTTTAAAGGTTTTATGAAATAAGTGCGCAAATGAATGAATTATTACTTATGATTGCAGGTGTTTATCCCTGTTTTGGAACGTAAACATTGGATTCTCGTCGAGCTTCAGCTCCCATCCCTTAAGACAATAGTGTATGACAGCATGATAAATTACATATCATTGGCTGATTTAAGAGATGTTATTAAGGGATGGAGCTCTCATTTGGCTAAATTCTTGGATGCGATCAATTATTGGACTCGTTCTGGAAACAAGAAGCCAAAGAAGCTCAATATTACAGTTATTAGAGACGAGACCGCGCCACAACAAACGAGCGGAGCCAGAGGAGATTGTGGTCCTCTCGTATGCTTGGCGTTGGAGCGTTTGACGACGGGAAGCATCAAGTATCTACCTCCCACCGATAGAGATAAAGCTGCAGTAGGCTTGTGGTTTCGGCATTATATGGCTAAATCGATATATACGAGACGCTGCCTACCTGCATCCGCGTTATAAAAATGTCCATAAACAATTGGTAAGTTTATATACTTATAAATGAAAATGTTTGGTTAAGTAATTAGAATTCAATAATTTGCGTAGAAAGTGTTGTTTGAACAAATGTTTGGTTTCTGCAGGTTAATCTCAGAAGTGAACTGCGTGAAAATGATGTCGAGCTGCAAAAGTTGATTCAATAGTTTAATTGATTGTTTTTTGATTGTTTAATTGATTTGTAAAAGTTGATTCAATTTTTGATTGTTTAATTGATTTGTAAAAGATGATTTGTAAAAGTTGATTTGTGTAATTGATGCGAACATAATTCTTATTTGTGCTTGTTTAATTGATTGAAATGTAATGGTTGATTTTGTTGATTTCAATCTGCATTATGTTGAAGGCAAAAATGACTATCGCAATGCGAAATGAAAATCGCAATGCGAAATGAAAATCGCAACGAGAGAATCGCAATGCGAAATGAAAATCGCAATGCGGAAATGAAAATCGCAATGCGTTTATAATTTCGCATTGCGATTATCTCGTTGCGATTTTCATTTCGCATTGCGATTTTCATTTCGCATTGCGATTCTTTCGTTGCGATTTTCATTTCGCATTGCGATTTTCATTTCGCATTGCGATTTTCATTTCGTATTGCGATTTTAATTTCGCATTGCGATTTTCATTTCGCATTGCGATTCTCTCGTTGCGATTTTCATTTCGCATTGCGATTTTCATTTCGCATTGCGATTCTCTCGTTGCGATTTTCATTTCGCATTGCGATTTTCATTTCGCATTGCGATTCTCTCGTTGCGATTTTCATTTCCGCATTGCGATTTTCATGTTGGGATTTTCATTTCGCGTTGCGATTGTATTTTCCGTGTTGCGATAGTCAAATGCATGCCTAATAGTGATAACAACTGAATAACAAGAGTTGGTTAAGTCAAAATGGTTGGCCTGAGTCATTAATTCAACTGAAAATGTTAAAAGTTCACACATAAAATCCACATAATACAACGTTTGCATATGAGCTTTTGATGGCAACGTTTACATAATACACATAAAATGTTAAATGTTAAAACGTTTACATAATACAACTGAATAACAACGTTTACATAATACAAAGTTCACACCATATGAGCTTTGGATTTTGATGAGGATCCATATTTTGGTAGAGGAAAAGATGATTTTGATGGCACTGGTGATCCACATGTCAACCTTGTATGACCACTTTCCTTGCACCGACTACATGTCGATCTCTTCTTCTCTTCACCCTTAGACGGTATACGATCGTGACTTTTTGGTCGGCCAGGTAGCCTTCTGTCCATGGCTGGTGGCAAAACTGTTTGTAAGTCATCTGGTATGTCCCACTCAGAAGGATGTGGAATAGGGTAGACAATCTCGGCATAAGTCTGTCGATAAACTTCTGTAGTGTAGCAATCCATAGCGTATGCGCTTGAATCATCTTGGTTTAAATGAAGAGCAACTTTTATAACATGGCCACACGGATAACCAGATGTTTGCCATTTCATACAACTACACGTCTTTGCATTTAGATCGACTAGCCCATTTAAGTTATTATCCAGTACTTGAAACAAAGTGTTTGAACATGGTTCAACTCTCCATGACGTTGACTTCACAACACGTTTCGTTATCTTTTTTCAGTCCATGGTGTAACACGATGTTCCAATGTTCCTGTAAATTTAAATAAACAATACTTAGTAAAATATATAAATATGATAAGTTACGAATTCAAAGAAATAATACCTGCATGGTTTCTTTTCTTGTAGTACCACTGTTGAATAGAGGCTCGAAAAAACTCCATTAACATAGTAATGGGTAATTTCCGGGAATGACGACTTAGAGCGTTGATTGATTCTGCACTATTAGACGTCATGAAACCATATCTTGCTCCAAGTTGATGTACTCTTGACCATCTTTCAAACCCGACATCTTCTAGTGTTTGAGCACACTGAGGCAAAACACGTCTTAAACAATTTATATGCTTATTGAAATCCACTTCCCGATAAGCTTTTACAGCCTTCCAGTATGTCCATTTGTGCTTTTTATACCAGCAGACCTTGATTTTAGATTTCTATACAAATGAACACCACAAAGTCCATGAAAAGCATCTGGGAAACACCTTCTAACAGCGTTGTCAATTGAGTTTGCCCTATCGGATATGATTGTCAGATTGCTAATAGGACCTATGCAATCCCTAAGATGCCCCATAAACCATGTCCATGAATCAGAGGTTTCAGATTTGCCAACCCCGTAAGCTATTGGCAATATCCCATTGTTAGCATCCATGGCTACTGCTAATAAGTTTACTCCAAGGTATCGACCTTTCAAATGTGCTCCGTCAACTATAATAACTGGGCGCATGCAAGTAATAAACGAACGAATCTACAAAATAATATACACAAGAAATATAATCATTTAAATGTGAAATGCATGTAACTAACAAAAATGAGTCAACAAAATTATATTGATTTACTAACCGTAGCACCAATGGCGATAAACAGCAACTCAAAGCGTCCATCTCTATCTGTTTTGATATGAGTTACCGACCCAGGATTTTTCAGCTTTAAATTGTGACAATAAGCCGGCAGTTGGGCAAACGATGCTTCTGGCGACCCCCTCAACAATTCCAAGGCATAACATTTGGCTCTCCAAGCTTGAGAATATGATATACTAATCTTGAACCGAGCATTCATGTCAGTCATAATTTCATGTCCCCGATATACCCTGCCATTCAAAAACATTAACTCAGCCAGAAAACCACCCAACACCTTTTTGTTTGCCTGTCTATGGTGAGGAAAAACTTGGGTTCTTGAACATGTATGTTTATCAATAAAAGTCCTAACTTGAAACATTTTGCAATCTTTTATTCTCTTTGCAATCATACGCCACGTACAGTTTTTGTCAATCATACACCTTGTTTCGAAACGATCTTTGCTTGATTTGTTAACTTTTAGTTGATAGCCATCTTCCACACATTTCGTATATAAAGCTATCTTCAAGTCTTCCTTTGTATCAAAACAATCATCTTTCTTGATACGAATAACTTTTGTGTAACAATCAACTGCTTTCTTTATCAACTCTTCTTCCGGTATCTGAAGTAATTCTGGCATATTCCAGTTATACGCCCGTGGCATTTTCTTTTCTTCGGGGACTTTTTCTTCTTCTTTTTCTTCTTCAGGATTATATGAATTACAGAATGGATGTTCAACATGTTCATTCACAGTCGTAACTTCCTCCTCATTATCATCAACATTACATTCTTCGGCAACGGCTGTTTCATCATCAAAATTCGGGTATTGACCAATATCAATATCATTACACGCATGGTCTGTTTCTTCTTCTGAAACATCATCAAAATCCGTGTATTGACCAATATCAAAGTCCGGATATTGACCAAGACCAAATTTCGAATACTGACTAGTACTCACAATTTTTTCTGTTGGCTCATCATCGTCTAACTGGTCAATACGAAAACCGGAATTTGGTGCTGAAAGTTGATTGGGATTTGGATTAGAGAAAGGTTGTGGGTTTTGAGAAAAACTTAGTTGATTACTACCCGCTACTGACCCAACAATACTACTTCTAGGTTCAACAACATACAATGTAACATCATCTTGTGAAACACTAATGTAAGCAATGAATCGTTCAACATCTTCATTGTCGGTTAACAAATAAACTTTACCATTTCTCTGATAAGATAGCCTAAATCCACTTAGGGGCTCTAAATTCAATTTATTTGAAACACGTAGCATTAGAGTTTCATAAGTTAACTTTTGTAAAGACAATTTTAGTTGAAGATTTATGGGTAAAGGCATATATTGTAAAACACCATTAACATTATCCCATGACCCTCCAAAACACAAATCTATCCAAACATGATCAACATTAGATGATTTCATGGTTGTAACTAAACAAACGAGATGCGAAACTAAGACCTGTTGCCGGATGGGGAAGGATGTCGTTGGATATAGGAACGGATGTCGCCGGAGAGAGTGATAGATGGAGATGGAATGAGTTGCGATTTAGGGATTTAGTTTATGATTTCAGTGTTATATACCCAAAATTTCAGTGTTGTGATTTACAGATTCTCGTTGCGATTTACGGATTATCGTTGCGATTTACAGATTCTCGTTGCGATTTACGGATTATCGTTGCGATTTACAGATTCTCGTTGCGATTTACGGATTATCGTTGCGATTTACGGATACGCGTTGCGATTTACGGATTATCGTTGCGATTTACGGATACGCGTTGCGATTTACGGATACGCATTGCGATTTACGGATACGCGTTGCGATTTACGGATACACGTTGCGGTTTACGGATACGCGTTGCGATTTACGGATACGCGTTGCGATATACGGATACGCATTGCGATTTACCCATACGCGTTGCGATTTACGGATACACGTTGCGATTTACGGATACGCGTTGCGATTTATGTGTTCGCGTTGCGATTTTCATATTCGCGTTGCGATTATGGAAAATCGCAATGCGAATTTGTACTATCGCATCGCGATTTTCAAGAATCGCGTTGCGATTCTGGAAACTGATTTGCGATTCTGGGGATCGCGTTGCGATTTTTATTTCGCGTTGCGATTTTGTTGGTCATTTTGGCAAATCCAAAAAAAGTTGGTTAAAATCGTATATTATAACTTTTTTTTGGTCACTGAGGCGATTTTCTCTATTTTATCTGGCGTCATACTGATTCCAACAAACAGGGGCATGAGAAACAGCTAGAGAAAGCTTACAAGCACAAGGCCAAAACCATAAAAAAAAATACTGAGGAAGACTGAGTTTCTTTTGTAATCATGAAAATTGTCTAAAATAATCTGGGAATGGAAAGTTTAAACAACACTTTCCGTTGTGAGAACAAGGAACCTTTCTCGATGTACACGCCTTAAATGGTGGGGTTTTGTTGTATTAGCAACTTAGAAACCAAAGAATTCCGAGAAAATGACCGAAAGAGTTCATACAAAGTAATAAAAACCGGTATGAGTTCATACAGTAACGTTTTGCCGGAACTTTTCTAAATGATAAAATTAATTATTGGAGCTGGGAAGATAAAGACAGAGAGACAGATTCATATGAGTTCGTCTTGTAAAACAAAAAAGAAGAAAATCTAAAGGAGAAGAGGATTCTGTAGCCTAATTGTGTTTATGTACTCTTTTTTTTAATTCGTAAATCCACATTTGTGATTTGTTTTTATATATTTGTTGTGTATGATCCGAGGAGTTGAAATGATCATCTAGTTTAGTTGATAGAGCACAAGGTTTTTAACTTTGAGGTTGTAGGATCGAGTCTCATGGAGGGCATTTCATAATTCGGAGGTCTCCTACGGAAGCTGTTCTCCCCCTAGTGTTGAGGGCAACCTACTATCTTACCTCCCCTTACCCCATTACATATGAGAACAAGGGACAACCATTTATACTATGAGGAGTTGACTACATTAGAATCGAATGCCTACGGAATCTCAACACGTGTCTGTCCAGTGATGTACTGTAAGTTTACAATTGCAACATGTTGGTAATACAAATTTCCATTCCCCCCTCCCCGTTTTCTTGTCGATATGTACGGTTTAGAAAAAAAAAACATATTTTTTAAGTATAAAGTACGTTTTAAATACAAATAGAAAAACAAATTGACAACTTACATGGAGTATGTGATAGGATTTCTAAACTTATATATGATTTGGTTTATATACAACAAATTTATGAATATTTTTTTTTAATTATTTACGGATATGTTTATAAACACATTCGAAAAAATATTTATTTAATATTTTGAAGCATGTTAAATTAGTATGTTAATAAACATTAAATGAACACATTCATAAATGTTAAATGAATATACATAATTTAAAAAAAATAAAAATAATTTTAAAATTCTTAAATAAACATAAATATAAATTTATTTATTTAAATCAGGCATTATTAACATGGGCAATTTTACATGTTTTCTATTTAAAATTCAATATAAGATATATTTTTAAAGATGCCAAAGGAATCAGGAAGAAAACTTAGAGTGCGTTCGGTTCACGAAATGTAAGATTACTAGTGGGAATAAAAGATTATCGGGGAATAAGACTATTGAGATGTTATATTTTGTGTTTGGTTTGTTTAGCAGGAATGCAAGATTACCGTATTTGGTTAAAGGAATAAAAGATTACTGGAATGCATATTTAACCAAATTGTCCTTATTATATATTTTTTTTAACAAGTTGGAAAATATTTATATATTTTCTTTAAAAAATTTAAATTCATAAAATTCATATAATTTTTTTATAAAATTGAAAATATAAAAAGGTTTAATGAAAGGGTAAACTTTTATTTTAACCCCTGAACTTCATATAAAATTTTAATTATAGATTTTTTTTTGTAAATCTAAAATAGTTTAAAGATAAATTTGTAATTTAACCTTCGTAGAATTTTTATTATTCAATGACAGAAGAAAGATATTTTTGAAAAAAAAAATTAAGGGTATTTTAATCCAAAACACCGATAATCCAATAATACCTAAGGAAAAGGAAGTAATGACATTCTCGATAATATACCAAAAAAAATCTACTATTAGTAATAAAATATTACCGGGAATGAGATTCCCGACCAACCAAACATGAGAATGTAAATTTCATTCTAATAAAAATCTCACATTCTCCTAATTAAACCGCCCCTTAAGAGCGAAGAGAAGAAAAGGCCAACAAAATAGACTTTTACTTTAGAAATTTGAAGTTTTAATCAAAAGAAGTGGCAGCAACTGAAGTAGGTTTGTTTCCAATTCCCTAAATAAATGAGCAATCATGAGTGTGTGCTTTTGAAAATCTCTTTCTTCTAGTGTGACGGTGCAGACATTTCCCCCGGGAAGTATTAGGTGCCACACCATAATATACGATTAAAGATAAAATGTTACTGAAAATATTATTAAAAGTAATAACATTTTCGATACCTAAAATATTATTTGTTTTACCTGAATGTTAATATTAGACGCTATCTAGATATTATTGTTTTTATAAGAAATGTTAATATTAGGTGCTATCTAAAATTTTTTTTTTCCCAGAAATTAACTAGCGAAATTAACATTTCCGACAGAAAAAATAATGTTTAGATAACACTTTACTGGAAATATTAAAAAAAAAATATTTCAGATAGTACCTTTTATTAACCGTATATTAGGCTATCATACGGCAAAATTACCTCATTAGTGATGGCAAACGGGTACAATTTCGTAGATTTCGTACCGTATCCGCTCTAATTGGGGCGGGGAGGGGTATAATTTTAGTGAATAGTGGGCGGGTGTAGATTTAGAAAGTGATACCCGTCGCGGGTAGTGGGCGGCTAATGAGTTTGAGACCTTACCTACCCCGCATCCGCCTGCCCCACGTCCATCCGCCCCACATCCGTCCGCCTAGCTAAATATCTATTAAATTTTGGACTATTATGAATTTAAGTGTAATTTTAGAGACTAATTTATAAATCCTAATATTGTATAAGATATAACTTGTAATTTAACCAAATATTAGGGATAAGTTTATGCATAATTTTTCTTTCTTTCAAACCTCTCGTTACTGCGCCGATCTTTCAAACATCTGGTCTCCACTCTCCAGCTTATTCAGGTACGTTTATTCCCTTTTTACTTGAAATTTAATTTTTGCAAGAGTCATTTACGTAGTCATTTCATTTTAAGCTCCTCTACATTTCGTTTTAAGAGTTTAATTTTTATTTTCTCGTACTAATTTTTAATTATTTTTTAGATTCATCTCAATGTTTGTTTTAAGCTTAATTTCTTAATGTTCTGCAAATCTGTATCTTGTCACTGAACACCCACGTTTAGGCCCACAGAGTCAGATCGTTGCTTCTTAAACCTCCATTTTTAACGCCACTGAATAAAATTAAGTGTTAAGAGATTCAATGTCTTCCTTGTGCTATATTACTTTCCCATGTTCTTGTCCTTGAAATTAAATTTATATTTTTTTATCTTTTACTAACTGTAGAGTTGTCATTAGAATATGACATAAAATTTATATAGAGTCAAGTAAGCATCTTTTTTTGTTGGGATGTGTCAAGTAAGCTTCTTTAGTTTGTTATAGTAATATCATTTGTTTTTTTGTTTCTAATCTCTATCGAGAATCTTGTTTTAGGCACCTTCTAAACTATATCTTGAAATGAAACACCAAATTTACTGCTTTTCTTACTGTTAACATATAAATAGAGGAGTAAATGAATGCTCTACCCATATCTTTCGTATTTATTTATGATAAGTAAATGCATTGAAGAGAAATCTTTGTAATGATATGGTTGTCTTATCGTTTATGGTTAAAAGGCTGCATTTTTTTTGTTCATTTAAAAAGTTGCATTCTCCTTTCTAGAGAGCTGTTATTTTAGGAGGTCTTAAATCATCTCAGCGTTAGATGATGGTACACCTAGGGATGACAACTCAACCTGAACCCGACGGGTTTCGACCCGACCCGATCGGGTCGGGTTTTTTTTTAAAAAATTGTATTCGGGTCAGGTTTTTTTTAAATGTACTGTTCGGGTCGGGTTTAGGGTAAAAAATCCGACTCGACCCGACCCGAAAAATATATATAATTTTACCTATATATTTAAGAATAATTACAATATTACCCCTCTATATATAAATTTTTTCAATTAAATCACTATTTTTATTGAATAAAAATATATATATTTTAATTATTTTGGGTCGGGTCGGATGAAACCTTAATTTCTTTGGGTCGGGTCATGGGTGAAAGACCATTTCTTCTCGGGTCAAGTCAATGACCCAAAAACCCGACCCGACCCATTGCCATCCCTAGGTACACCAGTAGGGGAATTAAAGGAGGGCCCACTCATATCTTGGAAGCAACTGCAATGGTCCCACAATGATCTTTACATGCAATCCTTCCGTATATAACTTAACAAATTCTACCATATTTGGTCCAATATTAAATTCGACTCACCGGAATTACAAGCCAAGTGTTATTTGAATTTAACAACCAAATGCCGAATGAACAGACATATTATTCAAGTTGAAATCATGTTGATCGATAATCCGATTCAATCGGACCCACCGCCGTCTCTAATATTCCATCCGGTCCAAGCCATCAATGATAATAGTTATGCAATTGGTATACAAATTTTGAGTGAAACCCTGTAAAAGATTAACTGCCACTTCAAACGAGGGAAAGTGAACTCAGCTGCAAAATTCTCAGTAAAAAGAAGAGGTCGAAACGAAAAAGAAAGCAAGATTGTATGGTGAACACAACTCAAGATATTAAAAATATACATCTTATTTCTACTCTTGTGAAGCAGATGCGGCTTCTTTCAAGCATGCCCTCATCACTTTACCAAGCTTATTGCAAGCATCAAGGCAAAGCTGCATTGCCTGTATAAATATATAGAAGCAAATGTTAGAACCACAGCTTAAGCTTTTGTTATTTAGACTCAAGGTGAGTGTCGGATATCGGTATTTGATGGATACAATTATTTCAGGGGAAACTGAGACTGAAGAGTTCATGGCACTATAGGTAAAATTAAGGGTCAGTTTCCAGATACTATAGCATTTTGATTTGCAGGAATCAGATGGGCAAAATTTAAGCAAATCTAATGAGAAATAGATGGTAACATACCTCATTAATATCTGGAGTAGGCCATTCTCCCGTAAATGTTAGTTGAGTGACCTCGTAACGAGAAGGCATACATGTAAGCATTAAGCTTCCATCTTGGTAGCTTTCCTCTTCAAGAATAGGATCAATCACAAGGTTTTTCCCTAGACAGGCCTAAAAATCCAAAATCATAAGTACATGTGAAAAAGTTCTTCAAAGCGGAACTCGAACAGTATTCACTGTTGAAGGTTAGAATAGAAAGGACAAGATCATTCCATCATGTGTCAAAAGATTTGGATTTGAAGAATGTTAAAATGCCATGCAGCGAAGAACAAGCTTCTGAATATCAATGTGCCTTTTTGTTTTCCAGGTTGTAGCAATGTATTATCAATCCCACTTCCACTGTACTCAAACACCAACTAAATTAAGTATATCGCCAAATCTATTGGCATGTAACTGATATAAATGCACTAGCATCATCAATAATAACAGAGTCGTAATATTTTACTAGTACAGATAGTAAATGGCCTACGTAAATTGGACTTGGGAGTGAGTATCAGATAGGGGTATGCATCTGACACAGACCTTGACAGGCTCTTCTTCCTTTTTTCTTTTTATCCCCCCCCCCCAAAAAAAAAAATCTTCCAAGTTTAAAGGACAGTTTCTCATTCTCATGTTTGAATACGCATCAGACATATTTAAAGCAAAGTGAAATGAGAACAAACAAGCAGTAAAGCGTGCTCAAACTTATGTCTTCATAATAATCATAATGCTTAAGGCAAAACAAAGACACTTACCACAGAAACTGCAGCAACAAGGTCATACATCATGATCCCAGCATCTGCAAGGGCAAGACTAGCACACGATATCACCACAGGAAGATCACCTGTAACCAATGTTATGAAGATTATTAACAAATGGAAATACAAGAGTTTGGGGCATATCCGTAGCCCATATGAATTTTCATTTTATAACTAATTCTTTTGACACCCTACAATCATCTACAGGCTACAGCATTGTTAACAATTATTTACTGAAACAAACAAAAAGAATAGACTGGTTATGAAATAAAACAAAAATAAATGAAAAAGGCATCTGTATCAGAAAAAACAACAGGCCAGTTCCAAGCCTAATTACTAAGGATTGATGAGAAGACTTACTGCCCCCAGATTCCAACACCAATGCAAAAACATCCACAGTGGTCTTGGGAAATGTTTCCAACATTATTGCACCTTCTAAAGCTTTATGAAGCATTGACGAAAACTCCTTGTGATCTGATCCCTAAGGAAAGGGAGATCAAGAAATAGATCAACTAAATTGAAGAAAAGAATTAAAAGAGACTAAACAAAGATATTACATATAATCCAATGGCACCAGAAAAGATTGGCACTTCCAATCATCTTACATACCTGTCCTCGAACTGGAGTGCCAAAAGTTGTATAGCTGACATTACAATTTAACCTCCCAGTATCACTGTACATCATTGCTTTCTTACTTTCTCTTGGCCCAAAACTAGATAATTCAATACAAATAACACATGCATGTAGTGTAATCACAGAAAATATCAGTATTTGAAAGAAATTTTTGCAAAAGAAAGCGAAGGGTTATAAAATCTTAATAATGGTATAAAAAAGAATATGGAAATTTTCACACAGATGATGATATACTCACACAGATACAATGACCTTGGTATTCCCAAGCTCTGCATAAGCAGATCCAGAAGCAGAGTTTACTGCACCTGTCCTGAAAACTACAAAACACCAACATTTGAGGATTCATTTCAAGTCAGCAGGGCAGAGTACATGAAAAATCCATTTACAAGTAGAATTATCCATAATTTTTCTATAGGAATCCATCTTCCTTAGCTTTTAGATGCCTAAAAACTAAGAGAAAATCCATTGTCCGCAACATGACAACTATACCACTATGGATTTCTCACGCTCTCTTTTAAGATCAAACATGTGAATTTTATATAAAATAAGGAGTCAAAAGAACCAAAAATTGATAACATACTGGCACTGGTAATGACAAATCACAAAGCAGCAAAATCACGTCTACTCATTGAAATGGCCGTATTATAGAAAGCAATGGTGAACACTAGACTATTGAAAAATAGAATAAATTCTTTCCGTTGGTGAACTTGGTAGGAAAGATGAAAATTTTGAGAGAAAAGTCAACTTTCTTTCCATTCATTGCTAGGTAGAGTTGAAAACTGAGAAGAAAGAAAATGAAACTTTTAGGAAACGCATAATTTTAAACTAACTTACATCTCTCCCTCATTTTCTTTCCTCTTATCATCCCAATTTGGAATAGTTCTTTTGTGCATTAGAATGGAAAATGGTCATCTCTTTTATTTTATTTACTCTCACTTGTCTTTACTACCAAGCATACTCAAAATTTAATTTATTTCCACTTTCCCACTACCTCTTTCCATCTCCCCACTCGACCAAGCACACCCTTAAGCATGCAAATTCAAATGAGAAAGGAGCTATAAGAGTAAAAGATATAACATTCCCGCACAGGTAATAAAAAACCGCAATGAAGCAAAACCACTTAACTACTCAATGAAATGGCCTTATTCTAGAAAGCAATGGAGAACACAAGACTGTCCCATACCCATGTAATGATCAACACCGAAATAAAGAGACGCACAAAAGAAAAAGGAAATATTATTTTCCCCCCTCATGGATGATTAACAAAGAATCAATAGACAGCTTACTAGTATCTCGAAGATATCATAGTTTTCAACTTTATTTGCAATATAAAAATTAAAATTAAAACCAAGTTAACAATAACCATGATAATGGTAAAAACAAAAAGAATAATAATAATAAGAAGAAGAAGAAGAAGCTTTACATGCTGGTCGACACTGGTGGAAGCCGCGGCCATCAGGTCGGACCCAATCGAGATCATTGTCTTTGAAAATTGGTGGGCGGGTTTTCTGGACAAGATTCGGCGAATACGTTGTCGGAGCTGAACCGGGCTTTGCGGCCATACTTTTTCTTCTTGATTTTCTCCTCTATTCACTAGTACATCCTTTCCAGTCGCAGCTCTGCTTTTAACTTTCAAGTAGTTTCAGGTTTTACTGTTTCGTCTGCTAGGACAAGACGATGCGTTTTGACGAGTAGGAAGATAATAGGCTAAATTACACCATTCTTCACTGAACTATATTCTCTCTCTTATTTTACTCAATATATTTTCAAATTTTCTAATTTACTCGTTAAACTTTCAAATTACTCATGTTTTAATCACTCTCAATTATTTATTATTATTTTTGTATGACGTGGTATTTTTTATTATTTAATATAAATAATTGAAATATAAAATAAAAATAAAAGATGATCGGACGCCACAACTAGCCACCATTGATCAATGCCAACCATTATAGATGGTGATCGTTCGATTTGAACTTAATAATAGGAAATGAGGACAATTTAAGACTTTTGAACAGATTCTATTGAATGCAATTGTCACACCCCAAAAATTGGGGATTAAATGGCGAGTATTTAACAATTTTAGTGTCTTTGTGTGAGTGCCCTAAGAGTGTAGGGATTTCTGTTGTGTTTAGACCAAGGTTGAAAAATAAAAAATAAAAAACCAATTTCAGTTTTGCTTTCAGAAAATTTCCCCATATTTTGAAAATTTGCAACCGTATCTCATCTTTCTCTACATTCGAGTTTTATTCGACTCGTCATTGATATGGTCTCCGTTGACGACACCGTCGACATCGTTCGATTCGCCTTGAAATTTTTTGCTCAAATGGTGTTGACCTCGTTCTCGTTGCCACCGTCGTTAGCAAGGGTGAAGCAAGATAATTTTTGGGTTTTGTTGAAGCCATGATTCCTCATGTTTTAAAATACAATTCAAGGAAAAATGGTATAATTTCGACCACCTGAGGTGTCTCACGTGCTGTTGCTGAGCGTGTGGAAAGGTTTTAACTGATTTAAATTATTGAACCGGTCTGTTTAAACCGGTTCACCTTAATCGGTTTTGAACCAAATTGATTTTGACATAACCCGTTGACTTTGACCAATAGACCCATCGACTTTGATCGACCTGACCCGTTGACTTTAATCGTTGACTTTTTCGCCGACAATTGACTTTTTCTGAAGACTTCTATCATGAAGTTTTTTGATGTTATGAGTCCGTTTCCGCATTCCGTTTTGTCAAATTATGACCCTGAAATCCTATTTTTACATATTTTAGGATTTTACAGTATAATTATATTAAGGAAATTCTGAAATTTATGGACTTATTCTTTGATATTATATTCTAAAGGTGTTCATATGTCTTTGTATCGTTCTCCAATAAGTCTGAAGCGCCTCTATTCAGCTCAGCTTGACTCCGCACATTCAACCCGAGATACATGTTTTCCTTCCACAGGACTTAGTACTATTGTTCATGAGAAGGTAAAGCTTAGTCATTATAAGTTAGCTCATATAGGTGTGTCCCTTAAATCTATTTGTTACCTTTGATATTATATGCTATTACTATGATAATATTTATACGTATTTTGGCTACGTGTATATGGGATATGATTGTTTTCTGATTTCAACATTTTAAGTATGTACATTGATGCATTCTTGATTTTGTATGAGATTTGATCCCTTCCTCTTCATACATGAGATTATATCCTCGTCTTGTTTCTGTTTAGGATCTTCTTTAAAGGGCTAGACCCCATCCCAATTTTTGTATTCTAACTTGGGTACCTCTTCGGAGGGTAATGTTCTCATCCTGTTTATTCGCGACAAAAGGTATAATTGTATGTTATTGATGTTATACTCTGGTGAATAAGTATGGTGTTATTGTTTACGCATTGTTTGTGTAGTTTATATATATATTGATCTATAGAGGACACACTGAGCTTTGTATCTCACTTTATTTCTGTCTTTCCTTTTCAAATTATCCAGTTATAGAACGAGTTTGGTTATCGGTGGTGTGGTCTCGATAATGTCATGTATGGGGTTTAATATATATTTTCAACCTCTTTGATTGTGGCGTGAGTTTATTCTTGATATTGTATTTGATAAATGATTTGTTAAACAAAATTTGTTTGTGAATCATTTATGTGATCAAAGTGGTCACTGTAATTTAGTTGTAATTCTTGGGCTGGTCTAGGGGTTACATCAATAGGTTGAGTGAGACCATTCAAGACTTGGAAATTTGAATGTTAGATGTCAACTCATCTGGTTAAAGCTCAAATGAGCAGAAATATGAAAAATTAAAGTGTATCTTGCTTAGCTTCAAGCTAGTGAAGTCATCAAAAAGATCATGCACCTGCATCTTCAAACTTCACCTGATTTCTCAATTTTGTATAACTTTCTGTACAAACGAGAGAAATGTGATCAAAGTAAAAAAAAAACTGTGACATAGTACTAATACAATTCATCTTTGTCCCATTCTTCTGAATAAATTCAACAAACAATACAATATGAAATAAATAATTCTAGAAAACCCTCCTCTCTTCCTCTGTGGTGCCCTTTTAAAGAGTACAAGGCAGAAAAGAAAGGAGGAACCTGTGGGTAATGTATGTTAATCTTGTATGTGGGATAGCTCTTCTCTGGGGGACCTAATATTTGCCATGTGGAACGACTCGACTTGAGTCGAGGTTCAGTTAAGTCCATTGCTTCATCATCGGGGACACACAAACTCCTAGCATTGGAACTCAAAAGAATCAGTCTCTCCATGCACTCAGTAGAAAAGGCATCCCTTTGTCTTTCGGCAAGTCCGATACCGTCCATATGCGATGGCAGTGTGCTTTTGGTTGACTTACTAGATGTAGTTGGCATGTGCTACTCTGTATCATATAAAGCCTCAATTAAGCTTCATTCTTCATGTTAAGGGTGGATGACATCTGCATAGTGAACATAAAATGGTGATGTTATTGGATTCATTTAAAAAGGTAAGCAGACATGGAAGCCCTCCAATCAGGGTTTCAAAAAAACGTTCTGAAAACACGATTTCGTCCGCGATATAGAGGTTTCGCCACCGTCCGAGTTACCCGTTACACCCGCAATAGCGCCCGCGACGGCCAAAATAGCGGTAAACCCGAAATGACCGAAACCGCAACCACGATTTGAAACCCTGCCTCCAATTGTTCAGTGTAAATAATCATGGAGCAGAGGCAAACAAATCGCACAGTAGCAGCTTCTAAGCGGATTTCAAAACATTACCTGGAGAAAGTTTGCATGAATGTTTCTTCTTTTGGATTTATCTGGAGCAATAGTAGAGAGAGTTTGAACAACCTCACTCATTTTCGGTCTAGCATCAGGGTCCAACAGCAAGCACTCCTTTGCTAGGTAAGCCATTACCTGCATCTCTTCTTCTGGAAACTTGCCTTTCAAATGAGGGTCAGCTAACTCTGAGGTCACTGGTTTACAATCCTGTAACAAATGGGTAGCCTGAATGGGAGACGAAGTGTAAACAAATGTTTTAAGCATCATATCATCAATATCCAGATACTTTAGCTCATGCAAACAAGCTACTTCACCCATATAACAAGACTTTCTTCTTTATTGTTTGATTTATGGATCGGTTGTCGATCAGTGATCAGTTCCAAAAGAACTACACCGAAACTGAAAACATCTGACATAAGTGAGGCTCTTCCAACAATTGCATACTCTGGTGCAAAATAATCAAAGGTTCCTTGCATTCTTGCTGGAGAACTGGAACTGCTGGGAACTCCATCAGCTCTTAAACGTTTGGCCATGCCAAGATCGGTTATCTGCACATGTTCAGTACTTGTGTTAGAAATCCATATGTACGTGGTTTATTTTAGCATCACATTGTCAAGTGTACTCGATATGCATTTATTTGTTTTATCCTTTTGCTATCCAGTTCTTGTCAAGAAGAATATTTGTGGATTTTACATCTCTATGCAAAATTCTAGGAGCAGCCGCTTCATGAAGATATTCCAAGCCCTTTGCAGCTCCCATAGCGATCGAAACACGAGCTTCCCAGGAACTATTCTGCCCCCAAATCCCATTCAAACAATCCCTCAAATTACCATTAGTCATGTACTCAAATACTAGCAGTCTCTTAGCACGTTTCCCACTGGATTTCAAACAATAGCCAAACAAAGGCACTACATGACAATGATGTAGCCCCGACAACATCTCAACCTAAGCAGAACAACGCTGTAAATACATTATTGTGTTTTGGGGGAAAACATAACATTCATTAAAATAAATTAGACTTCTCATTAACAGAAGAAGGCAACTTGAGATTGTACCTCTTTCGAAAAGATGGAATCTGCATCTGGTCCTCCTTGAACTTTAAGTCGTTTTACTGCAACAATTCTTCCATCCTTGACCTGGCCTCGATACACATAACTACTTCCTCCAAGTCCTATGAGGTTAGAATCAGAGAACTTGTTTGTTGCATTTTCCAGTTCGGAGTAGGCAAACTGAAAAACTGTTCCAAGTATAGTCCCCATTTTTCTCTGATGAAGGAATGTAGCCTTTTGAAAACAACCTGAAAAAGACCAGACATCATGCTTTACATATCCAAACCAAGTTCAGAATGATGAATACTAGAGTGCTAGTATTGCAAGAATATGGTTGAGAGCTCTGAATAGAGTCATAACTAAAAATGATCATGTCATTAAAGAATGGAAGTTTTAACATATTACAGTTTACATACCTGGAATAGGCCTAGTGGGGTAGCTGGCGTTAATTTTAGTTTCTGACACCAAAGAACTCTTATGACTTATTAAGTTGGTAGCACTACTGCAACTAATTTCTATATCCGACAAGAATATTGAGTGTTGGATGGGGCACTTGTCCTTTCGATAGAAATAGCATGTTACCAAAGCAAGGAATGCAAGAGTTGTGAAAATTACAGAGAGTAATAGAACAATTACGATAACGTTGTTAGTGAAATGCTTTCTTGAAGCTGGCACCCCAGGAAGTGACCCTGTCAAAAACAAAAAAAAAAAACAGTATAGTACCAGTAAATAAGCTCCTAATCCTTGATCCCAACACTGGCCGCTTCCTTCGAATAAAAAAACTTAGTACCAAAGATTAGATAGGCATTAGTTACTTGCTAAGCATAATTAATGTTCACCAGTCATCTGAAATGGCACAAAACAGCAGCTGAACTATATTTCATTCTTCAGAAATACACATTTATATTTGAACATTTTATGTTGGAAGAAAATACCAGAAGTGCAGTTGCAGGCTGAGAAACACGTAGTATTGTGATTGTCGACTGCTACATTGGGGAATCCATCAGTGGCACATAAACATGTCCACCTATCTCCACTTGATTCAACTGTCAGGATGTCACACAATTTGGTGTTTTAAATACAAGAAGACGGTGAAAAGACATTGCCTAAAGCATGAATCATCCTCAGCACAAGTATACTTGAAATATTATGCAATAATTAGGCAGCTTTGGTGCAAAAGGAGAAAAGGTGGGGCAAGTTCCAAACTAAATCGTACATCGGAAAAATATTAACATGTTACCTGGATTGGAATCACAGGATCTAGAACAGTTAGATTTAAGGATAGAGTTGGGGTCCCCTGGATATAAGGAAGAGCGCGCGCATTTCCAGTTGTTACCGCCCGATGTATTAGAAAACCCATCTGCCATTAAGCGGTCACAAGGAGATTCAGCTAAGTAGCATTTAATGTAAATAGCAAACAAACAACGAGAGGCGTCTACAAGTCTTCAGGCTGCAAATGCTTTAAAAAGTGCTAAACTTTGGTTGCCAACACATAACCAAGCAAAGGTGTAGCCAAAACCCACTATTTCCAATGGTAATATGGTATTATAAAGAAAATAAAAGAAATTTTGAGAGAGATTAAAAGATAATTTATGTTCATACTAACCACAAAGGCTTTGCTGAATCGAAATCAAACAAATGATACAAGCAAGAGCAACTTCTACTTCGAGCTTCATTTAATCTATACACTAAGCCAGAGAAAAAAAAATATAGTCATCTCTATGTTATACAAGTCCAGAATGAGGGTCATGCAATGCTTCAACAGAATCTGAATAGTGAATTACCAAGTTTGATTCATCTGAAGTATTTTAGATGAGCAACTGCATTAATGGAGTAAAAACAGATACCAACCTAGCTGGAAAACTCAATTACGATTTGTTGTTTCCACAACTTCCAAACCATAAAATCAACAAGATATTTCAATCCACATTGAGGAAATCAACTTGAAGTTCATTTTGGATAAAAGGGGATCAGCAAAATGAAAGAGGGAAGGAATATAGAATAAAAGCTTGGGTGTTTGGGTTCAAACCTCCAGAGAGAAGCTCGAAAAACAACACGTCAATATGCATGGACAAAGACGGATGATGTTCGAAACTATTCGAGGAATAGAATAGCAACAGAACAAAACCATCAACCACCTCTCTGAAAATTATCCATTTGCCAGCATGAAAATGACTTCTCAACCATTTAAATCTTCAGGTTCAGGATAAAAAATATTGGGTTTTCTCTCTCGTAATTTTGGAGCTTTGCCAAGTTCTTTCAACAGTTAAAAATCAGGAAGAAGATGGTTTAACTTCAACGACATATACTGACATACTCTGCTACTGTATGTGCTCGAGACTGGAAAAGCTCAGCTCATCAATATTGTATTTGGTAATAATTGAATCACTCATATTAAAATAATATCTTAATTTAAAATCATTCAATAAATTTAAGGGTAAAGTATAGTAATGGTCACTGAACATTTCTGAAGCTTGCATTTAGGTCCCCCAACATTTAAAACTTGCAATACAGTCCCCCAACATTTATTCCGTTTGCAATATGGTCCCCCAACTTAAACCACATTTAGAAAATTAGGATAAATTATATAAACGGTCATTGAACTTTTCAGTCACTTGAATTTAGGTCCCCCAACTTTTAAAACTTGCAAAACAGTCATCAATTTCATTCTAAACCCCAATTTCCAAAGTAATTCAATTTTATTCTAAACCCTAAATTCTAAAATACTTCAATTAAATTCTAAAATACTTCAATTTAAGGTAATATAGGCTTGAAGAAAGAGTTCAAGGCACAGACACAACGAATAAAAATATATTTATATAAATGTATATTTATATTTAGATGTATAAATAAAAAATATATTCATATATTAATGTATGAATCATTTATATTTTTTGAATATTTTATTTTTAATAAGAAATTAAAATTATTAATTATATTAGAAATACTCAACTTAAGATTATATATATAATCATGAATTATAAATATGAAAAATATAATTATTAAATTTAGTTTAAAAATATATAAATCTTAAATTTATTCTTTTAAAATATTGTATCAACTAATATTTAAAAAATATATTAAATCTATCAAACAATTTATCAAATATAATATTTTCCCATCATTTATTGCTTTCAAATTTTTTGCCGAAGTTCAAATCTCATTATTTCCATTTTACATTATATTTTTTTTTTCTGGCATTGATCATACTATTAGTATATGTATTATTGTATATCTCTTAATACAAACGATGGTGTTAGCTTAGTGGCTCCACCATGTATCTTTCATTTGCGTGACTCAGGTTTGAGTTTGCCCAAGACCCAAATTTTACTTCTTTGTAACTTAATTTTCTTCTAATTAGGAGGTGACATGTGTCACCAATAACACATATCATGATCATGTGTTAACACATGTCAGATCCTGATTAAATGATTAATTTATTAAATTTTATTTAATTTAGGACCAAATTGATAGCATATATAAATAATTAGGTGGTAACATGTGTCACCAATGACACGTGTTATGATCATGTGCTAACACATGTCAGATCCTAATTAAATGATTAATTTATTAAATTTAATTTAATTTAGGACCAAATTGATTATATAAATAATAAAGACTGAATGTATAATAATACCAATTCCTTTTAACTGCCACATCATCATTTTTATCAATTGGTAACGACTAGTAGCTTAGTTGAAACAGTTAAATAATTAGGGTAAAGTATAGTAATGGTCACTGAACATTTCTGAAGCTTGCATTTAGGTCCCCCAACATTTAAAACTTGCAATACAGTCCCCCAACATTTATTCCGTTTGCAATATGGTCCCCCAACTTAAACCACATTTAGAAAATTAGGATAAATTATATAAACGGTCATTGAACTTTTCAGTCACTTGAATTTAGGTCCCCCAACTTTTAAAACTTGCAAAACAGTCATCAATTTCATTCTAAACCCCAATTTCCAAAGTAATTCAATTTTATTCTAAACCCTAAATTCTAAAATACTTCAATTTAAGGTAATATAGGCTTGAAGAAAGAGTTCAAGGCACAGACACAACGAATAAAAATATATTTATATAAATGTATATTTATATTTAGATGTATAAATAAAAAATATATTCATATTAATGTATGAATCATTATATTTTTTGAATATTTATTTTTAATAAGAAATTAAAATTATTAATTATATTAGAAATACTCAACTTAAGATTATATATATAATCATGAATTATAAATATGAAAAATATAATTATTAAATTTAGTTTAAAAATATATAAATCTTAAATTTATTCTTTTAAAATATTGTATCAACTAATATTTAAAAAATATATTAAATCTATCAAACAATTTATCAAATATAATATTTTTTTATTGTAAAAATATAATATTTTCCCATCATTTATTGCTTTCAAATTTTTTGCCGAAGTTCAAATCTCATTATTTCCATTTTACATTATATTCTTTTTTTTCTGGCATTGATCATACTATTAGTATATGTATTATTGTATATCTCTTAACACAAACGATGGTGTTAGCTTAGTGGCTCCACCCTGTATCTTTCATTTGCGTGACTCAGGTTTGAGTTTGCCCAAGACCCAAATTTTACTTCTTTGTAACTTAATTTTCTTCTAATTAGGAGGTGACATGTGTCACCAATAACACATATCATGATCATGTGTTAACACATGTCAGATCCTGATTAAATGATTAATTTATTAAATTTTATTTAATTTAGGACCAAATTGATAGCATATATAAATAATTAGGTGGTAACATGTGTCACCAATGACACGTGTCATGATCATGTGCTAACACATGTCAGATCCTAATTAAATGATTAATTTATTAAATTTTATTTAATTTAGGACCAAATTGATTATATAAATAATAAAGACTGAATGTATAATAATACAAATTCCTTTTAACTACCACATCATCATTTTTATCAATTGGTAACGACTAGTGGCTTAGTTGAAACAGTTAAATAATTATGTGGTATGATTGATAAATTTAAAAGATCGATGACAAAAGTAAAAAGGGCTAGATAGTTAAGTTGTCAACCGAGTAGTTTACACTTTTATTTATACGTCAAAATAACATTTTATAAATTTAAAATTAGAATTATTTTCAACCTCTTCTATATCCTAACTACTTTTTTTAATTAAAAAATTTATTCAACAGATAAGAATTATACTATTATATTTATATAAAAAATACGTATCACATGAAATAAGATGAAATTAAATAATAATAAATTTGACATAATTGAATTTAATTTAAGTATTTTGGAATTTAGGGTTTAGAATAAAATTGAATTACTTGGAAATTGGGGTTTAGAATGAAATTGATGACTGTTTTGCAAGTTTTAAAAGTTGGGGGACCTAAATTCAAGTGACTGAAAAGTTCAATGACCATTTATATAATTTATCCTAATTTTCTAACTGTGGTTTAAGTTGGGGGACCATATTGCAAACGGAATAAATGTTGGGGGACTGTATTGCAAGTTTTAAATGTTGGGGGACCTAAATGCAAGCTTCAGAAATGTTCAGTGACCATTACTATACTTTACCCAAATAATTATGTGGTATGATTGATAAATTTAAAAGATCGATGACAAAAGTAAAAAGGGCTAGATAGTTAAGTTGTCAACCGAGTAGTTTACACTTTTATTTATACGTCAAAATAACATTTTATAAATTTAAAATTCGAATTATTTTCAACCTCTTCTATATCCTAACTACTTTTTTTAATTAAAAAATTTATTCAACAGATAAGAATTATACTATTATATTTATGTAAAAATACGTATCACATGAAATAAGATGAAATTAAATAATAATAAATTTGACATAATTGAATTTAATTTAAGTATTTTGGAATTTAGGGTTTAGAATAAAATTGAATTACTTGGAAATTGGGGTTTAGAATGAAATTGATGACTGTTTTGCAAGTTTTAAAAGTTGGGGGACCTAAATTCAAGTGACTGAAAAGTTCAATGACCATTTATATAATTTATCCTAATTTTCTAACTGTGGTTTAAGTTGGGGGACCATATTGCAAACGGAATAAATGTTGGGGGACTGTATTGCAAGTTTTAAATGTTGGGGGACCTAAATGCAAGCTTCAGAAATATTCAGTGACCATTACTATACTTTACCCTAAATTTAATCTTTTATATTTTAAAATTTTATCATTTTTATATTTTCACTATTGTCTAACTAAACATGCTCACTCGATTAAAGTAGTAGTTGAATAATTATATTATGACATAAAGTAATAACTAGTTATAGTAAAATTATTCCATCTAATATTTTTATTTAAAATTATTTTGAAGTAAGTACAATGTAATATTTGTTCAAATATAACTCTTAACCATTTAACATTGAATGTCCATACCCCTAACATTCTTAATGTTTGAACTCAGAATCTCAAGAAATAACAATAATCATTTGAGATCGCTTGACTCGTGCTTCTATCTAATATTTAATGTCAATAATATATTTATAATAATATTTTAATTGAGTGATATATTTATAAATTTTAAGAACTTGTTTATTATAAACACATAATTGAATGATTTGGGAGGGTATTTTACACTTAAAACTTCAATGAAAGCTTAGCTTTGTTTTGAAACGTTGCGCGTAGCCGGAGAAAATGGAAGGTCAAATTAATTGTCCTGAATACGAGGTGGAAATAGATCATACACTTGATCATGCGGCGCAGAAATCACATGCAAAGGCACTTGACCGTAGGATGTAAATTGGAGTGCTCGTAAGAGATTGGTCAGGTAATCGAAGGGTTTGGATTAGATTCTGATTAAAGTTGACCATAATTAGGTCTTACCCTTATCATGAGTTTTGGCTTCAAGAAATTGAGAGAAGCATGAATGATGAAACACCTTTGGGTCTAAACTGACGGATGATGAGAATTTGGAATCAAAGAGATCAATGCCAAGTTCATGGCTTGCTTTCGTTTTCCAGCAAATTCTCAAAGAGTAATAGACAAAAGTTGTGAAAAAGAATCAAAAACAGAGATATACCGTACCATATATTCAAGTATCTCACAATTACATGGCTATACCTTGTTTTGAGATAAAAACGAAGCCACTGCTCCTTATGTACGATGATGTTCCATTATGTAAACAATTCAACTCCCCTTTTTCTCACCTCCATTAACCTCTCATCTTTTTATTACTTCACATGTCAGAACAAGAAAATATACCCACCATTCAAAAAGATTACTCCAGTTTGCTCTCCCCAAGCCACAAAGGTTTCTGATATAGGAAATGAATGTAGGTTTGGGAGAATTTTTTGACATTTCACCAATGATTTACCTTGGCCGTGGGCGTGCTGGGAATGACTGAGCCTGTCGAAGCTTTCGTTGCGGAGGGTTCCCAAAGAACATGGTTTGAGAACGAGTCACCATGTCTGTCATGGTAGGGGTCTGGTACGCTTGGACAAGGCTTGTACTATCAGTGGAATCACCTCGCGCAGTTGCTCTCTGCCAGGAATGTGAGCTCAAACCTGACAAAACGTAAGCCCTTCCGGATGATTCATACACGTGACGGTTTGCCATTCTTTCTTGCATCTCCTTAAGCTCAGCACACAGTGAAACACATAACCGGTCACCAGCCCGTGCAGAAATGGTTTCTGATAAAGCCCTGCAACAACTCTCAAGCAATGAGGCTGCACCAGTTAGATCACCACCTTCAGCAGCAGCTCTCGCCTCAGCCATAGCCTCTGCGGCACGGAGCCTATTTCGCTGCCTGTCTACCTCCATTGACACTATCGTTTGTCCTACTACTGTTGCCCTCTGGATCTTTACTTCATTGTTTTCTTCCAATGACACCAGTTCTTTTGATATGGGATCTCTGTAACTACATTTAACCTTGAGCAATGACATCTCATCACAAGATTCATCAACTGGAACATTGACTGTCACCAAAAAATCTCTTTCTTCATCAGCATACAAGTCCCCTACATCAATAGAACCTGCTTTTGCATCAGCCGCCACGCTGGTTTGGTAACTCCCGGCCTTTATCGAATTAATTAGCACATTTAAGTGAGCGCACTCAAGTTTAACACATGCCTCCTGCACTACCACACTTAAAAGCCCTCCAATGCATTGAGCAAAAGCATCTTGGATCACACCCTCAGCTTCTATGAAAGAAAATGTACCCCCTGACATCTCGGAAATTGAATGCATTGAAGCAGCATCATGATCTGCACCAAACCCGAAGGTGTGCACAGGGATACGGAGACCTGTCCCACCATTTCGCTGAATTGAGAGCGGAAGTAGTGATTTATAATAGGTCCGGGAATGTGCTCCGCTAGGACTTGGGACAGTATAAGTATCCTGCCCATCTGATAATAGTATGATGCTTCCAACTGGGTTCTTCCACTTCCGATCTACTATCAACTTTGCACCTTTCCTAAGCCCTTCAGCAATATTTGTCCCACCATTTGCAGTAAGAGAGTTAACAGCCTGCAGCGCTTCCCACCGTCCAGCTTCCGTCATCCGGCGGAGAGGGAAGAGGCGACGGGCTGTGGAAGAGAATGCAATTACGGAAAGCCGATCAGAGGGACCAAGATGCTGTATTACAAACCCCATAGCTCGTTTTAGCAATGCAAGCTTGGTACCGGCCATGCTGCCACTAACATCAAGAACAGTGACAAGGTCAACCGGGGCACGAGAATTTTGAGCTGTGGGGGAAAATATAGTTCGGTTTCGGCTGTTTAGCCCTCCACTTGTATGGGGAGCCTGGAGATGGATTAATATGGCAAAATTATTATGACTGTTAGCTCTTGGAACAGCTGAAACTTCAGGATATGCCTTAACTTCTATTGCTCCAATAGAACTATTCTTGGAGGCATCCCTGTCAATGACATTTTGTTCAGGATTCTCTTGCTGCTGATCGAGGGCTTCATCGTCGTCAAAGGTTCCTGGTTCAGAGGCATGGAATAGTGAAGAAATGTGCCTAGTTGAATCTAACCGAGGGGAAGGCAGGCGTCGAACAGCAGTAGTCCAGGCATCATCCCGGGGCCTATCTGATGGATTAATTCTAGATCTCTCATTGGGAAGTTCAGAAGCAGGGCTCTGGAAGGGGATTTCCTTCCATTTTGCTCTGCAAACTGGACAAGCCTGATTTCCATGTTTTACATTAGAAGCTATACACTGAAAGTGGAAAGAATGGGTGCATTCTGCTGTGAAAATGGCATGACCTTGACCCAGTTTCAATGACGTCAGGCATATTGAACAGGTTCTCTGCAGTTTTAAAGGGCAAGCAGGTAAGAAAATAATACAAGTAGATCTAAATGATAGAATTAAAGCAGTTGCCATGTCAAAATGACTTATTAAACACACACACACAACAAAAATACAATTACAGCAGAGCAATTAATGCTTCCTCTTTCGATTAACCATAGGAGCATCAAGCAATATATCAAACGATTATATATCTCATGTATTCATTCAAACGAGGGATTATATGAACATTTCCCAAGATACAATCTTAAATGATACATAGTCCTCATTAACAAAGTTCTCATCTCCATAAGGGCTATAAATTAAAAAAAAGTACAAAAGAGCACAAGTTGAGTTCAAGGGCATCAAATCAATATCTAACTCAGTCCAAACCTAGCATCTAAAGATTACTTCTGCATAGAATAATAATATAGCTTGGAAGAATGTGAAATTTTCAAAGGTAAGTATATAAAGCCCATCACTGACTCGTCTTTCTGTCACCATACACCCGTATTATTCAGCCTGTTGCATGAAAAGAAGCAATAAAATGCAACCTATCTGCATGATAAAGCCATAGATAGGGGGTTAACTTTAACTACAGTGAAATTTCAAAGAGACTAAATCTAAATAAACCATAAATGTTAGGTCAATGGTAAATAGTAAAAGCATTGCAAAGGATATATCAGGAATTCAACAAAAAAACTAAAGGGGTGACTTCAAAAAGACAAAATGATCAAACCAACCCTCTCCAGCTAATGATGAACTTTCGAACACGATAATCCCAAAAAAGAAATGAAAAATAATGTAAAGTTCATCAAAAGAAGTTGAAATGATTTGGTTTTGCCCCAAAAATTTTGATTTTTATTTCCCATTACACTTTTTTCCCTTCGAAGCTTATTAGAGCAAAAGCTCACCAATCAACGGTTCAAAGGCTTCTACAAAAATGATCATCAAAGGGAGATAGATAGAAATATGTGCATGTGCAAAAGTGCGGATATGCTGATCAGATAAAGCATTTTTCCATCAGGGTGTGGGAGAGAGATAGAGAGAGTACATTGTACAGTAGGGTATATTTAATGAATTCATTTTTTTACCAAGGCAAAGGACAACGGCCCTTAAAGGGACTATTCCACTTTAACCCCACATTGGCTCCATATATGGCCCTATTGGAGAATTGAAAACAACACAACAAAAAATACCCACCCTTCAAAATTTTCAGAATCAGCACATTATCACACTCCACCACCATCCATCCCTACCCCACATGATAAGAAAGCCTTCAATGTTCAAATTAAACAACATTAATTATAGTAATAGTTCTTAACATTAGTACAATATTTTATCCCTCCACAAAGTTTCTCAGTTCAGGTGTAAAATCACTCTATTCAATGTGAAAATTAGATCAAAAGTCAAGGTACATAATCGAGACTAACAGTAATTTGTGTCAAAATATTGTATAGATAAAGATCATTTCAAATAAATTGTAAATACCATTATCCTTCTTCAAGAATCAAGATTAAAAAAACGAAGTGTTGGGTTAGGTTAATTTAGAAAAACAAATAAGCTAATCACTGACAACCATAATTTACTCTAAAGATCTGGTTTGAGAAAATAAACAATAAGATCACATAGCCATAACTGCATCTGCAAATGAAATTATTTAAAAAAAAAAGTCGACAGAAATTAGCAACAAAACCCACTTTAGAATATTAAAAAAAAACATAGAAAAATATACCACTTTATCATATATATACACTTTTATGAAGGTAAATACAGACCTTGGAAAACTTAGGGGCGGATTTGGAGATCCGGAGACCGGAAGAGGAAGGTGTGGGAGTTGTAGGGCGGCGGCAGTCGTTGCCTGAAGGAGAAACAGGAGAGTGAGGGACAGCATCCGAAGAAAACCTTGAAGGAGCATTAGTAGTATCACGATGATGTGTAATGGATGATGATGGAGATGAATCTTCAAGCTTTTGATGGGGTACATACAAACACATGTTCAAGCCAAGAGCCAACTTTGCTTTCCTCCATTTACTCCCCATGATAACAAAACGGGAAAGGAGACGAAGAAATGTTTTCTCTTTCCAGTTTCAAGATTTTGTGTTTAGGGTGGGAAACCGATGATGAAGAAGCTGTTAGGCAGAAGTAGCATTCTGGTTGAAACTAAACACTTGGGATTGAAGCGGTTGTAAGATGAAATAGAAGGCAAGCATTTGTTTTGAGGATCTTCGTTGTAAATATATATAATATATAAGATTTTGAGTGAATTACAAGTGAGGTTATTTCAAGCTTTTGACCTTTTTGGCCTTTTGGCTATGGGAGATTGGTCAGAATAATTACACCACCAATTGTGACTCGGTAGTTGGATTTTTTTAATTAATCATTAGTATCTGATTTATTGATCGATTAATCCAGATCGAGTATTGCAGAATTGAAGCCGACCCTTCCAACCCAGTTTATTCCATTTGCAAACGTAAGGATTCAAACTCATGATCTTGTTTAAAGGATCTAATGTTTCATCCCACTAAATCAACTGGTTGTTGGTTCGGTACTTTGGATCTTTAATTTCCCTTAAATTGTTAGAATACGATTATGTTATTATTCATATATACAGTATACTATCCATTTTTTTAAAAAAAATTGGAGAATGATTATTAATTGAATACGACAGATTTTAGATAAAGGATTGGGAAATTCGGCATCTCCCCACTCAATTGAATTTCAATAAAGGATAATCAAAAATAATATTCAACTTTTAATAAATTAAAATGTTTATTGAGAATTTAAAATAATAATAAATTTATGTTTAAATTAATATCATGATATATATATATATATATATATATATATATATATATATATAGTCCCGGATGCTTATAATAATTAGTTTAGGGATATTTTATCCAATAATTATTTTAAGAATTTATAAATAGTTAATATTATTTTTATTAAATAAATGATTTGTTATTTAATATAGTTAATTTAAATAAAATTATCTTAATATTATTAATTTAAAATTTTCTTTAATAATAAGATTTTAAGATTGAGCACTATCTGACTTATTAACATGAATGATACAATTTATTTTGATTTATTCGATAAATTGTGTTTGATTTATCTAATACAAAATGTAAATTTATAATGTTTAAGTGAGAATGATAAGATTTTGTGTAATTTTTTATCAAATTATTCATGTGATATATTTTTTAGTAAATTAAAGATATCATTAAAAATATTTACATAGAAATCTAAAAATTTATTTGTATTATTTTTTATTAATTTGTGATAAGTACAAAGTAGTACATATTCAAAAAATTTCAATCGTTTGTCATTGAACACTCGTACTTTTGACATTCATGGTGCTCGAATTCAGAATCTCAAGAAATAACAACAATTCTTTAGTACTGAGATCGCACGATTCGTGCTTGTATTATATTATTTAATCAAAATATAAATATATTATTCTAAACAAATTATCACTCTAACACGATCTCTTGCACCAATAAAAATTTGGTAATTTTGGCATAATATTCTAGAGGCTCAAATTATTTTGAGATATACAGGTAGTGAGAAACTATTTAAGGATTTAAGGACCTAAGACGTTCTGGTATAGTGGATTAGGAATTTAATTCGTTCAACTCACAAAATGGGTTTTAATTTAAAAAATTATATGTTATAAAATTTGTCATGCCTACGACAAGTTACTAATTTAGTATGATTAGGGATAAATTTAGCTAGGGTGGGTGAGGGTGACTATCCCCTAAAAAATCTATATATTTAGATTTTTTTATATTTTTTTATTAAAAATATATTTTCGTCGTCTTTAAAATTATACAATCTTATATTACCTTAAAATTTTATAAATTTATTACCTCTAACATAAAATTTTACGTTTATCCTTAACTATAACAAATATAGTAGATACTAAATATTATTATTTTTTTAACTCAACCAAAAATACCTTTAAAAAAATCTAACCGTTGAGGCACACGATACGATTCTCTTCGGGCGCACGATAGCAGGTCTATCGGACCCAACGATTCTCGTCCCGTTTGCCGGAAATTCAGCCTGTTTTCCTGAGCGATTCGTCTGCCTAACACTTTCCATTCCTTCATCCATCGAGCAATGGATTGGCGTAATCTATTCGGGTGTCAAGCAGGGCACGAACTGAACTATTTCCCCCCAAAAAAGAGCGATAAACCCCAAATCGTTCATCCTCCCCTTGAGGTCCTAGAGGCTGGTACGGCTGAGTGGAAAAACTCCCTGGTGGGTCAGTTCTTAGGGGCTGCTCCGAATTTCTTCTCACTCTAGCGAACCATCGACAAACTCTGGAACCAGTCTTCGACAGGAGCACATGTACAGGTAAGTCTAGCAGGTAAAAATCTCTATATTTTCAGCTTCAATTCTGATGTTGCTAGGGATTGGGTTCTTGAGAATGGCCCGTGGCACATTCTCAACAAACCTTTAATTCTTCGTAAGTGGGAACCCAATATGCAGAGACTGAATTTTGATCTTTCCAGATTGCCTCTATGGATTCACTTATATAACGTTCCCTTAGAACTATTCTCAAGAGAAGGCCTTAGTTATATAGCCAGTGCTCTTGGAGTTCCATTATCAATGGACTCAATTACTGCTTCGAAAACTAGGCTAGAATATGCTAAGGTATGTATCGAAATAGGAGCTAAGGAAGATATACCAGAAACTGTTGAAGTTATTCTTGCAAATGGAAAAACTATCACAATCTTTGTCGAAGTTCCTTGGTTCCCTTATAGATGCAGGAAATGTAGTACTTTTGGTCATTCTGATAAAGAATGCATTATCAAACAATTACTGCCCCTCCACAATCTAAAATCTGGAGAAAAAAGTCACCTCTCACTGATAAAAAAACAGAAACTTTAGAAACCTTGAAGGTCTCTCTGCCTGACTCTCCATCCTCAAAGGAAAATGATAATTCTGTTGATAACATTATAATAACAGAACCAAAATTTTCTAATTCCCTAAAGGACCAATCTGTTCATACTGAATCCTCTAATCACCTTCCTAATGATGATATTAATTTTGTTGATTTAATAACAGAACCGATTCCTCTTGGCGAAGAATTAGTTAATGATGATAATGCACAAGCTCAAGAATCTGCACCCAATCCTAATGAAACCCCTTCAAATCCTAAAAGAGGTAGAGGTAGGCCTTTAAAGATTAAAGCTAAATCAACTTTAAGAGGCTCAACAAACAGATTCAAAATTCTCTCAACAGTTGAAGAAAATTCTTCATTAAACGAGCTGCCAGTAAAGAAAACAAGGCCAACTGCTGTTGGAGTTGCTAAATTAATCAAAGAGCTAAAGTCAAAAAAGAAAGAACAAATCTCAAAAGTCAAAAGTACCTCAGAAGGAAATTCAGAGGGTTCATCCTCCTCAATTTCCCAATGTTAATTTGTTTTTGGAATATCAGGGGATTCAATAATCCTCAAAAACAGAAAAAAGTTCTGAACCGTGCTAATCTCTTTAAAGTTGATATTCTTTGTCTGATAGAAACTAGGGTTAAACCTGAAAATTCCGCGAAAATCTTCAATACTACATTAGGGAGTTTGAATGTTCTCACTAATTATGAATCTGCTATTAATGGTAGAATATGGCTTCTATAGAAAAAAGGAATCGATATTTCTCTCTGCCATTCTACTGACCAAAGCATTACTACAAAATGTCTTTTTAACTACACTCCTTTTATTATCACTGCTATTTACGGTAGTAACAGTGGTTCTTCTAGAAAATTTCTTTGGCAGTACCTCAGAAATCTTGATACTAGGTTTGGGTCTCTCCCATGGATTATGGGAGGTGACTTTAATACCTATCTTCACCATAAAGAAAGCTCTGATTCTCTAATTCTCGAACCTTATTCTTCCTCTGAAATGATTGACTTTCAAGAATTGGTTCAAGAGCTTTCTCTTTATGATCACCCTTTCTTTTGCCCTACCTATACTTGGAGCAATAAACAAAAAGAAATGTATCTTGCTAGAAAGCTTGATAGAGTGTTGATTAACACCCTCTGGGCTACTTCTTTTCAGAATTCTTTTGTAGAATTTACAGCCCCTGGCCCTTCAGATCACTGTATGGATCTTACCTGGATCAATAAAGAGATTCAAATCAATAGGCCTAAGCCTTTTAAATTTTTTAATTTCTGGTCTAAGCACCCTAATTTCCTTGAACATGTCCTCCATTCCTGGCAGCAACCTTGTCAAGGAAACCCTATGCAGAAATTGTTTCTCAAGCTAAAACGCCTTAAACCTTGCTTGCGAAAGCTTAACAAGGATAGTTATAGTGATATCTCTGCTAGGGTATGGCTTAAAAAGATTGAACTGGAACAAATTCAGATATCAACTCTTAATGGAAACAATTCTTTAGATAAAGAATTGAGTGTTCATAAGGAACTGATTGATTTAGAGGAAACTGAGTATATGTTCATTAAACAAAAAGCGAAAGTCCAATGGATCAAAAATGGAGACAAATGCACCAAACTTTTTCATTCTGCCATAGCCTCTAAAAATAAACGAGACACCATAAGGATTCTTATTAATAATGAGGGTAAAAGGCTAGAGACTTACGATGATATGGCTAATGAAATAATTGATTTCTTCCACCATCAACTAGGTGCCAATGATCCTAAAGTTCAACCTCCTGACCCTTCTTCCTTGAGAAACTTGCTTCAAATCCATCTGCCTACTGACGCTACAACTGATCTAATTAAAAATGTTACTAATGATGAGATCAAAGAAGCTTTATTTAATCAAGGGAACGACAAAGCTCCGGGCCCTGATTGTTTCACTCCTCACTTTTTCAAACATTCTTGGTCAGTCATAGGGAACGACTTTATTGATACTATCAAGTATTTCTTTCAAGAGTCTAAGATCCATCCTGCTTTTAATTCCACCATCATTGCCTTGATTCCTAAAATCCAAAATCCTAGTAAAGTTAAGGATTTTAGACCCATCTCTTGTTGCTTAGTAGTCTACAAAACTATTAGTAAAATCCTAGTCAAAAGAATGAATTTGTTGTTGCCTGACATTATATCCCTCAATCAAACCGCTTTCGTGAAAGGTAGATCTATCATTGACAACACCCTCCTTGCTCAAGAATTGGTCAAAGGCTATGGTAGAAAGAATATTTCTCCAAGATGTGCCCTTAAAGTTGACTTACAAAAAGCCTTTGATTCCCTTAACTGGGATTTCATCTCCTCCATTCTTAGAGCCATTGGACTACCTCCCATTTTCACTAAATGGATTGAAACTTGCTTCAAAGAAGCTAGATATTCCATATCTTTTAATGGTAGTCTAATAGGGTACTTCAAGGGTCAGAGAGGTATTAGACAAGGAGACCCCTTATCTCTAATCCTTTTTATGATAGCTATGAATACCCTATCTAAAATTCTCAATCTTGCTGCAGCTAGAGGTATTTTTGGATACCACCCTAAATGCAAAAAACTTGGTATTACTCACTTATCTTTTGCTGATGACCTCTTAATCTTTTGCAAAGGCAATCTTGATTCTATTGCTGGAGTGACAAGTGTTCTAAACAATTTCTATGTTTTATCTGGTCTGAACCTCATTGTTAACAAAACAGAATTTTACGCGGCTGGTATTCCTGATAGAACCCTGGACTCCATTAAATCTGTCACTAGCTTCAAACAAGGTTTCCTGCCTGTTAGGTACCTAGGAGTTCCTCTAGTTACTCGGAAGCTTACTGAAAAAGACTGTATACCTCTCTACGATAATATTATTCGTAGGCTTCACCATTGGCCTGGTAAAATTTTAAGCTATGCTGGTCGTCTTGAGCTTATTAAAATTGTTCTATACAATGTTGTTAACTTCTGGAATAGGCAATTTATCATTCCTCAGAAAGTTATCAATCGTCTAGAACAACTTTTCTCTCGGTTTCTTTGGAAAGGTAATGATACTGCTGCTAAAGGTGCAAGGATTAGCTGGGATAGACTGTGCTGTCCTAAATCTGAAGGAGGTATCGGGTTGAAGAACATTCATTCCTGGAATAAAGCTTGCATGTTGCAACTAATACGGAAAATAATGGCTGGAGAGGGCTCTCTATGGGTTGCTTGGATCCATTGCTATGTTATTAAAAATAATGATCTTAACGACATTAATGTTAATTCTTCCCACAGTTGAACCATCAGAAAATTGATGAAAATAAAAAGTGAAGTGTTGAACTATGTTTTGATATAACAATTTAAGGCAAAATGGTTTTTGGACTTGAATTAAATTTACAAAATGTTTTTGGACTTAATTGAATTTATTCAAAGTTTTAAAAGGTTTCAAAAATAATTCAAAGTCCATTAAAATCGGATTTGAGCCAAAATGCTAAAGGGTGTCAAAGTGCATCCATGCATCCCTGCAGTGCATCCATGCATCTGCACTAATGCATCGATGCATCAGGCCATGCATCCAAACATCGAATGCAATTAGTGCATCAATGTATCCTTTCCATACATCGATGCATCCTTGCCATGCATCGATGCATCCTGCCATGCATCCATGCATCAAGGCTGCAATGGCTAGTAACGGCTAGTTTATTTGAATTTAATGAAAGGGTATCGATGCACCTTGATCATGCATCGATGCATCATGTTATGGGCAGCCTTTTTGAGTAGAAAAATCATCCCCAAACGACTCCAAAACATCCCCAACGGCTATATACAATATCAAACACATTCCAAGCTATAAATACAAGCTGAGGACACTTGAAGAAGTAAGAGAACAACTATCCAAGCAATCAAAGACAAGAGAAGAGTTTTTCATTCTTGTTTCATATTTCTCTTGTAAATATTTTGTTCTTGTGAGCTCAATCTTGTAAACACCTACCTTAGAGAGGTTTTCTTGTTTACATTTTTTATCCTTTTGTAAAGGGGAAAGGTTCTAGTTTATCCCGTGTAAAAGCTAGGGAAAAGTTCTAGTTTAACCCGTGAAAAACTAGGGAGTTGTAAGGTTATCTCTTTGTCCTCAAAAGAAATAACAAATTAGTGAATTTGTTGGAAAATCCTTGGTGAGGAGCTAAGGTAGTGGATGTAGACTTTGGTTGAGAAAGTCGAACCACTCTAAATCACTATGCAATTTTATATCTTTCAATCTCCTTACTCCCTAAACACAAAACCGTTCCGACCCCTCTTTGCAAACCTTTCCGGTTGTCGATTCGAGCGTCCGAAAATCCCAACAATTGGCATCAGAGCCTAACTCGTTAAGAAGGTTTAACCACCTTGAGACAATCCTATAAGACGCTCTATCAATTCCCGATACAACCGAGAAGATGGCTTCCACCTCCGGCTCGTTCCACATGGAAGACTCCCTACCAACCGACAAGCCTCCATACTTCAATGGAGTCAACTATCGTCATTGGAAGAAATTAATGAAAGTATTCATCCAATCCAATGATCTTGATGCATGGGAGATAATCGAGAACGACTACTCTTCTCCAAAGAAGAAGGAGAAGAAGCGGAGTGACAAAGAACGAAAGAAACTCAACTTAATGCCAAGGCCATGCACATGGTGTTGTGTGCATTTGGTCCTGAAATCTATGAAGGAGTTTCTTCATGTTCAAGTGCCTAGGAGCTTTGGAATAAGCTCGAGGAAATCCATGGAAACAAGAAAGAAGAACCAACAAAGGTGGTGTCTCTATTGGCTAATGAAAAGCCCGAGGTATCTTCTAACTCAAATGAATTTAATTCTTATACGTTTGATGAGTTACAAGATGCTTTTAATAGGTTATATTCGGAGTTTGAGACCATGAACTCCAAATATAAGAAAATGATTTCAAAATTTAAAATCGATAATGATTTTCTTTTGAAAACAAAAATATATTTTGAAAGCCAAAATGAAATTTTGAAAATGGATTTAGAGCTTTCAAAAATAAAAATTGAAAGTTTTGAAAAAGAAAATTTTGATTTAAAAGTTAAGCTTGAATGCTTAACAAAAGAAAAAGAAATCATTTTAAATAATTCATTTAGTTCAATAATGACAATATGTTCACATTGTCATTATCATGGTAATAAGAAACATACTTGTCATTTGAAGAAAGGAAAACATTTTAAAATTAGGCAAGTATGGGTTCCAAAAGGAACAAGGGGCATTGTAACTAACGTTCAAGGATCCAAAGCAATTTGGATACCAAAATCTACTTAAATGTCTCTTGTAGTTGTGTGGAAGCAATTGTGATGAAAATGATGATATTCAAGATGCTCTAGCCACACATGAAAAAGGAATGGGTAACCTCTAAGCTTAATACTTTTAATTTTGGTTATTTGGTTGCTCATTTGATTTTAAGCATGCATGAGTTTTGGTTTTAAATGATTATGCATCATTGTTTTAATCTCATGTATGTTGAAAAGATGATTATGATGAACATTTTAAAGTTATATTAATTTTTGAGAATTTTTAGTTTATCATAATGAATTTTGGTCACAATTGGTTTTAAATGCAAATGATATCTCTCTAACAATTGATATCAAATTTCAAAATACTTTGATTTTATAAATTTTAATTTTTGGCCTAAATTTGAATGTTTATGCATGTGGTATAAATGAAAATGATATCTCTCTAGCAATTGATATCAAATTTTTCAAAATGCATAACATTTTTGGAAAACTTTATGCAAATGCACTTAATTTTAACAATTGGTATTAATATCAAATTTCAACAATTGGTATTGCATAAAGTATTTTAGACTTGGATATATTGAATTTCATGTGCCTCTAACATGTTTGTTATTCTTTGTAGAAATTCAATATTTTGTTTAAGTGTCATGAACTTAAAAGCTAAATTTTGTTTGGAATGCATTTATTGAGGGGGAGCTTTGATTTTTCAAATGATTTTTAAATGTCAAATTTACTACTTACTCTCCAAAGTTATTTTGAACTTCAAAGATTGAATTATTTTTTATATAACAAAAAGGGGGAGAAGTTTGGTTTGAAAAATTCAATTTCTTAATGAAAAAGGGGGAGCATAACATTTTCATATATTTTCCAACAATTGGTAACAATTGATATCTTTTTCATTAAACAATTTATTAAGGGGGAGTTTTGCCAAAAACAATTTTTCAAATGTTTTGTTATATCAAAAAGGGGGAGATTGTTGAACTATGTTTTGATAAAACAATTTAAGGCAAAATGGTTTTTGGACTTGAATTGAATTTACAAAATGTTTTTGGACTTAATTGAATTTATTCAAAGTTTTAAAAAGTTTCAAAAATAATTCAAAGTCCATTAAAATCGGATTTGAGCCAAAATGCTAAAGGGTGTCAAAGTGCATCCATGCAGTGCATCCATGCATCTGCACTAATGCATCGATACATCAGGCCATGCATCCAAACATCGAATGCAATTAGTGCATCGATGCATCCTTTCCATACATCGATGCATCCTTGCCATGCATCGATGCATCCTTGCCATGCATCGATGCATCCTACCATGCATCCATGCATCAAGGCTGCAACGGCTAGTAACAACTAGTTTATTTGAATTTAATGAAGGGGTATCGATGCACCTTGATCATGCATCGATGCATCATGTTATGGGCAGCCTTTTTGAGTAGAAAAATCATCCCCAAACGACTCCAAAACATCCCCAACAGCTATATACAACATCAAACACATTCCAAGCTATAAATACAAGCTGAGGACACTTGAAGAAGTAAGAGAACAACTATCCAAGCAATCAAACACAAGAGAAGAGTTTTTCATTCTTATTTCATATTTCTCTTGTAAATATTTTGTTCTTGTGAGCTCAATCTTGTAAACACCTACCTTAGAGAGGTTTTCTTGTTTACATATTTTATCCTTTTGTAAAGGGGAAAGGTTCTAGTTTATCCCGTGTAAAAGCTAGGGAAAGGTTCTAGTTTAACCCGTGAAAAACTAGGGAGTTGTAGACTTTGTTGGAAAATCCTTGGTGAGGAGCTAAGGTAGTGGATGTAGACTTTGGTTGAGAAAGTCGAACCACTCTAAATCGCTGTGCAATTTTCTATTTTTCAATCTCCTTACTCCCTAAACACAAAACCGTTCCGACCCCTCTTTACAAACCTTTCCGGTTGTATATTCGAGCGTCCGAAAATCCCAACATGAAGCCTATCCAAATTTAACTGTTGGTGCCACGAAAACAAAAGATTTATGGGAAAATATAAGAGTTCATAGAGACAAAGTTTTCTGGCATAAGGTGATTTGGTTTCCACTACACATCCCAAAGCTAAGCATTATCTCTTGGATGGCAATTCTGGATCGTCTTCCTACTCGTGATAGACTTATTAAAATGGGTATTGTGACTGATAGTTATTGTATTTTGTGCAATCAAGACCACGAATCTAGAAATCATTTATTTGTTGACTGTATTTACGCTACTTCACTATGGCATTCTATTATGAATCTATCTAGCATGAGAGATACTTACAGGTCTTGGGATTCAAGGCTTCATTGGGCTGCTCAAACTTGGAAGGGCAAATCTCTTATTTCTACCATATTGAGGATCGCCTGGACTGCTTTCATATACTTCATTTGGGAGGAGAGAAACAGAAGAATTTTCAACAGAGGAACAAGAACAACAGACCAACTTCTAAAGGCTATTAAGGAGCTTGTTCGTTTCAAACTCAGTGCCAAAGGTTTTAATAGACTGGACTATGTTAATTCTAGACTTTGTAATTATTGGGGTATAGACTAATTCTGTAAATATGTGTTTATACTCCCAATTGGGATGACAGTTGTATGATGAACCATTTCTATTGGGTAATAAAATTCTACTTATAAAAAAAATATTATTTTTATCAAAACACGTTTCCCTGATTCTTTCTCTCGTCCATAGTATTTCCTTAAATTTACAATAAAAAAAAAACACTTGGTTATAATTTATTTCTTATATCACGGCTTTGAAATTTGGCCTCAAATTTTACTTTTTTTCCATCATTGCCACTGACTTAATGCCGGCCATCTCGTGCATTTTCTTACCTTTTATATTTCGCTCTTGTATTTTTTTTTAGGTTGTGTTGAAGTTTTTGATCGATGGTTTATGCTCTTATTCAAAAGAAATTTTGAATGAGAAAGAATTCATGATATTAATATGAATTTTACTTTTTTATAAAAAAAAAATTGAAATTCAAACTTAGAACAAAAATATATGCGGTTACTCTTAAAACAGATGTACATAACAGTGGTGTGGTTAGTGTGGAATCCAATTAGTCAAAGTTGTTAATTAAGACGGTCCAAAAAAAATCAACTGGCAGTCGTTTTCTCAGCTTTATCTACGAATTGCAGTTATGATTTTACTCTAAAAGAATGCTGCTTTGTCTTCTATTTATACATCAAAGATATTATTTTCAAAAATAAAATAAAATTCCAATTAGTTTACATGGATGATGGGATGGCTAATCAAAAACTCATATAATTACTCTAATAAATATAACCATTTTCCTTTTACACAGTACTTGCACACCGACTAGCGAAAACCAGTGATGTAAATGCGTAAGCCAGAGTCTTACCTAATAAATTACTCTAATAAATACAAATAGTTAAAGAGGGTGGATTTGCTCATCCAACTTGGGGGTTGCTCAATAACTATTCTAGCAACTTGTTCCTATTAAATATAAAAATTGATTAAATTATCATTTTCTCCTTTCTAGCTACCAGTAAGCCCATAAACCATTTTAAAGTGAAACGGATTTGAAACTCATTTTACTCATTTGAAGGAATTGACTGATCGCCATAAATTCTTTATCTGGATCAAGGAAAAAGAAATGTGAGCAAAGGTTGCAATCTACACTTACAGGTTCTTCCAAGAAAACCCATCATTAATATTGATAACCTACTGCTACCTAATTGGACTATCGATGGGGGAAATTAGGTCGTATAAGTGTTTTGATTATAGTACTAAATTATTTTTATGTTCAAATAACTTGCCTTTCTTTAGTTTGGTTATAAGAGCTTTGTAATTTGCAAAAGGCTTCTATTCAATTTATTATTTTTATTGTAGGACCCCATTGGTTGAATTTATCATAATAGTATGACAAAACTCTAAAATCTGAATTTAATTAAGTTATAAAACAAATTTAATAGAGGAGGAGAGAAAAGGGAAAATGTGATTGTGATGGTCCAGGACAAGAATGGGTGGTTTAAAAACAATGGCCACTCATGGCAATTGGAGTTTGGGCAATGGTTCCACTCATTACCCCAATTGCAAATCAAAGGGTTACATTATTATATTTTTGGACTCTGCTTTCACTAACCGTTGGTTTGATGGGATTCAAATGCCAACAAGTTTCATCATCCCATAGTATTGTATATGTTCAAAGAATTTGCCTTACAAGCTTAGCCGAAGAGCTTGAATCGATGGTTCGAGTCAATTCACTGTATTTGATTGTGTTTCCCCTCGGGAAAAGCCCTGCAATATTTTTTTGTTGAGTTTGCCCCAGAAAGTGTAGCAAATTTAGGGTTACAAAATGACCCACTAATAGAATTATTTATTCACTCTCTCACCCACTCACAGTGGGCACGGGGAAGAGGTTGGAAACATAAGTGGGGGGTCTCAAAAGGAGTTAAATAATAAAATATGGATCCTGCTGTCTTGGGTCCCTTGTGCATGTTCTCTTGCAGGGAAGAATAACTTTCGCATCTAAAATAAAACACAATTTACATAAACAAGACAACATACGTTTAATATAATCCCCCCTGCTTGTTTCCCTATAGACAATCTCACATGCTTTATCATTCTTTTACTACCTTGTTTATCCTATCATTTTATTGAATCCCTAGGCTACTTCGAAACGACAAGTACATGGATTCCGATTCATTTAATTATTGATAGAATGTTCAATATTTAATTTTGTTGACCCGTTTTTCTTATGAATACGACTAAATATTCAATTTTAGAAATATATACTTTTATTGGATAATGCAGAAGTTGTTTATGGAAGTAATCTTGCAAATTTCAGTTGAATCACGTAAATGGTTGTGTATTGGTTTCTCTTTTAGTGTATTTTTGTAAAGACTTAAGACGGCGGTTAGGTTGATTGAAATGGAAGACAGGAAACATGCGTATAATTATGAAAGATGCATTATCAATCCTGGAAGGCCTAACATTTATTTAATAGATGGGGGTGCAGCAAAGTTTGAATGGGAAGCAGAGGTGGTGGTGACAGGCTGTAAGGAATAGCCTAATTCTGACTCACTTGGTGGATTTGCTACTTTTCCAAAACTAAAAAAGGTGGTGAAGTGACGTCAATGGCATGCCTGAGTTGAGAACCACATTCCCAAAAACTCTGGATCAAGTCGAATGAATTGTACGTGGTTCATAGGTAATCTTATAATTTTGGACGCAGTCGACACCAATATGTTAAGAGAAAGAAACCAAATTTGTGTAAATAAACACTCTTTGTTCCTTCAACTTGATGATTACAGCAGTCCAAGTCAATGACGAACAGGTCTAAACAATAAGCAACCCCATTATATGGATTTAGAAGCAACACATTTGGCATTGTTTTTCTGAACTACAGCTGTTTGTATCTTTCATTTTCACTATAGCACGAGAACCAACAGCAAATACCCACCCGCTAGTAATTTAGTATTAATTTGAGGATAAGAATATGAAAGTTCGGTCAAAGACTTAATTCTGAGCGGATGGATTAGAGCTTCAAAGTCAAACCAACTAGCTGCCTAAATTTCTTATCAGTACCGTGCGATGATATCGGGTTCCAAAATCAATTCAATTTTAATATTCCTAAGTTATTTAGAATTTTCTTTGTTTGGTTGGATGTCAAACCCAACTTTGATCACAAGTTTTAAGTCGACATTTACCGAATTTGTTTTGTCTACTTTACCAAATTTGGGTATGCTTGAATGAGATTATATTTTATATGATGACGATTTCAGTCTTCTTCTTTTTTTCTTTTTGGGTAATTCAGCATTTTATTACCACAACAGTAAGGTTTTGATACAACCAATAACCAATCAACAAAACATAACAGCCTAATTACACAACAATGATTGGTTATACTATACCTCAAGCATTACAAAGGGATAAGCTAGTACTATCTAGTCTATTTATGGATCTGTCCCTTAGACGAATTGCAACCACATCGACAATTTCTTTAAGAATAACGTCAGCAGATCGAAAACGACCCTGAAATAATCTCTGGTTACGTTCCTGCCAAAAGAAGTAAATGAAGGCATTCCACGAGATCTTCAAAATGGCAATTAAGAGGGACTTTCCTTTCCAAGAGGAGCAAGCACGAGCTACCATTTCATCCCAAGTCAAAGCATAAAAGTTCATCCCATTCATGTTAAGGATGGATTTCCATATACCAATAGCCAATAAGCAATTAGAGAAAATATGATCTCTAGTTTCTTGATGAGTGCTACAGTTTATACATAGTCCATCCGTGCAAATTCCCATTCTTTCTAAACGATCTCTGGTTGGTAATTTATTCAAAATGGCCATCTAAGCAATCAAGCTATGCTTTGGAATATGCAAAGGATACCATATTAGACGCTGCCAAATAACCTTCTGCACTTACGGTCGAATGTGCTCGCATATTTCCTTAGTACGCATGAAACCCGAAGCAAAAAAAAGAGCAGCAGTAGGTCTCAATTTCAGAATTCTTTTGAATCCCCAACTAACATTTGTTCCAGCCTCGAATTGCCAGAAATCCTGTCCTTTAAGAATGTAATTGTGTAACCACGCAACCCACAATGAACCGTTACCAGCAAGAACCTTCCTAATGAGGCTTATAGTGCATGCTCTTTTCCAAATTGATGTATTAATCAGACCTAAACCACCTTCTAATTTGGTGAGGCACATACGATCCCAGCTTACCCGGGCTCCAGTTGCAGGTTTGTCTTCGTCTTTCCAGAAGAACCTTGCGCAAAGTTGGTCGACTGCTTTTAGAATCGAGTCTGGAAGGAGAAGCTGTCTGCTCCAGAAATTACTGATGTTGAATAGAACGGTGCGAATTAATTCCAGTCTGCCAGCGTAACTAAGGTTCTGGGTGGACCATTGATGCAATCGCTGCTTTATTTTCTCAAGAAGAGGTTCATAGTCCTTCATAGTTAGCTTGCGAGTGATTAGAGGGATACCGAGGTACCTAACAGGAAGGGAACCGGACTTGAAACCAGAAAGACGCTTAATATCCGACAGTTCCCTTGGAAGAATACCCGCCGTAAAAAGCTCACATTTGGAAGAATTAAGCTTTAGCCCTGAAAATTCATAGAATTGATCAAGGACACTTAAAACACCACCAACCGAACCAATATTACCTTTGCAGAAAATCAGTAGGTCATCAGCAAAAGAAAGATGTGAAAGCCCGATCTTCTTGTATTTAGGGTGAAAACCAAAGATTCCTTTTGAAGCAGCCAAGTTTAGCATTTTTGAGAGCACATTCATAGCGAGGACAAACAAATATGGGGATAGGGGGTCTCCCTGCCTTAGACCTCTAGCTCCTTTAAAATAACCAATCAAGGAGCCATTGAAGGAGATTGAGTATCTAGCTTGAGAAAAACAAACTTCAATCCAAGTAATAAATCTTGGAGGGAAATTGAGGGTTGTTAGAATAGAAGAAATAAAGTTCCAATGCAATGTATCAAAAGCCTTGTGTAAGTCGATCTTCATAGTGCATCTAGGAGAGATGGATTTCCTACCATAACCTCTAACAATCTCCTGAGCAAGAAGAGAGTTGTAAATGATGTTGCGCCCTCGGATAAAAGTAGTTTGGTTCAATGATATAATCTGAGGAAGAAAATCAGTCATTCTGTTGACCATAATTTTAGAGATAATCTTGTAGATAACGGAACAGCAGGAGATAGGCCTGAATTCTTTGACAGTTGTTGGATTTTGTACTTTAGGAACAAGTGCAATTATAGTTGAGTTAAAGGCTGGGTGAATATGAGAGTTGCAGAAGAAATAATTAACAACCTCAATAACATTTTCACCCACAATGGACCATGTTTTCTTGAAGAAGTAAGGTGTGAAACCATCCGGTCCAGGAGCCTTTTCATTGCCTTGGCAAAAGATGGCATTGTGGATTTCTTCATTCGTAATATCCTTAACAATAGCAGAAGCAGCTTCGATAGGCAAAGAAAATTCAAGAATGTCCTGAAGGGAAGAAGGATTAATATCCTTAACCATAGAATCAGTAGTACCAAGCATATTAGTGAAAAAAGAAGTAACTTCATTGGCAATGGCATCGAAAGTTTCAAGCCTATTCCCTCTTTCATCAACTAGGACTCTAATGGTATTCCTTTTGTTTTTAAAAGCCACAATGGAATGAAAAAATTTGGTATTTTTGTCACCATCTTTAATCCATTGAACTTTAGCCTTTTGTTTGAAGAAAAGTGATTCAGCTTCTTCAAGAGAGTTCAACTGTTGTTGAATGTCAAGTTCTTTCTGTAAGGCTTCCTCTCCTCTAAGAGTGAGCAATTGCTGATTCTCCAACTCCAGTCGCTTGGATTTAACTCTATCAGAGATGTTGTTAAAGTTTTCTTTGTTAAACCTTCTGAGACAAACTTTAAGTCTTCTTAGTTTTGTGAACAGTACCATCATAGGATTGCCATGAGTATCTTGAGTCCAAGATTGCCTTACAACATTGAGAAAGTTGGGATGGCCAGCCCAAAAGTTAAAAAATTTGAAAGGCTTAGGCTTGGTGGCATGGTGGTCTTTCGAAAGCCACATAATGGCCATGCTATGGTCAGAGATTCCAGGAGCTAAGAATTCCACAAAAGATTGGTGGAAGGAGGAAGCCCAGCTAGGATTTATCATAATTCTGTCGAGTTTCCTAGACAAAAAAAATTCTTGTTGTTTATTACTCCAAGTGTATTTAGGCCCAAAGTAAGGATGATCCAGAATAGCAATCTCTTGAGTGAGGTCATGGAAGTCTTTCATTTCAGATGTGTAGTAATGGCCTAACAGTTCATGATCAGAGCTTTCATGTGAATGAAGGAAGATGTTGAAATCCCCTCCTAGAACCCATGGGGTCTGATTAACAGTAGAATTAACCTCCTTAAGATTGAGCCAAAGTTGCCTTCGAGATATTCCATCATTGCTTCCGTAGATTGCAGAATGCCAAATTGAGAGCAGTTTCCGTGGGAGACCTCCGACAATCAGAATTATGAATTTCCCACCATGGGACTCGATCCCACGATCACAAGGTTAAGAGCCTTGTGCTCTTACCAACTGAGCTGGACGGGCAATTCCTTTGCCAATTCCCTATATTCATTACAAGTTAAATAACCACTCACCACAAAATATATTCGTCCATAAAATGCCAGGCCCCGTTGCCAACTCCCTATCAATTTCTGACCTTACACTAGTAAGTTAGAAGCTCTCTTGGCTAAAAAAAAAACCAATAAGTTAAACAACATTACCTCCTAGTGATTAGAGTTAGTCACCATCCGATAAACAAATAATGTCAGTTGCTCCTTCACTCTGCTGTGCCAAGTTAGACCCACTACTTGGCACGTGCGATTCCTGATGGAACCTTGTATCCGTCCTTGAACTACTATCTGGCATCAAAAGGCCTGGGGGATTTGCACCGGCCCCATATGGATTTACGCCCGTTAAAACATCCGATGAAGGTAAACGGGAGTTGGGTGGATTTGTCAACCCTCTAGCAATTTCATGTTGCGTGCTACCAGATTGGCCTGTAGTTGATACCTGCCTGTGTACGAGGGGGTTAACATACGACAGGCGCAATGACATAGAAGCTGCAGCGTGGTTATTATGTGCCTGCAGACTTGACATTCCACCAGAAGGCAATCGGAGACTACTTGGGGAAATGGATGATGAAGACCTAAATGGCTTCAAATGTTGAGCAGGAGCACGGATTTCAGTGCCTATTTGAGGGTTTCCTGTTGAAGAGGAGATGGTAATGATACGGGGAGGTCTAGTTGGATTGCCTGAGAAAAATGCCCAAGGGTTATCAACCTGCAAAAGTGAACCAATGTTTTGTGCATTGACTACAGCAGGAGAAACAATTTGCATGCTACTAGCTGAGCCAGTGGAAGGGATCCCTGATGCAGTGGAAGGCTGCGAAGGACACATGGTTTGTGCATTGACTGCAGCATATGAAACAGTTGGTATGCTAGAAGCTGAGCCAGTGGAAGGGATACCAGAAGCAGCTGAAGGCTTTTGTATCATCTGTCGTGAAGAAAGTTGAAACAGCTGCTGCAGGAAGTTAGAATTTGCCCCTGCCACGAAAAACACACAGTAGTTAGTCAATTTGTATAACGAAACATTGCAGAAGGGAAAATCTTATTACATGCATGCATATAACGCATCTGTATTTGTATGTTCCATTAGATTTTTTAGCTATCATTTCTTTCACACATGGACAAGTCTATATGCCCAAAAGCACACAGAGAGTTAACATGCATTCTCTTTAAACTTGCAATTTAACACAGTGGTAGAAAACAGAATCTAAATTTTCTTAAGTGACTAAAACTATGCTGTGTCCCAAAAATGACCACTCAACAGATCTGTGATTGAGCAGGTAGTCAGGTACCCTAATCTGACCAAGCACCACTGCATGGAATTTTCAAGTAGATAACTAGATCATCGCTACAATTCTGTATTCTCCCATAACTCTGTTAAAATTGCCAAGTAAATGCATGATTCACCTTGCTTAGCTCCTACTGAACCAGATTCCCTAATATCTCTAGACCTGAATGCCTCGGCCAAGATCCTATTCTAGAGAACTTCACTGTAATTCACATCAAGCTCCTTTTCCTGGAGAAGAAACTCTGCTTCTTTCTCCTTAAATGTAACATCATACTTTCTACTAATCTGAGCTACAACTACCTCATTCTCCTTGTCACATTCCAATTTCAGCTGCAGCTTCTGCTCAAAAGAGAGGAAATTCTCAGCAGAAATTAAACTATACATCACTCAGTGTCAGCAGAAAAGCAAACAAGTGAACAGGAAACTAACCGATTCTTCATGAATATTGGTGGTTTGCTCTTTTTCTTTCATTATTCTTTCCATTTCAATTTGAAGTGGGTCATGATACAAAGTCAAAGGCATACGAGATGAAACAGCAGCTGCAGTCCGCAGGGGAAGGCTATTAGAAACAGATGGGATTGGAGCTTCCCTTGTTTCTGAAGCCTGCCTCACAAGCCCGTCAATAACACCATCAGTTGGTGAATCCAGAGGCTGCAATACATCTTGATTGGAAAGCTTAATATGGCAGTTGTATTTGAGTAAAACTTGGTAAGTGTAGTTTAACTTATTACATTATTTTTTTATTGAGTAATATAAATTATTATACTAATTATTTTTATTTTATAAATTAAATCGTATTTAAGTACCTTGGTAAGTTTAATTTAATTTATTGTTTTAGTTTTTTATTGTAAAAATAAATTAATTAGTCTATTTATTTTGATTTTACAGATTAAACTGTATTCGAGTGGTTTGGTAAGTTAAATTTAATTTTTTTTGTCTAATTTTTGTTTTTAATTTAAATTATAATTATTAGACTATTTATTTTTATTTTAGTTGTATTTGAGTATTTTGGTAATTTTAGTTTAAATTATTTTTTATTTTTTTATTGAGTAATATAAATTATTGAACTATTTATTTTGATTTTACAGTTTAAATCGTATTTGAGTGGTTTGGTAAGTTTAATTTAAATTTTTTGTTTTGTTTTTTGTTTTTATTGTAAATATAAATTAATTAGACTATTTATTTTGATTTAACATATTTGTTTGTTTAAATTAATTATGATTAATATTATAATTTGAAATATTTAATTTTTTTTTATAGATTTGTTGAAGCATGACAGAACAAAATGTTCTTTTGAGACTAGATGATCGACACATTTATAGTCATTTGGGAGCATCGGTATTATGATCGAATAATATATTTTATTTGAGAACGATGAATTAATTTTAATTACATGGAATAACAAATTGCATGATGACAAAAAACGAGTCATTCGTAGTCGAGTGAACACTTGCGAGAAGCCAGATGAACTTATTGTCCAGAATTTGCAAATGGTGGACTTTTACGATGTAACATATGTAACAGAATATATGTTGGTCTCGGTTTGATCAATGCATTAATTAAACGATGGAGACTAGAAACTCATAAATTTCACCTTTCGTGTGTTGAATGTACGATCACTTTTAAATCAATAAAAAATAATAAATCTTATATATCACGTTAAGTTATTTTTATTGTTTTAAAAATAAATAGCTTTCTATAATTTTAAAATAAATAATTAATAGAATTTTGTTTAGTTTAAGTCATCGCTATTTTAAAAAATATGAATTCATTAAGTAGACTCTGTGAGGAAGTGTTGTTCTTCTTTGAGGTTTCATATTCGAGTAACTGTGTTTGCAAAGTGTGTGTGCGTCATCAATGGCTAAGTAAATTGATGAACATATACAACCTTATAATCATCTCAAACTATTCAAAAAAAATTATTGAACCATAAACTATATACTATAACATTTATTTTTGAACTATAAACCATCCAAAAAAGTATTTGGTTTTTAAAAATTATTATACCTTTGGAGGTCACTTATGAAAACTACCAGTCATTCATCAGACAAAACCTATTGAAAAGATGCCCTCGTTTATTTAAATCTTTAAGGAACTATGGCCTCCTATCTAGGAGTATAGTAATCTTCGAGCTAACTACAATGCATAGACAATATTTCTGTCAGACTCACATGATCTACTAAAGTAAATCCAAAATTTGATGACTATATCTATTTATCATGCTGACTTACAAGCAACCAAAATGACTATTTGTCTAGGCTCCATCATCTAGAGTTATTATAAATACCTCTCAACAACAACTGAGAGGGGATCCCTAATTACCTTCTTTACTCTTATATTCTCACAAGAAAACATCGGTCAATGACTATTTTCTTATCGGACACACTCTCCATCCAATCTGAAAAAAATAAATTGTCAAAGGTCAACGAGACAAACATGTTCCATCAAGAAAAATAAAAATAAATTCAATATATTATATAAAAATTACTAATTATTTTCTAAAATATATATGAAAAAAGTTTGAAAATTTTCACATAATGTCAAAAAGCATAACTAAAGCTATTTGGTAAAATTAATTTTTAAAAAATATTTTTCTAAAAGTAAAAATTAAGAACTAAAAGTAATCAGATTAAATTATTATAAACGTTTAAAATTTAGAAGAAAAAACAAATATAATTGAATGCACCCTTAACTATACAAAGAATAATTTAGGAAGAAAAAGATAAAATTAAAAAGACTAAATTAACTGAAATTGGCAGCATACTATTAAAGACAATAGTAATGACCTATTGGGCTGATCTCAAAATAAAATTAAATAAAATTTCTCGCTATTTATTTCGATTTAGGCATGATATAAAGGGAAATAAAAGGTGGGTTTAATGAAAATTTGAAGTAATTAAAAATGAAAGTAATTAAATAAATAAATAAAAGTAAAATGAAATTAAAGACGAAGATTCAATATGATTAAATCAACATTGGGCTAATGCTTCTGTCTCGATTCAAATCGATCATTGAATAAGATTTTACCTCAGGGCTCAAGTCGGTTACAGTATATAGGGCCCAAACTCTATAACTTGTTTTTCTCTCAAGTGAATCGAGAATCTAAAATCAATTTTTAGATCTCAACTCTTTTGTTAATCAATTGCGACAATTGCTTACTAATTAAACGCTTTTAAGTTCTTGAAAAACCCAACTCGGAGTCTATCGTCTCAATTGAGAATCTAACCCGATTTCAGTTTCCCTTAGCGAACCGCTGCTAAGTGTGTTCATAGGAAGTCAAATATGCCACAGACCGATCCTTCCAACTATTAATCGAAACCGAAATTCAATTCCAACATGCACTTTTTGAAATGAAATCGCTTTGATTGTAAAAGGACGGTCGATTACCGATCCTTGATTTTCGTAAATTGAAAATGTAGATGTGTTTTTCGATTCTCATGACTTAGAATTGAATCATTGCTTTAGCCTTCAGCTATGGAAAACTTAGCTAAGCATGGTAGAAATCATACTTAACATTTTGAAAGAAAAAAAATAAAAAATGGAAACATTTATTAAACTAAGAAAGAAAAAACAATAGTTGAAAAATGAATTCTGAATGATAGAGTTGATTTTTTAAGCTTACCCCAATAGGATTTTTATGGTCCTAAAAAATCCTAAAAGATAAATCGTAAAATAAAAATAAAATAATTCGGTTGAGTCTTTGGTTTTCACGCCACTACTGACTGGACCTTCTAGAAGCTGCTAACTGGATGCCACGTCAGCGATGTCATGCTCAAAGTCATGCCCACTACTTAGACAATGAATCCAGAAAATTAAAAATTGCACAACTTCATCAGTTTTAACATAATTTCCAAAATTCAATGTCTTGTATCAAAAATAACCAAGTTAACAACTTAAAATAGCTAATAAATGAGTAATTGATCATAAAATAACGCATAATTTAAACACTAATCAATATATCTCTATGATCATAGCCTATATCATGTATTCCCGATCTGTTTTCGTATTTGTATATATAGTTAGATATGTTGATATAATATGTAGGGTTTGAAAAATATCGCATTCATGCACGTCTAGATGCTCTGGTGTTTGCATGAGATGACCAAATTTACATCACCTTCCGAAACACTCCAGGCTTTGCATCCCCTGGGCTTCGAAAGTTGTTACTACGATGACCTGCCATATATGTGATTGCATTAATTTTACATTTGATTGCCTCAAATATGGGCCATATTTTGGTAATGCAAGCCCATGCTATTAAGCAGACATTAAACCCTGCAATTTCAAAAACAAGATTGCCAATAATCCTTCTTACCATGAAACAGTGAAACTAAAAATTGTTCTACACATTTGGGCTTTAATTAAACCCTTCCCCGACAAATCCAAACGGCTTCTCACAAGCCGTATTACAAATAACTTCAAACGATTATTACTTCTAATTTCCAATACATTTGTGTCATCATTTTCATTCAACATTTAACATGACAAGCAAATGCTGTCAAGGTGACCTGCAACCTTGTACTAGCAGCATTTTTGTTCCGAAATTTCCGAAAACCATCACAAAGAAGAGCCATCTCATCAGTTACTCGGTTTCAACTTCAATAAGTCAATATATGCTCAACCAGAAAAGTCATCAATCAATTGACCTCCAAATTGCCTCCTCAGATGATGCTCCTGTTGTTGATATTGTTGCTGCTTCTGTTGTGCACTTTCTACATCATGCCTAAGTCCTAAGGTAAGCGATACAGCTCCAAGGCCCCCATTCTCAAGCCTGCTTTGCTCATACGGTGCAAAACCTACCAGTGAACCCTCCATGTTTGTTGGGATATGAAAATCTATCCCTGAACGTTTCTCATGATTCCAGTGTTCTACATCATGTGCGATGTCAGCTACCAGCATATTGGAGCAAGCCACTTGCTTATCAGACAATATGTTTACACATGACCTGTTGATAGATTGCTCTTCGTTAGGCCAAGTATTACGTACTTCACTAATAATAGATTTGCCATCACTTTTGCTCAAGTTCTGATTGCCTTCTGCCAAGCCTTTGCTTTCAAGCATATGTATTTCCTCCACCATCGGTTTCCAAAGCCGAACACGAGCATTTATGAACCAGTTAGACACCTGCATTAACAAATCAAAATACCATGAAGCCTAGATATTTTTAAGATATAATCTTTGCAAATCTAGGAAAGATGCTTCGATCAAGATATTAACTGTACTACATTTTAATTGGATCACATAGACAGTGTTGGTCTAAATAATTAGACAATAAACAAGAAGTAGGTAGCCCACCTGATTTCGCGATAGGCCGGTTTGAATGGCCAACATGTGCTTATCAGTGTCCGTGGGGTACCTATAAGAAAGCAGACACAGAGAAATTCGCATCAGATTACACATTTAAGAGTAATAAACTAAAATAGAAAGTGAAGAGTAGTGAGACATACGGATGAAGAAAATGTTCAAAGAGCCAAGCTCGAAGAATAGCCACCGAACGTTCCGGTAGGCCTCTCTGGGGCCTCCAGCCATGCTGTTGGGGTTCAAGGAAACTGAAGTTAACTCCACCAGATTTCTGACCCACATACTTTAGCCTAGACATATTTATATCACCTTTACTACTGTTGGTACCAACAGTTGGGGACGACAAGTCCTCCCCAAGGGCTCTTGATATGTGCCTAATCTGTTCTAAAATACCATTCCTTAGGCACCGAAAGTTCTTTGCTACTTTCTTGAGAGCCAAGGAAAAAAAAGGCGTGGCAGCACCAAGACCAGCTACGGATTCAAATGAAGAACCCACCATTTGCATCTGCTGATGGTATAGCATGTATCTTCTGCAAACCTTTCCATCGCAAGATAGACACATTATCACCAGATTATATTTGAATAGTATCACACAAAAACAACAAAAATGGTAAAAACAAAAAATAATAGAACATACACATGATCCGTTGTGAAAATTAAGATGCTTAAACAATTTTATTGATCATGATGAAATCTGATGCAATTTGGAGTTAAGTACAACAACAATAATGATGCCGGACAAAGAAAAGATGACCGAAATTATTGAAGAACCTTGACCAAATTAAACTAATCCCCTTCACTAAACTAATGCAGTAGAGGTTAGATAATTTTCCCATGTCATGCGCTCTTAACTGCATTAAGTTAATTTCTACCAAGCAAGAGGTCCAAATAACCCATCAAAAAAGGATTAGCTAGCTTGAAAAGCACTCCCGAAAGAGTGAGCAAAATAAGCTTACATATAACGAACATTTTATCAAAAATTGGTGAAAATATTAAGAGCAGAACAATGCATTTAAGCACTTGACATGCACAGCATAAGTAAAGCCGTGACGATAAGTAGCTTTGACCTTTTTGCTTTGCCAATATCATTTAGCATCACATTCTACCAATATTACTAGTTCATGCATGCAAAACATTAGATGCAATAACTATTTACATGCATTTTGCACCAAATCCGGTAACATATGATGTACTCATGATATCAAGCGACACTCATAAAAACAGTATCTCAAAGAAAACTATATTCAGAGACTGATCTATACAAATATCATGCGAAAGTATTCTCAAAACTCGATAATCCTAAATCATTAGATAATATAGATAACAAACTTAGCTATTCAGAAAGGAGTACTGTAAAAACGGTAACAATATATATATAAAAAAAACATATCTAATCGCTATAGAGTTAATAGTGAAACCTCACAAGAACACAAAAACTTAATACGTAAGAGTTGCAAAGTTTCGGGTGGGGGTCTAAACTACGTGCGCGATATCAGCAACTCTTACTGAAAAGGCAACATGCTATCCACAGACCTATCTGTGTTTGAAAAGACACTGCTTAGATAGAGGAGATTTATAACCAATCACAAGTGTTTGGGGGACAATTTTCATTACCAAATCAAATAATACCGAAATGTAAATCAAATCCAATGGAAAATGAAAATAATATTAATAGGTAAAAAGAACTAGAGAGAACACAAATATGTAAGAGCTAAAGGCTCTCATAATTAACATTCTTAATTCGGATAACAAAAAACAATCTTAATTAATGCTACTGCGGCATCTCTTCAACAGCAATAATAATAAAACATAACTTGTCCACAACAAATCGAAAAGATAATAGCGATTTGAAGAAATAAACAAAACTGTGGGAAATGACTACTATGATTTTCTAAATGACCCTTCAAATAAACCAGTTGAGAACTGTTGAGTGTTTGCATTGAATGCAGTTAACAAGCACGTACGAGTAAATTATCAGTGGATACATAGGCACTGTAATCAACAAATTCGAAAATGCAATGACCTAGCCCTAAAGTTGCATGGCATTTATAAAAAGCAAACAATGAGCATTGTATCGCTAGACGCTAATTAAAGATCATTAGAAACGCGCATAAAGATTAGGATAAATTCTACCAGCTACCCAACTTTTAAGAGTTTGCACTTTGATACAAATAAAAACTATTTCATTTTAGTCACTACAATCTATTCTTTCGTTAAAGCCACTAACGTCGACTTAATCAACATGTCGAATTTTAATAGTTATATACCCTCCAATAAAGTGGTGTCACAAGCATTAGGCAAATATTCTTTGTTGAAAATATATTAATTATATCCTAAAACATTTATATTTATTTTATGAAAATATATTAGATATACCATCAATTATAAATTATTTTATAATAAAATTTAAAACTTCAACTAAAATATTAATTAAATATTTTAAAAATATATTTATAATTTATGATTTAAAAAAATAAACGAGATAAGTTATAATAATAATAATTTAATTATAATATATATTATAAAATGTTATAAAGATGTATAATATTAATTATGATAAGTTATAACCTATATTATAAATATATTCTAGTAACATTATATATATTTTACATAATAATTTTATTTTTCTTATTACATTTTTACCTTTTTATAAAATGAAATATAGATAATTACTGCAAAATTAATTGATTAATTATACAAATTAATGTTTATATACTTAAAAAAAATTTATTTATTTTACAATTAATATGTTTTTATAAAATAAATATAATAAATTTTTACCTCATTTTAATCTCAAAGCTTTCTTTTTATCAAACATAAGATATATTCCTAAGATGATTAAATAGTTGTGCGGCGAAGCCTGATCTGGTTCCCAGATTTGCCTCTACTCCTTGTGAGAGAATATTTTCCTAATCTTTTTCTTGTCACCATCACCTTATTAAAAAATGTATTTATTCAAAAACTCAAAGCAACATGTTAACTCATATGATTTGTTTAATGGTAAATAATTAGATTGAAAGTACTTTTTAATGACATAATTAAAATAAAAAAATTCAAATTTAGTGACCTAAAACATAAGAGATCAGATGGGAAAAGAGAAACGATTACCAACCTCCTCCTGCATGTACACAAGCTTTGCCTTCTTTTGCTGGTACTCAGTCCTACAAGATTCATTAGAACAGTAAAAAGTAGAGGATGAGGCCCCTGTGTTATTTCCCTTTCTAGTTCCAGCCTCCGTTTCAACTGCAGTAGAAGCATCAGCCGAACCCGAAGCATCAACATCGCCGGAGATCCTGTCGGATGTGTTAAAGGGCTTAGTGAAATGACAGATTTCATCCAAAAGCTCTCGTGCTGGCTTCAAAAAGCTTGAATTGTTAAGAATGGTAGCATATCCAGTAAAGGGGCCAAGGGGGATCGTTTGACGATGAACGTAATTACTTGAAGCTCCACCTGCGTCTTGAATGGATTTCCCGTTAGCTTTACCTGTTGAAGATGGGTTTTGCATCGAACAAAAATTACCCGAATTTGAAGATTTTGAATCTTTAAATTCCTTCAGTTCACCACGCCTCGAGTGAAAGCCATCATAACCACACCGATCCTCCGTGAACTGAACTGCATCCACACCACAAATTTTCGATGGGAGGTTCGATGAAAGAGAAAGAGATAGACCTTGGGTAGCCAATTCACCACACCACTGTTGAGAATGCTCCACCAGTGGCTTATTCATCCAAGCACCGGCGTCACCAAATTGCAAAGGATTTGCTTGATTCCCACAGTAATCCATCCGTGAGCCTCTGTTAGCTTTGCTGATATTTTGATTTTCGCGAGAAGCATCCTCAAGTTCCTGAGTTCCAATTGTAGCACTAGTAACGACATCCTGTGGAGTATTCTGATAAATTGAAGGAGAAGCAAAATGCAAATTCCCGTAATTTGGCATTAGATATTGCGTGGCTGCAGATATGTTGCTTGACCTAGCATTATTTGACATGACTTCCCCAACAAACCTAGGGTCCTGATTGCTTTCTCTACCAGTTGATCCTCTTGCATAACCTACCATCCCATCAAAGTTATGTAGTGAATCACCGTAGACTTTAGATGAAGTACTAAATTTAGATAAATTTGGCCGTGACATACTGGAAAACGACGGTGACTCAGCGAGAATTTGCCTGTGTTCTTGAGCTGTTTGTAATTGCTGATGTAGCACTGCATCTCTTAGGGGAGGTAAAACATTAGAGCTTGATGGGACATGGAAGAAGCCTGAAGGAAAAACATCTGGATCGTACAGCAAATGATCACTTCTAACACTTCGAACATGAACAAGATCTGGGTTTAAGCTGTTGGGAAAGTTGTCCAAATGTTGAACCGGATTAGAGCCTTGCTGAACCCTCATCTTATCTCGTAGGCTTTGCTGTGCTACATGCGACGTCTCAGGTCTAAACTTGCTCATATCCATAACTAAAATCAAACTCGCTCCTTTACTTTAACGAAGATTCCGTGGATTTGCCTACCCTAGAAACTCATGAAACACCGGTTCATCTTTCATCACTAAAACGATATCAATATTCCATTTTAAAGAACGATATATGCGATAAAAAGCACCGGAAAATGACAAAGTTATATTTTAGGTACCAATAATTATCGGAACAGAATAAAAACTAAGCTACCAATGAAAGCTAAGAGAGAGAGAGAGAGCTTTGATGCACGACAAGAAGTACCCACAACATGAAGAGAAATTCATGTGAAGTAGCGCAGACAAAATTTAACTGGCAAAGCCAAAATATAAATAACAAGAAGAAAAGTCAAGGAAAGCGAGCAAATTTACTTCTCTTGTCAAACCTTGCTCATATTTTGTTACGACTTTTCTTCTTTTCATTGTTTACTTGGGTTATTAGAAACAGTCTCCAGATCCAAACAAACTAAAGCTTAACTGTTGAAATTGCTTTACATGATGCTACAAACCAAAACTTAAGCCTTCAGAAAATGGTAGGAAGAAAAACAGTGGTAACAAGGAAAACCCAGAGACCAGATCGGAGACTTACAGAGAAATACAGCGATTAAAGCAAGCCGGATGCTTTTCTTAAAAAACCAGATAAAGCTTACACCCCAAAAGTACAAAGGCAACAATGAGCTCCACGTTGATCTCTGAAAACCCTAAGTTTTCAAAGTTGACGAGCCCAGAACCATAGCCTCCTGCCAGTTTCAACTTTCAAGCTACTGAAAACCCTCCAACTTTTAAAAGCTGGTCCTCATAAAATTATATCAACAGAAGCTTCCTTCTTGCTATTCTTCAACCAACGTAATTTTTGCGTATGATTTTCTTAAGTAGAAACCGCTTCATATGGAACAATAATAAGCACTAAGATAATTTTTTTTACACACATAAAAAAAGGAAGTGAAATAATATTTCATAAAATGGACGTTCGTGTTGATATTTAAGCAAGGTTGTGTCTTTGAAACGATGGAAGAGAACCTTGGATGTAACGGAGACAGGTGAAGGGAAATGAATTGCATGTCCCCTCGTAGGGTCCCCTTTGAACCTATTTTTCAAGCTTGCTAAACACGTGGGGGCGGGATTAGAGGGAACAGCCTTGACTTAATCAGTTTAATTACCAATCAAAACATTGTTATAAGAGTCCGGCTCACCTTAATAATGAAACCTTTTCACAACTTTACGAAAAATTTTACGAACTTTAATTATGAAAATCATCTGTCATTCCATTATTCTTTCGGTAACTCCGATCAATGAGCCGGCACCAATTATTACACCCGAATAACTCCCGTTTCATGGAAAAATGAAAAGGTGCATACATATACCTAAATTAATAGCCAATGGTTCGGGTCAAGGACACCCACTGAGCAAGAATAAAAGCACAAACAACACAATCCTCATAAATTGACAATACCTCTTTTCGAGCCATTTTTATGATAGCTGATACATCAACTTGTCAAGATTGCATCATATTTTCAAGAATTAAATCTTGGGTTTCTTTTCCTTAATATTTGAATATGATTCTAACATATTAATTCTTCAACTTGTATATAACTTTCTCATAAATCGTCTTTTCAATTAACATCAAACCCCGTCTATATGCGTATAATTGAAATCATAAAAATTAATCGTTCAACATATTCATTGGACCCTTGCATTTTTTCTTTTTGATTTTTTCCTCCATAATCCTTACAATTTTATAGATTTTGTTAAAGAATTTAAAATTTTAATAAAGGTTTACAATTAGAATGTTAAATTAAACCAGTAATTAGGACATTATCTTATAACAATCAACAAAAGAAATTAATCATTTGTGATCATACAAAAAAAATGAAAATCATATCTAAAATTTTTTTAACTGTAGAAAAATAAAAACATATTTGATTGTATCAATAAACAAATCATAACAACGGATCAAACTACTTAAATACCACTTACGAACATAAATAAGAGAGTAGAATCATGAAAAAACTATATACAAAAGCGTGATGTATATCTAAATCCAATTGAAAGATTCAAAATAAAGAAAATAAATAGGATAATAAATGAGTCCCATCACTAAAAATCTAAAAAGTAAATAATAACGATAAAACGATTAATAGAGAGAACAAAAACGTACAAAAAAAATAAAGAAAATGTATCATTAAGATAAAAATATATGTCATAAATATTAAATTACTAGAAACAAAATAAAAAGAAATATTTAAGATAAGAAATTGCAGAAAAAATAAATAATTATCAACAAATAATGACCAACACCAAAATGAGAAAGAAAGAGAGTGGCACAAGGGCATGAGAAAAGAGTGGAAATAGGGGGAAAAAGTAAAATACATTAGCATTAAATATTCAATATATTATGTACGAACAAACAATCTTAGTGGTTGAAACTCTTGTTCTTATTCTTTGAGGTATCGAATTTGAGCACCGTGAAAATTAGAAGTATGAACGTTTAATGTGAAATAATTGAGAATCTTTGAACATATACTCACTTATGTTCACTCGAGATTTATGTAAAAAATAATATATATTTTAAGGAAATTTTTACAACGCTCGAAGGGCACCGATGATCACCATTAAATTCTTTTATAAAATCTTAAAATTATAAAGTACTCAACGTATAATTATAAATTAGTTGAAAATCTAAATTTAATTTATTTAAAATAAAATATTAATAACATTAATTTTTATATCTTATTGTTTTATTATAATTAGATCAAATACTACCCCTAAATTAAAAAACCCTAATTTATTTTAAAGCTTTAAAGTTTTCGTCATCGTAATTGTCGTCGGCATCATATGTCGTCGTCGATTAAATCTTTTCCATTTATCCTCTCTAACGTGTACACCATTCACCTTCATTCGGGAAATCAATTCGTTAAGATAAGCCTGATTAATTTTATTTTCTTTTGAACTTAGTCGTCCGTCCAGACCGTCACTGACGGGCGGGGCTTCACCTATTGCTCGTGCCTTCACCGAGAGTGGTCGTGATGCCAGTGTGGGGCTATCCCCTCTTATAATATTTCCCCTAATCCCCTAATTTTTAAACCCTAACCATAATCCAAACCCTAATTTTATAATTAGTATGATTATATAACCATAATTCCCAAAATGATTATCATAATTCCCAAATTATAACCTCAACTAGAACAATTGAACCTTAATTCCTACATTCAAATTGTATTTTTGAAATCCAATACCAAAATCCCAATTTGAATCAGACATGTCTTATTGGTACATTGGCTCAATATACCGACATGTGGGCATCTGAGAATCGATATTGATACTCAACTAGAACCATAATAGTACACTATTTTTATTTCAAATATGTGTACCGGTACACTAGTAGAGTGTATCAGTATGATATGCTTGATTTGTAATTTTTTTGTTAAGTATGCATGATTAGATTTTATCTTTTTAACATATATGATAGATTTAAACTTTACGCATTCAAAACAAGTTAAGATGATGTAGTGTAAGCGATATATCAATATGAATTCGGAAAAGACAAACAATGAGGTATATTCATTATAATTAACTGAAATTTTAATAATAATGATGAATTTGTTTTTGTATATATTTCTTAAGATTATTGTTTTATTTTTTATTTATTTTTACATATAGGAAAAAACTAAAGTTGTACATGAGGAAAAGATAATAACTTCTTATCAGAATGATCACAAGTTTGACACACATTTAAAAAATGCAAAATATTGAAGAAAGGAATATTGTATAATGATTGGTCAACTCAAAAAATTAAAAGGTCAATTTAAAATATTAAATGGCCAATTTGAAAATTTAGTGAGCATATTAACATCGAGTATTAGGAAAAGTTCAATACGAGATGGGGATTCAGTAAAAAGAAAAGATATACACATATTCGATCATTAAAGGAGAATGATTTAAATAATAGATCAGAAGGGAATAATTTATATAACGTTCTATTGGAAGACGAGAGTTTAGAAAATAAATCACACATGGAAGAAGGATTAAACGTTGTATCATTAAACGAAGAAACAAACAGTTGTATTAAAAACTGAGTTTGTCTCCTTTTATTAAATGTGATTGTGATTATCGTTTTCCCTCATTAGAACGTAGTGGTAAAAGAAAACTTAAAGTTAATTCTAAAGACGACAATAAGACTAAAATGATGCAACGTTTAGATATTTGTTATTCGACCGTACATTTAGATTTTATTGATGATCCGAAGTCAAAATATATGACATAAAAAAGAACTAGAACATCTATGCATGTATAACTCTACCTTTATTGGTTATATTTCTTTTTAAAGTTTTATATTATTTTAATGCAGTAAAAATATTTTTTATAGTTATGTTTTTCATGCAGTATAAATATGAGGTAGGTGATTTGTTATTAGAAAATTCCAAATAAACTAGTATGATAAGTGATGTGTACAAGTAATATTTGGAGTTTATAACGTCAAAAAAACATAGAATTTTTATAAATATTGTTACTTGGAATGATACACCCTACACTCTTTACATGGTCAAGAATAATAATTTGGGCGTTGTCAATGCTCGTATTGTTTTTTCCAAAAAATGGTTATATGATTGAGTACTATAGATTAAATTATTAAATATTTTACATGATCATTAATAATTATTTTGTTTGTTATTAGTACAAGTGTTTGCATTGTTTTCAAATATATAATAGTTTATCGATCTCTATGTGTACGATTTGCACTTGAGAGAAGTTCTGCGCGAAAGAAGTTATATTTGCCTCTGTCATTTCAGGTAAAAAATAATTAATGGAGTAGAGATCACATTATTTTTATTTTATGATTTCATGACATTTTTAAATTTAATATTTTTGTCAGAGAATTCTTATCAAATATTCACACATGCCCAGAAGGCATGAAAAATACTAGCATTTTCAAATTTCATACCAGATAGATAGAGAACTTTATACCTATTGATAGTAGTAATATTGAACAAATATATTTATAATTTGTTCTTTGCTTATATGTTATTTACCATGATTTTTAACTCACATGATTTTGCAGGTATATGTGCTTTTACATGATGAAGAAGTCAATTATCGGTTTTTATTAGTTGTTGATATTGTGAAGGGACATTATTACGTTTTGGACTCTCTTAATGTCAATGAAGTGTGTAAAAAGAAATGATTAGATTCTTGTTTTCCATATAAATAGGTCATTACCATTTTAGCATCACCATCTTGCACTTCTTATCATTTTATTCTATATAGATACTTGTACAAATTCTTCGGTAGAAATCCAACATTCTCAATTGAACCTTCTTAATTAACGAAATTTCGTATCATCTGATTTGGACCAATTACAGAGTTGTACATGCACTTAATCTAAATTCGGTCTAACCCATTAATTTTTCGGAATGACCTACAAAATAAGTCATTAAAGAACATTATATATATATATATATATAGATAAGTTATAAGTTAGTATGTAACAATTTACTTTTGGATGAATTACATACCTGATGTAAGAAACATGTATTGGTTGAACCATTTCATGGTTATGTTTTGCGTGAAATTTTGTAACTTTCCAATATTGATATTGTTCATCCAATTTAGATATAATAAATGCTCTACAACCAACTCGAATTGTTGGTCTTTGATCATTTTTTTATTTTAAAGGTTAGTCCACTTATCCTTTCTATATCCCTCCTTATGGCACATCATTTTCTTTGCAATTATGTGACCACCATTTTGACTTTTCACTGTTTGTTTGACTCAAACTCCAAAACCTTTCACCTTTGCATAGGTATGATAAAATTCAATGCGATCATGTAAAGTCTTCCACTTTAACATATTCATATCATTCTCATCGTAATATTTTAATTACTTCCCAATCTTATCCCACATGATTTCATCAATGAAGTTGTAAATTGTCTTCTCATCATCTATATGTTTGTATTCATTAAAAGGATAAATAATTTTTTCTTCTTCAATATAAGTTTCACAATCTGATTCACTATTATATCCATCTTTATACTGATTATGATCATCTTAATCCTGATTATAATCGTCTAATTCTGTAATTTTGAATATTGGTACATTTATTATTAACCATCTCGAAAAAAATCTAAATTTTCACAAACATACAACATTATCAAAATGGTTAATGGCATTATAATTGCATTAACAAAAAATTTACAAATCAAACATATCGTACTGATACACTCAACTAATGTATCAATACACACATTTAAAATAATAAAATAGTGTACTACTATGGTACCGGTAAACTATCAGTACTAATATTTGGATGTCCGCATACCAATACACATGAGCCAATGTATTGATACGACATGTTTGAATCAAATTGGGAATTCAGAATTAGATTTTAAAAATACTATTTGATGTATGAATTAAGGTTTAATTGTGTTAACTGGGGTTTTGATTTGGGAATCATGATACTCAATTTGGGAATTAAGGTTTTATAAGTATACTAATTAAAAAATTAGGGTTAGGGTTATTGTTATGACTTAGGAATTAAGGAAAAATATTGAGAAGATACATCCCACACCGACATCTATGACCATTATCGTTGACAGGTTGGACAGACGACAGACTTAAAAATAAAATAAAATTAATCGAGTTTACCTTATCGGGTTGGTTATGGGAACGACAGTGAACAACGTCCACTTCGGAAAGGATGAATGACAAAGATTCAATCAACAACGATATATGATACCGCAACGACATGAACTTCTAAGCTTTAAGACAAATTAAGGTTTTTTAATTTAAGGGTCAGTATTTGATATAATTATAATAAAAAAAATAAGATTAAAGTTAATGTAATTAATATTGTATTTAAATAAATCATATTCATATTTTAAACTAATTTATAATTATACGTCGAGTACTTTATAATTTTAACGTTTTATAAATTAATTTATAATTTTCATCGTTAGTAGTATTAATCGGTACTCGTTAATCTTGTTAAAATCATCCATATTTTTAACAAATCATTTTAACTTTATAAATTAATTATTGATTTTCGTCGTTAGTAATATTTATCTATACTCGTGAATCTTTTGCGATTTTCCCGATATATCACCGGTGACCGGTAATATTACCGATCTAACACCGGTCAGACTATTTTTCTCGATCTAATACCCTTAGCAGAAAAGCGCGCCCCCTGCACCGCGTTATACGATGATTTGGCACCACATGGGGTATTGCGCGCCCCCTGCATCGCGCTATACGGTGAGCTGGCGCCACGTGGGTATAGCGCGGCCCCTGCAGCGCGCTATACACGTATATCTGACACGTGGGGTATAACGCGGTGCAGGGGGCGCGCTATACCCTTAATTACTCAGTCCTCATCTTCCCTATAAATACCCCCATCCTCAATCACTTTTATCACACCAAATTTTCTCAAATTCTCTAAATTTCTCTCAAATACTCTCTTTTTAAGGTATATTTTATAATATTTTTACTATTATGTTTTTACTTTATTTATTATTTTACTAATATAATTCTTTTGCAGATATATAATGGAAGGCAGTCTACTTCGCTCGGATGGAAATCATATATCTCTACACTTTACTGATACGGTAATATTTTAACGTTTTAATTTAATTTAAATTATTAGTAATATTTAGCTATTTATTTAATGCATGATTATTAGATTAAGAATTAAATATCTCGACACTTTGCTGATACAGTAACATTTTAACGTTTTAATTTAATTTAAATTATTAGTAATAATTAGTTGATTCATTTAATGCATGATTATTAGATTAAGAATTAATTTTTGTAATTATTTATTTTTAGGAGAAGGACCGTGTATTAGATCCTTTTATTAGGAATCTTAAGTTAGTGATACCCAGCCGTGTCTTACCGTATTTAGTAGAGGCTGGATTCGGTTATATAGGTAGATATCAGGGTCACTGTAAGATAGAGCCAGACCTGATTTCTGCCTTAGTAGAGCGGTGGAGGCCAGAGACCCACACATTCCATCTTCCGTGCGGAGAGTGCACGATCACGCTTGAGGATGTTTCTATGCACCTGGGGCTTCCGGTGGATGGAGACGTGATATCGGGGATAACTTCCGGTTCTTTGACTGCTTTGTGTCGGGATAGTCTAGGTTGTGTCCCGGAAAATTTTATCGAAGTTAGGATACCGTTAAATTGGTTAGATGCAAATTTTCGGGAGTTGAGCGTAGACGCCTCTGAGGATGAGGTTAAGATGTATGCACGGGCATGCATACTGCAGCTGATAGGAGGGTTGCTGATGCCGGACAAATCGCGCAACCTAGTTCACTGCTTGTGGTTGCGACATCTTAGCGACTTTCGTCTCGCCGGGTCATTCAGTTGGGGCTCGGTAGTCTTGGCTTTGCTGTACAGGGAGATGTGTGGAGCCACTGACTATAGGCGTAATGCTATCGGCGGATATCTCCTGCTGCTGCAGTCTTGGGCATGGTATCGATTGCCCTTTTTATATCCCGTTGTGAAGAACCCATTCGTATTTCCACTACTTCTGAGGTAATTATAAAACTGATTTTGTATATTAATAATTTTATACAGCGTATAACAAATTTTTTTCCTTGAATAGGTGGTCTACTGATAGGAAAAATCATCAGGAGCTACCTAATGATTTAGAAAAGATTAGGGTGTTAATCGATCAGAATGCTGGAACATAGGCATGAATTTTAATGTTTAAAAATTGATTTTAGATTATAATTATATAATTAGATTATTATTTTGATAAAAATTATATATTATTTGTTTTAGTTTGAATGAGTTCCATATTCTACTGATGATGTGAGGGTGTTGATCCCACCTGAGTTGAGGGGTCTTTTAGATGTTTGGATGGCGATGGTCCATCTGATCTGTTATGCAACCGTCGAGTGGCACTCCACTGATCGCGTGCTCCGGCAGTTTGGTTGTTTTCAACCAATTCCGGAAGCACCTCACAATATGGACGAGTTGCATAGCTTAGATAGACGCGGCAAGACAGACACAGATTGGCTGGTTAGGCATTATGGGTGGGTCGTGTTATGAGAGGATCGATATCCGTGCCTTCCCCGTAGAGAGCCAATTTTTTATGACCTCTTGATGTATGCTGAGGATTATTATGAGTGGTTCAACAGTAAAGGGAAATCGTTTCTACTTCCCGAGGATGCACGAGGGCAGACCTTTCCACGACGTCGACAGAGACGTTCACCGACACAACGCCATCGTCCCCCGACTCGTGGACGGAGAGCAGGTGCATCTAGTTCATCTTCAGCTACACCAGCAGGACCTTCCCAGCAGCCACTGCAGCCATATATAATGCCACAGCCATATATGATGCCGTCATCGCCATTCTATTACGAGATGCTACCGTCGCCTTCACCTGGTTTTATGACCCCGCCACCGCCACCGTCACAGATGACCCATCCTGGAGGCTATTATGGGTCTATGTTTGCAGACCCGACTTGGGGTTCATATACTGGATATTTGGCGGGTTCAGCCTCATCACCCATGGCCGCAGCATAGACACTGCCTCCTGTACAGTTTTCACACTCAGCGATGTCTGGGTTTTATGAGTTTTCCATTTTTTGCAGGCCGGTGGGATAGTCAGTCATACACCTCAAGGGTCCTTATTCAGTATCATCATCGTCGTCATCGTCGTTGTCGTCTTGCGCAAGTACATGAAGAGCTGATGATGATGAAGTACCTCCATAGAATAAGGACCCTGGAGGTGTATGACTGACTATCCCATCGGCCTACGAAAACTGGGAAAACTCATAAAACCCATACATCGTTGAGTGTGAAAACTGTACAGAAGGCGGTGTCTGTGCTGCGGCCATGGGTGTTGTGTCGGTGAACGTCTCTGTCGACGTCGTGGAAATATTTGCCCTCGTGCATCCTCAGGAAGTAGAAACGGTTTCCCGTTACTGTTGAACCACCCATAATAATCATCAGCATACATCAAGAGGTCATAAAAAATGGGCTCTCTACGGGGAAGGCGTCGATGTCGATCCTCCCACAACACAACCCACCTATGATGCCTCACCAGCCAATCTGTATCTGTCTTGCCGCGTCTATCTAAGCTATGCAACTCGTCCATATTGCGAGGTGCGTCCTAAATTGGTTGAAAACAACCAAACTGCCAGAGCACGCGATCAGTAGAGTGCCACTCGACGGTCGCATAATAGATCAGAGGGACCATCGCCATCCAAACATCTAATGGACCCCTCAACTCAGGTGGGATCACCGCCCTCACATCATCAGTAGAATATGACACCCATTCAAACTAAAACAAATAATAAATAATTTTTATCAAAATAATAATCTAATTATATAACTATATTCTAAAATCGATTTTTAAACATTAAAATTCATACCTGTGTGACAGCCTTCTGATCGATTAGCACCCTAATCTTTTCTAAATCATCAGGTAGCTCCTGATGATTTTTACTATCAGTAGACCACCTATTCAAGGACAAAAATTTGTTATATGTTGTATAAAATTATTAATATACAAAATAATTTTTATAATTACCTCAGAAGTAGTGGAAATATGAATGGGTTCTTCACAACGGCACATAAAAAGGGCAATTGATACCATGCCCAAGACTGCAGCAGGATGAGACATCCGCCGATATCATTACGCCTGTAGTCAGTGGCTCCACACATCTCCCTGTACAGCAAAGCCAAAATTATCGAGCCCCAACTGAATGATCAGGCGAGACGAAAGTCGCTAAGATGTCGCAACCACATGCAGTGAACTAGGTTGCGCGATTTGTCCGGCATCAGCAACCCTCATATCAGCTGCAGTATGCATGCCCGTGCATACATCTTAACCTCATTCTCAGAGGCGTCTGCGCTCAACTCCCAAAAATTGGCATCTAACCAATTTAACGATATCCTATCTCCGATAAAATTTTCCGGGACACGTCCTAGACTATCCCGACACAAAGCAGTCCAAGAACCGGAAGCTATCCCCGATATCACATCTCCATCCACCGGAAGCCTCAGGTACATAGAAACATCCTCAAGCGTAATCGTGCACTCTCCGCACGGAAGATGGAATGTGTGGGTCTCCGGCCTCCACCGCTCTACTAAGGCATAAATCAGGTCTGGCTCTATCTTACAGTGACCCTGATATCTACCTATGTAACCGAATCCAGCCTCTACTAAATACGACAAGACACGGCTGGGTATCACTAACTTAAGATTTATAATAAAAGGATCTAATACACGGTTCTTCTCCTAAAAATAAATAATTAACAAAATTAATTTTTAATCTAATAATCATGCATTAAATGAATCAACTAATTATTACTAATAATTTAAATTAAATTAAAACGTTAAAATGTTACCGTATCAGCATAGTGTCGAGATATTTAATTCTTAATCTAATAATCATGCTTTAAATAAATAACTAAATATTACTAATAATTTAAATTAAATTAAAACGTTACCGTATCAGCAAAGTGTAGAGATATATGATTTCCATCCGAGCGAAGTAGACTGCCTTCCATTATATATCTGCAAAAGAATTATATTAGTAAAATATTAAATAAAGTAAAAACATAATAGTAAAAATATTATAAAATATACCTTAAAAAGAGAGTATTTGAGAGAAATTTAAAGAATTTGAGAAAATTTGGTGTGATAAAAGTGATTGAGGATGGGAGTATTTATAGGGAGGATAGAGACTGAGTAATTAGGGGTATAGCGCGCCCCCTGCACCGCGCGATACCCCACGTGTCAGATATACAGGTATAGCGTAATGCAGGGGCCGCGCTATACCCACATGGCGCCAGCTCACCGTATAGCACGGTGCAGGGGGCGCGCTATACCCTACGTGGCGCCAAATCATCGTATAGCGCGGTGCAGGGGGCGCGCTTTACTGCTAAGGGTGTTAGATCGGAAAATATAGTTTGACCGGTGTTAGATCGGTAATATTACCGGTCACCGGTGATATATCAGGAAAATCGCCCGTTTTTGCGCTGGGCACATTAGCATACATATTTTTCGGTCGTGGAGCGGTCTACTCTGGACTGAACAGAATTACGGATATTGTAATTTTTGATAGCCATCATCGCTTCTTCTTTGCTTGAAAACTCCATGCCTAAAGATAACTCACCATTATTTATTGATGAGTAATACCCATAGTCACCGAGATTAGGCATATCCGCAAATTCTGGCCCATACATTACACCATAATCAGCTTCATACATTTGTGCAGGAGGGCTAGTTTGTGCCACATTTCTTGGAACTTCATCATCATCGGAGTTGAATTGCGGTGATTCTGGGTCAATGAATAGTCCAGTCTCAGCACCATCCGCACCAGGCTCACGAAGCGGTTCTTCTGGTGGAGATGATGGTTCCTCTATGCTCTCCACATTTAGGTCGAAGAACCTACTACTTGCACGCCTTCCCCTTGAACTGGAAGGCATATCGACATTAAGATCGAAAAAGCTCGCAGTCGAATGCCTCCCCCTAGAGCTTGAAGCCATCGCGTCAAATGGAAACTGCACAGATGGTTGCGTCGATGGCATCTCCATATTAAGGTCAAAGAGATTTGCAGATGAATGCCTTCCCCTTGATCTGGACGCGATGTTGCCATACTGATTGTTCGTGAACTTATCTCGGTACATATCGTAAGGAGTTGCGGATGAATGTCTCCCCATTATGGCATTAAAATCATTACACATTACTGTCGTCGGGCTGTCAACTTGATCAACTTGTTCAGTCAGCCCATAGTAGGAGCTTAATGATTGACCCCGAACAGCACGCACTTGAACAAAATTTGCATACATCTCAATAGCGGCGTCTGAATAATTACTTTGAGCTTCAACCATCATTTTAACATCATCATTGTTCGAAAGTTCAAACGCTGTATAAGTTAATGGCAACAATGATGTTGGTAATCTATACTGCAACGACGACACTCTTCTACTACTTCGAACATGAATCTTCCTCGAAATCTTCGTTATCAGCTCCTCAAGAGTTATGTTTCTCTTGAATGATATTTTAACACGCTCATTTGATACGAAAACAACGCCGGTTTCATCTTCTCGAATTTCACCATCATAATAAACAATAACTGAAAGTCGCGCCATTAATTGAGTTTAAAAGTGCGACACTATTAAATCTGCAAAAAAATGAAACAAACCTGATTTAATAAATTATATATGAACGAACATATAACACAATAAAATTTGTACACATCAACGTAAATAAATTAAATAATATAATTTAATATTATTACCTGCACCGCAAAACTATTTCGACGTATGCTCCCGCTTTCCAATTTTTCAAACACAAAAATTAATTGAAAATAATTAGTATAATATTTTTTCAAATAATCATAATAAGCAATAAATATAATAAAAATTATAACAAAATTATCTTATAACGAAAAATCGCACGAACTTCTAAATAAAATATGAGAAGATTGCAGAATTATTGACTCGTTAACAGAATTGTTGTATTAATTTATAAGTTGAGAGGAGAGATGTGAGAAATTAACCGACGGAGAATGATATTTATAGCGAGGAAAGTTATACAAAACGCGGTACCTGATCCGCGCTATATAAAATTATGTTTAAAGGTATGTCGTGGTACCTGCCCCGCGCTATATAAAATTATGTCAGGGGTAAAAGTATAGCGCGGTACCTGATCCGCGCTATACCCCTACGTGGCGTATAACGCTATGCAGGAGCCGTGCTATACCTATGTGGCGCCAAATCATCGTATAACGCGGTACAGGGGGCACGTTTTACTGTTAAAGATTTTATATCAGAAAATATAATCTGATCTGTGTTAGATCGATAATATATTAAAGATAAAAGTCCGGTATTATATCAAGAAAATTGCCTGAATCTTGTCAAAATCATCCATATTTTAAACAAATCATTTTAACAGCGAATCAAAGATAAATGACAAAGAACATATTAGGTAACTCTTCAATTAAATCAAACATATCAATTTTTTGAACAAACTTACATCCCAATAGATTTTATTAATTTAATTTATAATTTTATTTTTGTGAAAAATTATAATTATTTATTTATTATTTAATATAGCGATGATACATTTTTAAATCTAAAATAAAATAAATTATTCAATTCCAATAAAAATATAAAACAAGTGACGATCGAATTCTGTTGGTTAGACAAAAATAAATATTTTTAAAGAAAAAACTCGTCTCGTCTCGTCCCAATTCCCAAAACCCTTACAAAGAAGAAAACCCTACCCGCGGAAACCTACCTTTCTTATTTGTAATTTGGCCGGCAGCTTCTTAGATACATGGGCTTGTTTAAACGACTGCCGGCCTCCCTATCTAATGCAGCCTCCCACCATTGCCAGCCAGTCCCACCTCCTTTTAGTCCTCTCCTAAACGCCCATCGCCGCTGCTCTCCCTCTACTCTTCCACCTTTTTTTTTGATGTCTTTCTCTCTCTTAAGTCTCAACGCCTTTTTTGGCGCTTTTTCAGCCATGTTGTTGTATAAAGGCTCATTCGCCGATGTCCTGGATCTTTTCAGGTTTTTAATGAAGCTTATTTCTTGAATTTGTCTCTGGCCGAGGTGACCTGTTTTCCCTATATTCCGGGATGTTCCAGTTTCTACAATTCTGATGCGACTCGAGTTTTTGTATAATGGTTCGCCGAGCATCCTCACAATTCTGGTTCAAATTTTCGCAATGATGGCTCTATTACACTGTAGTTAGGGCTGGAAAAGGTTTTATTATAGAAAAGGTTCCACGGTACAAGAAGACTCCGATCTCCTTGATGGGCGGATGCTTATGCTGGCAAGAAGTCAAAGACAGATAAAAACCTTCTCGACACTCCTCTTTTTAAAGTGGTGAAGATCTAACCCAAATAATGGATCTCCATACACGACTCGGATTCGTAGATTTTACTGACCTTTCAAGCTTTTGATCAGAACTTTGTTCAATGTTTTTGCATTATTTCTTTTGCATTATTTCTTTGGCAAGAAGTCAATGACTGGTATATTTGTAAAAATATGTAAGTTCGTAAAGAAAGCTATTGATGAACAAAGCTCCAGAGCTAACTGTAGATGACATCAGCTACCGGTTTATCCTAGAAAGTGCCGCCACTGTCCGTCCTTTTCCCCTTTCTCCTCCCGCTTTCAATGCCGACCGCCACAGATATCTTTTGCTTATGAACTCTTCTCTCTTACGGAGTACCGATAAAAGCAATTGGTAATTGAAGGGAATAAAAGCCGGTCACTTTGTCTTTCCTGTACGGCAATAAGTAGTACCTCTCAGTCTCTATCATACATGCATCATCATTTAAACCAAATTTGTATCTGACGTCCGATTTAAACCTAAAGATATCGAGATAAAACAATGACGGTCATGATGTCCTTCGGCTATCGAAGTTCACGCCCCCCCCCCATTGCTTTTCTCTGGATAGCGGTCTAATCCAAGAGATTAACAGGGTTGCCATTTTGAGGTGGTCAATTCTTTCGCAGAGTCGAAGACCCAACCTTGGGCGAAGACACATTGATTTATTTTAGCAACAACCTTCCTTTAGTTTATGAATAAGAATTAACCGCTGCAATTTAAAAAAAAAACGAAATAACCACTGTTAAATTTATCTTTTTTAACCCAATTGTTAAATTTATATTCATATAATAAAAGACTGGTATTATATATACTTTGGACAAACTACGACTTAGTTTTAATGTCATGCAATCTCACCTACTAACATTGCTGCATTGAAGGAGGTGATATGGAATATACCTATCTACTTGTAACTGATTCATATAATAAAAAAACCCAAAAGCCGAAAGGGTTAAATCATGCAAACAAAATTACATCAGGGAATAATACTTACAAGACATTGAATGAAATACATATCGGTAAAGTCATTTGATTTACCCTGAAATTTCAATCAAATCTTCTGCCATTTCTGTCTTATAATTGGACTCTTTCAACAAGCAGGGACCTTTAATATATTATTATACGTTAAAAATTAAATTTGCATAATTGTTCAATATAAGAACAGTTCAGACCATAGAAAAAAATCTCTTCGCTTGAATTACAAATAACCAATTTATGTTTTAGTTTCTAAGATTTCCAACTTAGGGTCTGTTTGTTTAGCTGTAATTGGTTTTTCAGAAAATGAATTACTGGAATTTGAATTACTGGAATTTGAATTACTGGAAAATGAATTACTGGAATTTGAATTCTGGAAAATGAATTACATTTCTGGAAAATGAATTACATTTCTGGAAAATGAATTACATTTCTGGAAAACATCTGGAAAACGTTTTATTATGTTTGGAAGATGTTATTTAAACATTTTTTCGGTATATTTTAGTGAAATAAAATTTTATAAATTATATTAATTATTTATTAAAGTAATAGTATATATATATTTTAATATTAATTATATATTTAAAATATTATTGAAATATATAATATTATTCATTATTAAATATATAAAAAAATTATATATTATTAAAATAAAAATATAATATCTTATATTATTATAATATAATTGATTATTTTATATAATATTAAAAATATAATATTATATTATTATAAATATTAATAAATATATTTTAAATATTTTAATAATTAATATTTTGATGAAAATGATATTAAAATATTTTATTAATATTAAATTCATAAAATAAAATTATTTTGAGTATTTTTGCTTTGAAGTGAAAAATTCGGAAAATGACTTACGGAAAATGAATCCGTAAGTCATTTTACAGAAAACACAAAGGAAATTCTGTTACTAGGAAAATGAATTACATTCCGGAAAACGAATTACGTGAAATAAACACGGGAAAACGTTTTCCGGAAAACAAATTACGTGAAACAAACACGGGAAAACATTTTCCGGAAAACGAATTACGTGAAACAAACACGAAAATTCAGAGAAAACCAATTACATAATTCCAATTACAGGAAATAAACATACCCTTATATCATAAGTGTATTTCTTAAATAAAATAGCATATAATAAAAATAACAAGGTTAAAAAGAAAAGCATCTGCTAAAGGAACAATAGGCAGATTGACGATAGCCCTTGAAGAATGACATCAGCCTGACCTAGTTGGTCAGTGCACAGAAGCTGGGTTTTTAGGGTCCCTCGGTTTCTTTCTCCTTTTCTTTTTTCTGTTGCAAGAGGGTTGTCTCCTCCGTTTATGGCGGTCACATCATATGATGCCCTACATCTTTGCTTTTATCTTTGTGGGAGAATAATAACGTAGCTGCCCCCGTTCTTCAGTAACCCTCACTTGCCCAATATTTTCTTGGACTGCTTCACTTGACTGAACTGCCCTCTACGTGGGAGACTTGTCCTTTCATGGAAACCACTAGACTAGCACTGTGTTGGCCCATTGTGATCATGTGGCTCGTGTTTTAAAATCCATCCATGGTAGAAAAAAGTGAAAACATGCATCAAATTGAATCTACTTGTTTTTTACCTTGATATGAAGTTAATTTCATTGTCCATGGTAGCAAAAAATTCCGTGCAAACTTCCTGTTGCTAGAGACAATAAGACAATACTAATTGCAAGAAAACAAGCTACTAAATAACGAAGATGTCGGTATTTAAATATAACCCTAATCAACATGAGGAACGGAGTGCAAGGATTCAAAAAGTTGTTTGAAAGGCTGAGACTTGTTTACTTTTCAGTCATGATTTTAGGTTTTGTACAGATCAATGATAGGTAAGTGGTATTGTTCTTAGAAATATAATCCATGTATGGATTATGATGCATTTTGTGATGATCGCGTTAACTTGAACAAGCATGTATAATTTTTCTTTGAGGGGGAATCTGATGATCATGAAGCTTGTTATTTCATTTCATTGTATGGTTCGGGGAATCAAATACTATTCTGATTAAGCATTTTGTTACTGTAGTTTTCAACTTTTTAATTATTTTTTCCCACAAAAGGGAAAAGATTTGATTCCATAATCACATGATTCAAATCTGTTTACTTGACTTCTAACCAAAATTTATGTGAACTTGGTTTTTCTTTAATTTAAAAAATATATATAAATAGGGTTAAGAGATTGTAATATGTAATTACCTGATATGTTTAAAAATAAAAATAGGATACATACCTTTTTAACACTAGTTATGGAGTTAAAAGTTGCCATGAATATATCAAAATTACAAGGCTAAAAAGATTGACCATTCATGTGGTTGATGATATGAAAGGACGGCCTTTGATAAAAACAAATGAAAAATTGACAACCACGTACTAAATTCAGCAAAGTGATGATAGAAATCCAAGAGCAATAAGAGGGAAGGCGTAGGAGAGAAAAGAGAAACCCCCAACTCATGGTCTTGGTGGGGAACAAGATGGACAATCAAATATATGATGAATAAAACTGCATTTGCACGCTCCAAATGAACCCTATGGCCCCACGCTAATCCCCCTCCTTTTTGTATATGAATGACATAAAATTATTAGGTTGCTGGTTGTGACGCTGTGGGTCATGCTAAATAAGTGGTGGGGGAGGAATCCTAAGGTGTTGGGCTGCCAATCGTGAGCTTCAAACTGGATGTGATGTTTCTATTCATTTGCAATAAGCGTTCATGATGCCAACCTAAATGTAGGAATTGAATCAACTATTAAGAGTAGCTTACTTTTTTAGGAACTGAAATGTGTTAATTTGATCCATCTATTTCATCTATAATCTAATTGGGTTTGGGCTGTTTCTATTTTCCACTAAGGTCTAAAAGGTTTCCAGGGCTTACATGATGGGTTTATTACTCTATTAGAATCAGAAAAGGTAACTCTCGGCTTTTTTGGCCCAATAAGACTTTTAGATTAAAATTTTAGGGTTTTACCCATCCTCAATTTTAATTAGAGATCTACGACATTTGTTACGGTGATGGGCGAACTCATCATCACTAGTTGACGAGTTCCTTGAAATATTATTTTTTAATGGACCTAAATGAGTGGATCTCACGTGAGCCATTAATTTATCGTTTTTTAAGCGGACTAGTAACGTCGAGGTGACGAGTTTATTAATTTTTTTATTATTGAAGTTTTTAAAAAAATAGAAATTAAAAAAAGAGGGGAACTCGTTACATCGAGGTGACGAGTTCATTCGAATTAAAAAAAACTAGTCGTTTTGTAGTCGTTGGTCAACGACCAATTGTGTAACAGTCACAATGGAACTCGTCACGTCGAGGTGACAAGTTCACTCGGGTTAAATTTTTTTTAAAAATTAATTAAGTAATAAAAATAATTTTTATAAAAATAAAATTGTTTACAAACTAATAAAATTTATTTATATTTTCTAAGTTATGGACGATGGTCGAATGATAATGGCGCGGGGGTCGTCAGCCTTGATCGTCGTCGTCGTCTTCATATTCTCGTGGAGTTGTACATAACACACTCTGAGATCCACATTCGAAATACAGTGATGGGTTTATGGTATTTGACGCCATCATGGACGTTACTAAATCATTGGTGGCTATGTTGTTTTCCATATATGATATGATCTCATTCACCCTCACCCGCATGTTTTGTCCAAGATGTTTGAGAGTGTTGCATTGCATCCCATAAACTTCCAACCCAAGTCGGCTGAGTCTCGATTGAAGTATGATAAGCATTATAGAAACCGAAACTTGCCAGAGATGCATAATAGAATTTTCAGCTGCAGATGCTGAAGCAGAAAAAGAATATACCGATGATTTCTTCTTGGATTTGGGAATCTGGCCTGATGTTGTTCTAATTCTCCCCTCTATTATGGTGCAGTGAGATATGATTTCCCATTTGCTTCGTAATTTCGGTGATAGGGATAATGGTTGAAATCTAGGTCCAGTGGTGTAATCTCGTATTACGAGGGGGAGCGATAGGTGACAATGATTCTATAGCTCGATGTAGTAAGCATGCTTCGTCGGCCAATTTTCGGCATGTTTCCCACGCGTATCAATTCTATGGAGTGTGTTCATTTTAAAGATTTGCGTAGGTATCAACTGATGCGATGCATACTATCGCAGTATTCTATTAGTGGCGTGCCTACTCAACAATCGCAAAAATGTAATAACAACATCGTGACATACCATAAATCAGACTCCTCAAAAAATTACGGAGGCAGTAACCCGTCGATCTCGTCGTCAGCATACGGAAGCTAAGAAAATTGTAAATATTAAATATCAAAGTTAATATATATATATAGTTTAAAATTTTTAAAAAATAAAAATAAAAGAACAAATGTATAACGCATAACGACCAACGATATCGATCCTCATCCGTATATCTTTTGCATGGCACCCAACAACTTCGTCTCGGTTATTTTATGATATCATCTAAAATATTTAAAAATATAAAAAAATTAAAAACAAATAAAAAATCAATTAAGTTAATCAAATTTAAAAATAAAGTTAAAAAAATCACCTCCCAGCAAGAGCAAACTCGACCGAGACTGTTGTAATCGACATTAAAAATGAGAACCGATACCAAGCTCACGATTGTAGTAATATTAGATAGCTTGCTACATCAGCTTTTCGACCCTGCTCGACAATTGCAACCTTGCAAAGCTCCTGGTACATAGTGGTTAAAATCACCAAGCCCCAACTGGTATTCCGACACTTAGTGAAGTCATTTAATATTCGAAGATACTAAGTGTGTGCCAAATTACTGGATTTAATACCCCTCCGATTAGTTGGAGAAGATATACCTGAGACGTAAAAATAACCTCATCATTGCTAGAATCGTTGGTCACTTGGAATTCAGACTCTAACCACGTCATCTGTACTCGATAGCTATCGATGAGCTCGGATGATGGGGGGCCTATATGTTGGAAGTCAACTATTCAATCTATTGTGGCATTTTCTACAACTGAAGCAGAATACATGGCAGCAACTAAAGCTGCAAAAGAAGTTTTATGGTTTGTTAGGCTAATAAAGGAATTAGTTGTTTAACAAGGTGGAGTTCGGTTGCATTATGACAACCAAAGTGCTATTCATTTGGCTAAGAATCAGTTGTATCATGCTAGAACTAAGCATGTTGATGTGAGGTTTCACAAGATTAGAGAGTTGATTGCATATGAAGAGATATTATTACAGAAGGTTCATACTAGTGAGAATGCATCTGATATGTTGATCAACCCAGTTACTACCGATAAGTTCATGTATTGCTTGGACTTGTTGAATGTTTATAGTTGCTAGAGAAGCATGGTAGCTCAACCCACTTTGAAGTTTGATAAACTTTTGGTTTTCTATTTCATCTCATAAGGGACAGGATATTCTCCAAGGTGGAGATTTGTTAGGTATGACTCATATACCAATTGGAGGTACTGTAATACCCTCAACCCGTATCCGACCCGGATACAGGTCTGAGGTGTCACATTGACTTTTTAAACTTTAACTTTTGAAGAAAACCAAGGAAATTTAAAACTTTTATTAAAAAACATTGTTAATGTACACGAGTTAACCCAAAACAAGACAAAACTGATCAGAGCATTTGTAACTAACACTTTTCTTACATGCCAACACACTTTACACCATCAAAATACATACTTTAGCAGTTACTTCTGATATGATCTTCTAGCAGTGCTGTTGTTCTTGCCACTTCTATTTCTGTTCTTCCCGATTCTTGGTACCTACGTGTAAATCACTTACACGCTAAGTCACAGACTTAGTGAGGCAATAAACATATAATATAACTTTAACTAGTAATCATATATAAACAATTACTACCATCATTTCACACAACTTTTATACTTTTACATGTAACAAGTACATACATACATATATGTCATTATCATTCATATCTCTTATATTCTATTCCTATGATCTTTTATATCCATATCATATATCTTATAGATTTGTTATTATCTCCTTATGTCAATCAATTATACTCATTCACATATACTTTAACATGTACTCACGTATACCATATAACATATATATATCATGTCATGTAAAATATATATCATATCGTAAATCAAATACACACAAGCAACTATATCATCATCTTCATTCTTATCACTATCATTGATTCCTTTTATCATATAATCTTATAATTACCATTTGTACCATTATATATATCATACATAACATTTCACAAGGAAACAAGCATATCATCATATCTAGTTTATTAATATTATCTCTTTATTAGCCCATGGTACACATGTGAGAACTGTAGATACGTGAGTCTATTGAGGTTGTGCACCACTATGCTGTCACCACAGCTCGTATAAATGTCCCGAAGGACCTATCCAGAGGTCATAAAGATCCTCGGTAACTATCCAGAGGTCATAAAGTTCCTCGGTAACTGTCCATAGGTCATAAAGATCATCGGTAAACTGTCCATATATTCCTTAGAACATAGGTAAACCCCCGACTCTTGGCATGCCAACTATACCTCTAGCTCTTAATACACGTAACATGTGTATTTTCACTTATACACTTTCATTACTCTTATGATCACATATTACTTTTCTTATGTCACATATCGCATGTGCATATAGTCACATAGTTTATTTTCATGTAATTCATGTCATTTTTCATATAAACATATGATTCATTTTCACATATCACATATACTTTCTCTTTCATATAACTCATGTCTTGTGATCATGTAAACACGTATCACATAAAATAACATGTCAAACATATCACACAACTGATATAATATTCTCATATATTCATGTAGTTCAATATCACATATCATATGAATCACATAAATCATATCACATATACTCATGCATACATAGAATTCACAAATCAAATAACATTTTAAGAGTTACTTATTACCATAGTAACTCTGTCACTGGCTCATTGCAAGCCAATGCTTATTCGATAACATAAATACAATGAAATTGCACTCACCTTAGCCTTGCTTTCTTTGATTTGATTCTAATTCTTCGATTGCTCCGGAACAAGATTACGCTCTAAATCTATATAGTAATACATTGATACATATCAGTATACTAATTGATATATTCTAAGCTATCACTTCATAGGCTAGAAGAAAGCCATTTTCATCTTTTAATGAAGGCATGCATCGATGCACTACACTATGTATCGATGCATCCCTTGACAGGTGCATCGATGCACTATCCATGCATCAGTGCATAAATCCTATTCGATGTTTGTAATTTAAGCAGGTGCATCGATGTACTCCTTATGTATCGATGCACTAATTGCATTTGATGTTCATTAATTTGAGAGTGCATCAATACACATTGAAGATGCATCGATGTACACAACCCAGAAATGATACTTTGAGCACGAAAATCCCTTCTTTATTCTCTTAACCCTTCATATTTTATCTCTTTTTCTATTCTTAACTCTTATACACCTATTTAAACTAATTTATACTCATTTATTTCATCTTAAACCCCAAAATCCTATCCTTCTTATGAGATTCAAGAATTATACCAACTTTGCAACATGATTTAATTCCACTTCTAACACTTCATATGTCTTAACTAGTTTGATGACAAGTCAAATCCAACTTCCAATTCTAATTATCGACTCTATATCAAAATTTCATTCAAGAACTCCAAATCTTTAATCGTCCCTAACTCTTTATCTTTTGATTTTAAAATAACTTAAGCTTTCCTTAAGCTTAGTTGTCATCTAACGATCAAAATCCAAACTTTATATTAACAAATAATCAACAGATCAGAAAGCTTACCTTTGCTTGGCTTTCTTTCACGTATGAAGAAGAAGAAAGAAGAAAGCTCTGGAGAAATCTCTAATTTCCCATGTGTATATATCCTTACCATATCCCATTTTTAATTCATTTCTTGGTCAATTGACCCTTTTGCCCTTTAATACCTTTTATAATTACTAGCATCTTTAAGGTAATATTTCCAAATAAATCATTGAACTTTTCAACTATTCCATTTTAATCTCCAAATCCTGAAATATTACAATTTGGTCACTAACCCGGTATTTAGGATGTTACAGGTACGATACGGGGTATTTTTGTTATTGTACTGGGGTTACTCTTATTTATTGTAATTGTAACCTAATTTTATATTATTGCTAATAATAAAGAGAATAACCGCTCATAGCTCCTAAGGACATAGTCACATTGCCAAACCTCGTTAAATCTTGTGTTTTTTATATGCTTTATTGCTTGTTGATTTCTTGAGTTAATTAGCCCGTTTTCACAACATCTTATTTTGTTTTTTAACGATTGAGTTGAGTTGAGTCATTTTCTTTTAAAATAATGTTGAATTTAAGATATATAATTTTTTGTTTACTTAAAATAGAAATGTAACACCCCAACCCATACCCGACCTGAATACGAGTCTGAGGTGTCACATTGACTTTTCAAACCTTGACACTTAAAGAAAAACCCCGGGGAATTTAAAACTTGTTTAAAACAAAATACTTTAATTTACATAAAAGAGACCACAAAATACAAACTTGATCAGAGTACTCATAATTAACGACTTATTACATGCCAACACTATATACACAACAAAATACATACTTTGTCGATTACTTCTGATATGATCTTCTAGTAATAATACTGTCATTGCCACTTCTATTCTTGCTCTTCACGTTTCTTGGTACCTACATGTAAATCACTTACACGCTAAGTCATAGACTTAGTGAGGCAATAAATAAACATGTAACAGTAGATTCATGAAAATGCATTCTTACCATTTGATCATGATATTTCAATATGCATGGATATATTTCCTATGACATATATAATCAAGTCATGCACACATGAAACTTACCTTTTTGCATCACTTTCACTTTAATTTATATTTCAATTGATGTTGTTGTTGCCCATGTATATTATTGAGAATAGAGGTATGTGAGTACATTGAGGTTGTGCACCAATGTTGTCACCACAGCTCGTATAAATTCCCTCTTGGGGAACCGAACATTAGTTCAGTATTCGTCCCGAAAGACTACTATATATGTCCCGAATGACTGCTATATATGTCCTGTAGGACCATTACGTCCCGAAGGACTACGTCCCGAAGGACTACAATACCCTCGACTCTTGGCATGCCAACTATACCTATAGCTCTCGTATCATATACTATGGGCATTTATTATGAATATATTTCTCATCACTTGTTCTTTCTCTTCTGTCATATACCACATGTATGTGTAACCATATATTTCATATCATATCACATATTGCATATTCATATGTCATTTCATATATTCACATAGCTTATTTCATTTCACATTGGTCATATCTCATAGCATATATCACATATGCATATAATCATGTATATCATATCATATATCTTATGTTTCATGCTCTTATGTTTATGCATATCATGTATTTATGTACATATAAGAATCACATATAAAATAACATTTTAGGAGTCACTTCTTACCATAGTAACTCTATCATTGGCTCATCGCAAGCCAATGTTCGTTCAATAATATAAGTACAATTAAAATTGCAATCACCTTAGCTTTGCTTTGATTCGATTATAATCCTTTGATTATTCCAGAACTTGTTTAGGCTCAATATCTACATAAATATATCATTTCAAAACAATTATCAGAAGCCTAAACTTTAAACTTGATGTTAATAACTTAAACCGGTTTAATGAATAAAATTCCATTTTTTCATTTAGGGGGGAATTGATACCCCCCAAGGGGAATCTGTTCCCGGGGAATCGATACCCCCAGGGGGGAATCTGTTCCCCCTGCACATACTGGAATTTTCGTCCAAGAGGGGGAATCGATTCCCTTCATAGGGTATTGGTTCCCTCTACCCATAAATTGTATTTTAACCCCGAAAATCATCAATTCTTCACTTAATTCTTCTATTTTAAACCCCTATCATGTCATTAAACTCAACTACCATTACTTAAACCAACTTATATCCATGAAAATCATCTATAACTTCAAAATCCTATCCTTCATATGTAATTCAAGAATCATACTCAAATTTCAATATGTTCTAAATACCATTCTAACACTTCATATTCCTTAATTAGCATGATGACAAGTCAAATTTAACTTAAAATTCAACTTATCAACTCTATTCCATGATTTCATATAAAAACTCGTTTTCTTAAATCTCTTATAACTTCTTCATCTTTTGATTATAAGACAACTTAAGCTTTCCTTAAGCTTAGTTATCATCTAATGATCCAAACCCAACTTTTAAAACAACAAATAACCAAGAAAATAGAAAACTCACCTTTGTTGTGGCTTTCTCTCGTATGGAAGAACAAAGAGGAGGAGAAGAGATATTCTTCTTATCCCTTTCCCCCGTATATATCCTCAACATAATACAATTTAATCATTTAATGGTTAAATGACCATTTTGCCCTTTAATTCTTTTAATAATTACTAACAATCATTCCAGATAAATCATTGAATTATCTAATTATTCTACTTTAATCACCAAATTCTGAAGTTTTACAATTTAGTCACTAATCCTTATTTTGGGATGTTACAAGAAAAGTACAAAATATAAATATAATTCAGTTAGTACTTATTTATTAAAAATTCAATTTATATTAAATGCAATTTTATTGTGAATGAAAATATTTTATACAAAATATATACATATTTATTTTAGGTAATTAATTTTTTTCTCAATGATGTGTTTAATATCTCATTCTATTATTATTATTTTAATATTAAATGGATAGTATTTCTTAAATATTATTATCTGATAAATACATGTATAACTTTTAACTTCCTTTATTTAAAGAACTTTAATCCCTAATACATGGTAATTATTCTCTTAGAAAGCAACCGAAATAATAATAACTATCAATTTCCAAGGTTTTGAGTTAAATGTCATACTTGTTTGTTTTAACATTTTTTAGAGTAAACTATTTATTTAGTACCTAAACTATTAGTTTTGGTATATTTTAATATTTAAACTTTCAATGTTTATAAATCATATCTAATATTTAGTTTTTATTTTATTTTAGTATTTTGTCTTTAAAAATTTAACGCGTTTAGTAGGCTAATTTTTTACTGGAACGATCGGAAAAAAATTGCTTGAATAATGATGAACTAAAATTATTTGTTTGAATAATCCATATACTCCAATAACCCCTAAAACACAAAGAACACAACGTGAATCCAATTGGGAGACACATTGTTCTCCATTTGTTTTTGCAATAATAGTCAAAATTAAATCCAAATCTTAAACTCTAAACAATAACTCCTAAACTCTAAACATTATCTCTTAAATTATACATAAACTTTAAATCTTAAACCTTAAATTTAAACCCTAAATCTTAAAAAAAAAACCAAAATATGAAGGAAAAAAAATATGAGAGACGCATTGCACTCCATGCGTCTCCCCTAAATTTATATGTATCTTAGACGATAACAAATACCCTATTTTAGAAAATAATTTTACCATTATTTGAGTGAATAAAAAATTTCAACACATTATCTAAAAGTTTATCGTTGTTTAGTACCTAAACTATTAATTTTCATATAGTTAAGTACTTAAACTTTTAAATTTTTCAAAATTTAACGTTAAAATTTGAACGAAATACTAAAATAAAATAAAAATTAAATTTTTTAAATGTGAAATACTAAAATTTTAAAAAAAATTAAACTTTAAGTATAATTATGAAAAAAAATTAAATATTAAAATATTAAAATAAATCAAAACTTATAATTTAAATACTATAAGCATAAATTATCATATTTTTAACTGGCCATTAATTTTACCGACAGCCGTGAGATCGTGACTTTCCCTCCAAAGGGGGAGGGGAGGATTGAGGAGAATCTCACGAGCTATCCTGCGCCTTCCTTCCCATGTGAAGGTTAGCAGCAGCACCGGTCGCACTCCTCCTCTTCTCTAGCCCATCATCTATAATATAAATCATTATGCCTTTTTGTCAGTAATTAGCCCCCAAACTCACCCTTTGTTTAGTTGACTTTTCAATTCCATCCTCCTTTCCTTTTTCTCAGCGCAAAACCAAAATGGGGGCCAACGCGTCGGAACCTACCTCGACCCGGACTCGCTCAAGTCGGTCCCCTCGAACTGCGCCGAGTCATCTGAGCTCATCTCCCTCCGATTCTCAATCTAGTCCCACCACCGTATCTTACACATCCGCTTCATCTTACACAAAAGAGAATTCGTGGGAGACTTCAATTTCAAGTCCAAGTTCACTTTCAAGCTTCCGCGAATCCATCTCCGAAAATCCTCACATCTACGACATAACCGAAATCCGAGCTGCCACCACCAACTTCTTAGCCAAGCGCTACTCCTCCAATTCATCCTCTACCGCCGCTAGCTGGCGCTGCAATCTCCGCGGTCGTGATACTGTCGTTTTCCAACGCAAGTTTCGCATCAAAATCCAGAAGTCTCAACTCAAAGAACGATTTTCCATCATCTGTAGAAGCAATCACATGAGTATTATCAAACTCCTCGGCGCTTCTATATCCGGCGACTATATTTACCTCGTTTACGAGTTCATCGAAGGATCAAATCTCGTTGAGTGCTTGAGAAACCCTAGAAATCCGAGCTTTACCGTTCTCTCGACGTGGATTTCTCGGATTCAAATCGCTACGGATCTCGCTCACGGTCTCGATTATGTTCACAATAGCACCGGATTAAATATCAACATCGTTCATAATCATATAAAAAGCAGTAGCATTATTGTTACAGAGCCTTCTTTCAAAGCCAAGATTTGCCATTTTGGAACGGCACAGCTTTGTGGTGAAACGGACAAGAAGGAAACACTAGAAACCGGCTCTTCGAGACGGGAAACAGAAATTGAAGAAGGTAATGTGAGTTTTAGGGAATTGAATAGATCCGATAGTACGGACAGGAAATTCGAAGCGCTAAGAGATTACATGTCGCCGGAATTCAAATCCGGCGGCATCATGACACAAAAATCTGATGTTTACGCCTTCGGTGTGGTGATTTTGGAGCTGTTATCCGGGAAGGAGCAGTTGAAATATCGATATGACAAAAGGACCGGTGATTTTCTAAGGACGTCATTGGTGGATACTTCGAAGGCAGCCGCGGCGGAGGGAAGGGAAGGGTTGAGGAAGTGGATTGATAGAAGGTTGAATGACTCGTTTCCAGTTGAGGTGGCGGAGAAGCTGATACGTCTAGCGTTTGATTGCGTACACGTGGATCCTGATCAACGGCCCGATATGGGACACGTGGCAGGGAAGATATCCAAACTTTATCTTGAGTCGAGGATTTGGTCGGATCATGTAAAACTTCCGACCGGTATTTCGGTCTCCTTGGCACCTAGATGAGCTGGAAATATAGCAGCCTGGTCATACTTGAGTTTTTTTAGTACGTACGCTTGATTTTGACAGATGTGGAAAGATACCGATTTGATTCTTTTGCTTAATCAACATATTGGTTGAAATCTCATTGTTTATTTTATGAAAAATACATTTGCCGACGTTATGAATTCGACAATCATAACATTGTTGGCGTATTGCTGTAATACACACCAAGTCGGTCTTTAAAATGTAAAGTGATTTTTTTCTCCGACAATCTCAGCTGTTTGTTCATTTTCTCTTCTCTAATTTCTTATTTTCTATCATGCCAAACAAAGGAAAACCGGAAAACAAATTTGTTTGCATCACCAACAGAAACTGGAAACTAATTTGGAAAGTAGCTCGTTCATTAGTGTGAAAAACTTTTATGGGGTATTCGGCACACCATATTGGAGATATCTACGCCATAGTAAAACCCAACGGTGGATATAAAATGAGCTCAATAAGCTCTTGTGTGGGCTTAAGAACAAATCAAGCAAAAGAGAAATAAGTTCTTTTCCATAATATAGGTTTGCATGATACAGGCAATGTACATGTTGATCCAGAATGCTAATTTTTGCCGGTAAGTCGACCATCTGAGGGAAAGGAAGGTTGGGAGATGGAAGAGCCAACCTCTTGATGATGCAGTGGTGTCGTAATCTGGTGCCTAATTTCTTGTTGATTTAGCATCTTCTGAAGCCTGTACAAACAGAAGAACAAAATCATTAACATTATCGTTTTCAATTCATATTTTTTTGTTTGTGACAACCTAAAGAAAACTTGATTGAAACGATAAGGAATGCATATATCTTTGAACATTAAATCATGACATGCCATACAATTTGCGTCGCAACTTACTACCGAAGGCAACATTTTCCGTCTAAGCATTGTGCGTTCGTAAGCTTCTTTTGATCCTGAAGTGAAGAGGACTTCATCTCCGTCCACGGTCATAACGCTATTTAGTCCAACAATAAAGTTGTGAGCCTTTTAACAAGCGGTATAGTCCTCCCATTCACCACGACCATCCATTATGACAAACCACACTCGCTTTCTGTTCGAAAGGTGTATAATTGGTGTTGTTAAATATTGAGATTATTATAATATTTTAAACTAAAATAAAGATAAAATAACAAAATATTAAATATTAAAAATTTATTAAAATATTTTAAATTAAAATTAAATTGATAAAGTATATAGTTTTTGAGATAAAAATTATTATTATACTGAATTTTATTGCCTTTTTATTAAAATAGTGAAACATGTAACCTTGATGATCATTAATATAAAATATATATTATGATAGTAAAAAAAGAAAAATAATAGTATGGTGAATAATAAATATAATTTAGGGTAAATTATGCGTTTAGTACTTAAATTATTAATTTTGGTATATTTTAGTACTTAAACTTTTAATTATTCAAAATCATACCTAAAGTTTAGATTTTGTGTCATTTTAGTATCATATTCAAAATTTAACATTAATTTTTTTAAAAATTGAAAGTTTAGATACTAAAACATATCAAAAATGATAGTCTAAGTACTAAACGTATTAAAATTTTAACGGTAAGTACTAAATGAAATAAAAACAAAATATTAGATATAATTTTTTAAAAAAATAAAAATTTAAATATTAAAACGAATCAAAATTTATATTTTAAGCACTAAATGACTAATATAACCTATAATTGAACTAAAAATTAGCTGTAATGACCAATCAGAAAGGGAAGAACGATCTAGAAGCATTTAGCATTCCACAAATAAAAAATTAAAAATGATAAACCCTACCTGAAGAAACTGATCGCACTTGTACTAGTTTCCTACCTGCCTTCTTGATACATCTTCTCCCAAAACCAAGAACGCGTCGAAAATGGCCTCTGCCAACGCTCTTTCATCTTCTATTCTTTGCACTACCAAACAGGTAATATCTTTTCACGGCTTCATTTCATTTTCTCTACTGTTAGCTGCAACAACACTAGCTTCTGAGAGGCACAGAGTGCTACCTTGTGTCATGAAATGTTTTGTCTTTGTTTTTTAATATATGCATCTGGGTAATGGAGAAAATTTGAAAGATTGGTGCCTTTACGGTTTCTAACGGTTCTTTTTTTATGATTGCAGGGGAGTTTGAGGAGGGGAAATCATCGGCAGAACCAAAGGCTGAACTGCAGGCAAGGAAATGGTCGATTTGGTGTGAAGGCTTGTGCAAAGGAAATTGCATTTGACCAGAGCTCAAGGGCTGCTATGCAAGCTGGCATTGATAAGCTTGCTGATGCTGTTGGCCTTACTCTTGGTCCTAGGGGTAACTTATTTTCCTTTATTACTTCATTATTCATTGTTTCTATGAATGATTGTATTCCTTTTTGGGATAAAGGAATAAAAAGACTGATTCACTCATTCAAGTCGAATGAAATGCCAGAATTGTCGTGTTTTGACTGTTATAGAGGATTTGGTTCAGACTCATAATCGTCTGGTGTATATATGTATATGTCCTTAACTAATTGCGATATTCTCCAACTCAGAAGTTAGATATTGCTGGCTGTTTTTGTGTTACTTTAAATGCTTGTTTTTGCATTCCATGAAGGCTAGTATCGATTGCATTAACTATACGATGTCTGTCTATTCTAAAGGGAGGAATGTTGTCTTGGATGAATATGGAAGTCCAAAGGTAGTTAGTGATGGATTGACTATAGCCCGAGCAATTGAGCTTCCTAATGCCATGGAAAATGCTGGTGCAGCTCTTATCAGAGAGGTCACATAATCATTTTAGTATCGTTCTTCTGATACTATTTGTTGAATTTGTCTACAATCTCACCTTGACATGGTCATTGGCACTGACATCATTTGTTTATTTTTTGGCTGTGGGATGAAGGTTGCTAGTAAAACTAATGACTCTGCTGGTGATGGAACAACTACGGCATCTGTACTTGCACGTGAAATAATCAAACTAGGACTTCTCAGTGTTACCTCTGGTGCAAATCCTGTCTCGGTAAAGAGGGGTATTGATAAAACAGTTCAAGGGTTGGTGGGAGAGCTGGAAAAGAAGGCCAGGCCTGTTAAAGGTCGTGATGATATCAAAGGTATTCTGCATAAATAGAAAACATATCTGCATGCTAAACTATTTGCCACTAGCAATCAAGCCCCACTTTATTTTTTGTGGTTACTTGTACTTTACTTCCAGCTGTGGCTTCCGTATCTTCTGGAAATGATGACCTTATCGGAACAATGATTGCTGATGCAATTGACAAAGTCGGGCCTGATGGTGTTTTGTCCATTGAGTCATCATCCTCATTTGAGACCACAGTTGATGTTGAGGAAGGAATGGAGGTATGTCTGTTGTGGATATTTAACCCATTGATATATTCTTTTTCATTTACTATAGAAGTAACCTGGAAATCTTGATAGCACTTATTCTTATTCGAGTTATCTTTATTTCTTTTTCCTACTACTTGCAGATTGACCGAGGTTACGTCTCTCCACAATTTGTAACAAATCCCGAGAAATTGATTTGTGAATTTGAGACTGCAAGAGTGTTGGTAACTGATCAAAAGATTTCAGCTATAAAGGACATCATTCCCCTGTTGGAGAAAACCACTCAATTAAGATCTCCTTTGCTAATAATTGCTGAGGATGTCACTGGAGAGGCTCTGGCCACACTTGTGGTGAACAAGCTGCGGGGTATACTTAATGTTGCAGCCATCAAAGCTCCTGGTTTTGGTGAAAGGAGAAAAGCTATCCTTCATGATATTGCCATTTTGACTGGTATGTTAGCTGCCTTTTTGTTCTTTCTTTTTTCAAATTGGGAACTTTACTCCTTGGTTAATAGTGCTTTATTGATAATGTAAACTGCAGGTGCCGAGTACCAAGCTACTGATTTGGGTTTGCTCGTTGAGAATACTTCTGTCGAGCAGCTTGGCATAGCCAGAAAGGTGATCATCACCAAGGATTCAACTCAACTCATTGCTGAGGCAGCCTCTAAGGATGAGATACAAGCTAGGGTGGCACAACTAAAGAAGGAGCTAGCTGAGACAGATTCTGTCTATGATTCGGAAAAATTAGCAGAAAGGATTGCCAAACTATCTGGTGGTGTTGCAGTAATTAAAGTGGGGGCTGCAACAGAGACTGAACTTGAAGATCGTAAGCTACGAATTGAAGATGCCAAGAATGCTACATTTGCTGCCATAGAGGAAGGTATTGTGCCTGGTGGTGGTTCTACATTAGTTCATCTCTCAAGTTGTGTTCCAGCAATTAAGGAGAAGCTTGAAGATGCAGATGAGCGCATAGGAGCTGACATTGTGCAGAAGGTAAACATTCTGAAGATTTGCGGTCTAAGTAATGATTGAACTTATAGTGATTAATTAATTTTGCATGCAGGCTCTGGTTGCACCAGCGTCGTTGATAGCTCAAAATGCAGGAATGGAAGGTGAGGTAGTGGTGGAGAAAGTGAGGAATAGTGAATGGGAGGTTGGTTACAATGCAATGACAGACAAGTATGAGAACTTGCTGGAGGCGGGTGTAATTGACCCAGCAAAGGTTACAAGATGTGCTCTACAGAATGCATCTTCAGTTGCCGGAATGGTCCTTACCACTCAAGCCATTGTTGTTGAGAAGCCCAAGCCAAAGACTCCGGCAGCTGCCCCTCCTCAAGGTCATATGGTATAATCTGTTGACGCTTAATAGGTTTTTCTAGAACCGTGAATCACCAATAAAATGCCAGATGAATAGAGACGTTCCTCATTTGATATTTGTTTTTCTATTGTATGTGCTAGAGAATAATATATATTAGAATTGCGAAAATATATTCTTAAATATGCAATTCAGTGGCATGCTTTGATTTTACATGGAAGCTTTCCGGGGTGACCAAGCGTCTAATTAGGCTTCTTCTCTGCATAATTTTGCCTTGCTTTGCACCTTGAGAAAGCTACATAGCATAAAGGAACGATATTGTTTTCCCCAATCTACTGATAGGTTGGTGAAGGTTCTTTTCGTAAGAAGTGAATGATAGAACCAAAACATAACTTGAATAAAAACATATACTTCATATCCATACAATTAAAAATTAAATATTGGATATGAAAATGTACTTGAATCTATTGTTAGAGATATATATTTTTTTCTTTGATAAAATGCATTAAAAATATAAATAGACATCATTTGAAAATCATTCTCATTATAATTGATTATTGGGTCGGTTCTGAATAATTTGTTAATATTTCAATACATATGGCATGTATAATACAATTGACGAGTAAGTAATTGAGAATATTAGTTTTTCAATTCAGTAATTAGTAGGCATTAAGGACATTTTCTGTTGTAAATAGATAAAATGTGATGAACTAAAAGACGATGGATGGAGAATAAGATTCTATAATATTGTGTAAGAGCATGTGGTGTTTGGTAAAAATGTGAGTAAACAGAACAAGTAAAGGGCAAAAATCTGGACCTCTCGATTTTGTTGGGCTGATAATTATCTGTTGGACTGTAGTATTTAAGGGGTATTTAAGTTGTGAGCATTCATGGTCACATGGGTGTCGAATTAAAACATTTAATTGTGGTGGACATGACTGTGGGTCCAAATTGAAACATTCAGTTAGAATGTATCCAGCACAATCATCAGTAATTGACAAGTATACATACGTCTTAACAACATATCTCAGACTAATCAAGATTTGAACTACTTGACAAGTATGCATGGTGTATGGATTGTGATTTATTTGTGAATAGGGTATTTTCTCCATGGTTGGTCCCAAATGACGTGAAAAATCTTCCCAACCCAAGTCTAACATCAAGATAAGGATCTAAAATGCATCACATCTTTGCTGTTTCATGAAAGCTCAGCTGCCTCTGGCCCATTTCAAGATTCCATTTATAACTCTCTGCTTGCACATTTTTCTATCATCGCGACAAGCAGGTTTGGTGGGTGAAAATTGCTCCACATTAAAGAAGCAAAACCATATCGATAATGACCCTTCTTTATTCTTTAGCCTTGCTGGATATCAATTTGGTTCCAGTTATGGTCCGAGTGCTCTAAACCTACATGTGATGTTGAGAAATAAATGGGAAGTGGCCCTTGGGATACAAGTTTGATACATATGGGGTAGGCCTTAATTGTTCACACATTGTAAACATGCAACAAAGTAGTTACAACTAGAAAGTGCGTATGTAAACCCTCCTAGTAATAAAAGTATTTATTCCCTTGCCCAATAATCTTTTTTTTTTTATTTTTTAAATGCTGTCCAACATCTCAATGTAAATGGGAATATTTTCGTTGAAATTTATGCATGGTGTAGGGACAATATTCATCTCATTAGTTTACATTTTCGCAATCCTATGATTATAAATAATATTTTTTTACTTAAGTTTATTATCTTAATTATAAGATTTCATTTAAAGATAGGTTTTATCAACTTGCAAATAGATTTTCATTTGAATATAAATTTAATGTATACATTTCCAACTTTTTATTGTTCATTTTAGCTTACAACAAAAATTTGTAGACCTTTTTAAAGTCTTCCTTATTGTGTGATTCTATATACCTTAGATTGTAGCATATCAAAGACCGTTCTAATTCTATCTACGGAACATATGACTTTTTCTTTGGTTTAGGCTACTTAGAGGCGGTGGGATTTCTTTTATTGTTTCAAGACTTGTCGATTTGACCATGTCAATTTTACCTGCAAAGGAAATATTCTTGAATTATAGTACCATATATTTAGAAATATATATATATATATATATATGTAGTTTTCACTTAAATATTTAATTTCTAGATAAAAAGTATCACATTGGTTCTTATACTAAATCTTATAGTTATAGCAATATCAATACAAATAGCATGTTAAAATTGATATTATCATCTAATATATTAATATATACGATAAAATAAGTTATAAATATAAAATACTCTATCAATCCGATGAGAAAGTGATGTTACTCGGAAGCTAATAGACAAGAAGGGGCATCCATTATCTGAAAGGGCTTCTCGAATCTGCAACTCAACGTGGGAGCGAGGAAGGTCGCATAGACAAAGTCAATAAATTAGATGGGCCTGATCGGATCATATGTAGAGTCAGAGGGGAGAAATTGATAATCAGTGCATCATAAAAAGGAAAAATCATGGTCAAACTGTTTCAATTGGTTAAATTTGGTTGAAGTCGTTAAGCGCAAGGAGCTGCTTTTGAAATTCTCGCATATTGGCTTCAAACCCCTCTGACGATTTCAAAGTTATGTTCCAGCCAATGTTTCATTTGGAAAATGAAAAGAAAAGGCTCACATTGGCAACTCAAAGCACAAAGACATGGTGACAAGAAAGGGTGTTAAAAAATATTCGACCCGGTTCATCCGACCTGGTTAAAAAATATCGAGTATTTATTTTGAAAATACCCGATTTTTGGATCGAGTATCCGGCCCGTTAAATTTTTTGGGTTTCTGGATTGGACTCGAGGCATAAAATCTTACTTAATCGAGTACCCTCTTTATTTTATATATATATATATATATATATATATTTTTATTTTATATTAAAATTTTAATTATAATTCTCAAATTATTTCACTATAACATTCAAAATTCAAAATTCTGATTGCCGGAGGTCTTCCACGGAAGCTGCTCTCAACATGACGTTGGGGGCTGCCTACTATCCTACCTCTCCCTCTCCCTCAACCCATTACATATGAGAATAGAGTCAGCTAAATTTTTTTATTCAAAATTCAAAATTTCTTAAAGTTTACCTCCATAACATTCTAAATTTTTGATTTCTTAAATTATTTCACATTAACATTCTAAATTATTTTTTAAAATATTTATTTGAACTTCAAAACATTTAAAATTTAATTATATTTTTATTTTATTTTTAATAAATTTTCTTTCAATTATGTAATTTGAATTTTTAAACCTTATGTGTGAATTATATATTATAGACATTTATATATTATAATTTTATAATTTTTTATATAATTTTTGTTTTAAAAAAGTATTGAACATTATCAGTGGCCCGAAAATACAGGTACTCAGGTTTTAGTACTCAAATGTAATGGACCGAAACATAGGCAGACATCTTATACCCATAAATTCTGAATATCGGATATTTTAGGTACTAAAATATCCGATTTTGACGCCCCTGATACCAAGTGACAACTTGCATAAAACCAACTATGAAATATAAAAAATAACGGATAAAATAAACAAAAACCTTAATTATATGGAAAATATTATTAGGTCAAATAATAATATTTTTATATCCAATGCACATTTCCCCTTGACTTGGTGGGCTTTCTCTACATATACGGTTCGGTATTTTAATAAAATATTATCAGATGAAAATTATCGGGAAACAACTAACATTATTAGATTTGATAATTAGTTCAAAGATAATATTATTTTCAAATATTGGATGAGTCGAAGATGTTAAATATTTTTTTCAATATTTTTTAATTATTATTTTCAATTATTTTCATATATTACGAATTGAGCAAACTGAGTTGGAAATGTTGTCTTTACCTTTATAATATTCGATCTGAATTAATCAATTAATAGATTAGATACCAGTGATTATATCAAAAATATTTATTTTAATTGAGTATATGTTAAATTATTTTTTTATTAATCTAAGGTTAAATATTTAAATTCACAACAATAATGTCTTATTAAATATTTAAATATAAAAGTTAAAAGATAATAATATATGATTTAATTTAAATTTAGATTAATGAAGACATAAAATGACATGAAAAAAATTGAATGTCTAAAACGGTTACATCCAAGATAAAATGATATGATATTATTATATATTTTTTATTAATCTAAAGTGATATTATGATATTATATTTATTAATAGACGAGTTTGTAACGCGTAACGATCATTGATGAACACCGTTAACGATGATCATTATTAATTTAATTTATAAAACTTTAAAATTGTAAAGTATTTAATGTATAATTATAAATTATTTAAAAAATATATGCGTAAATTATTTAGAATAAAATATTAATTATTTTTTTATAATCTTATTTTAAATAATAATTAGAACAAATATTAATCCCTAAATTGAAAAACTTTAAATTCTTTTTTCTTGCTTTGAAGTTGTCGTCATTGTAACCGTCGTTGCCGCTGCTTTCGTCGTTTTACATGATATTTGTAACATAATTTTTATTTGTGTATTGTATCGGTTAATTATAATTTAATTTTAAACTATTAAGCCATGCTCATACATGTTTACATGGTCGCCATTAACCATAAGATACAAACGACGACAATAAGAGTGACAGCGACATTGATGGTGACGGTGGTGACAACTTCGAAGCAAGGATAAATAATTTTGAGTTTTTAATTTAGGGTCTAATATTTGATATAATTATTATTTAAAATAAGATTATAATAAATAATGTAATAAATATTTTATATTAAATTGTTTACTTTTAAATTTTTAACTAATTTATAATTATATGTTGAGTATTTTATAATTTTAAAGTTTTATAAATTAAATTAATGGTACTCATTATTAGTGGTGCTCATCGGTGTTTGTCGAACGTTATAGAATTTTCCTTAATTTATTAAACTTTATGAGTATATTTTAAGAAAAATTTCTCACAATATCAATTATGAAAAAATACCATTTAAATAATTTTAACTTATTTTATTTTTAATAAATTTTTTGTATATGTTTATATTATTTTAGAAATTTAAAATTCAAACATTGATATTTAATGATATATGAGATCACCAATCGATCGATTTTAATGATTAAAAATTATTATTATTTTTTAAATTTTATATTCAAATATTGCATATGCAAAAGCATGAAAGAAGTGGTTTGATAAATTTATTAATGTTTATTATAAAGTTTAAGGTAAGTTGTATATTTAGTGTCTAAACTATTAGTTTTGACTTGTTTTAGTATTTAAACTTCTATTTTTTCAAAATCATATCTAACATTTAGTTTTTATTTCATTTTAGTATCCCAACGTTAAAAATTTAACGCGATTTGTACATAAACTATCAGTTTTAGTCTATTCTTGTACCTAAATTTTTAATTTTTTTAAAACTTAATGTTAAATTTTGAATATGGTATTAAAATGAAACAAAAATTAAATTTTAAGTATAATTTTAAAAAAATTATAAATTTAAATAAAAATTGATAGTTTAAACACGTAATTTACCATAACTTTGATTGTTATTGATTTACAATACGTTAATGAAACAACTTCTACAGTGAGAAAAATTATACCTTCTTCTTTGGATTTTTAATCTTTAAACCCTACTCTACTTTGGATTTACTTTAATTGCCACTGATCCTTACACTTGCCAATCAAAAGAGGGCCCCACACTCAACCCCGATTCAGTTTAGAAATATAAATACCCTTCCTCTCAGTACCTGATTCCCTCGAAGCAAATCGTAATTCCTTCTACGACATAAGGTGATATCAGTCTTTTCAGTTCCCCTGCAATCGTTCTTCGATTGTATTTTGCTCTAAAGTTAGAGAGAGAGAGAGAAAGTATGGAAACAAAGGACTCTTGTTTTCTCGCGTGATGACTCGATCAAGAAATTGCTGTAGATAATTTCCCTCTGTTTTTCTTCGTCTCTACTTCAAATAGGCATTTATCGCATTTGATTATTTATAGACAAAACAAATCTTAATAGCCCATCTTCTCTCTCTCCCTCTCGTTCGGCTCATTTCGCTCTATATAATTTCAGGTTGGATGACTCAACTGCTCTCCATCGATTCTCCTACATTTCGTTATTTCTAAACGTTGACATTTTGATTTGATTTTTTTTTATTGCAGAAATACATATGATGGGAGAATTACTGAAGGTGTTGTACATAGTGGTGGTTGACGAAGATCAGAAGCAGGAGACGTCGTCGTTCCGATACACGCGCTCCGTTCTTCAAAGCACTCTCCAACTCATGGGCTGCAAAGCTCGTCATGCCTTCAAGGTTTTTTTTTTACTTCTGGCAATTTCGTTGATTTCACTGAATTACGGTTTTCTTCGTATATATTAGTTCTTTTCTTTTTGATTGATTGATATATTATAGTTATAAAATAATAAAGTAAAAGTGTGGATGATGACTTGATAGATCTGGATTTCTTATAACGTCTTCTATAAATACCTTTCCAATTTTGCATGTTTTTTTAGCTATAATGCCGAGTCAATATACAAAATTTAACAATCTTTTTTCCTACGGTTTGTGAAAGAATAAGCATTCTGTCGTTGTCATAGAATTTTGACCGGATATAGCTTCTTATTCTACCTCTAAAACGAGGTGCTTGAATGGCTTAGTTTTTTAGGTTCCTATTTATTTCCGCAAAAGTTTTCACAATTTTGCAAATGGTCAAAATCAATTAAGATGGAATTAGCTCTGACCTGTTTCCATTTTTGTTGTCATCTCCGCGTTCTGAATCTTGTTCTACTTTGTGGTCCCTTTACGATCGAGTAATTTGCTTGGCTGATGATGTGCATGTTATCTGTTTTATTTTTGTTTGTGATTTACCTTCTGCTTCCTATTGGGAGGTAGAAGTCCTCATTATCATGCTCAGTGAGAGGGTGACACTTGAAACAATTACTTCATATATGTATGCACATTGAGTTTGGGGCTTGGTCATTTCCTCAATCTGAATTATTGTCTGCTTTTGTTTTATTCTGGTGTTGTTGAGATATGTCATTTCATATTTAATTTTCTAGCCTCACATTAGTGGTTTTTTCTCATGTTCCTTAGCTGTTATGGAAAGTAGATCCTTTTGCTGAATGCAGTCTTTGTATTTCTTACCAGATTAGCAAGAGAGTTTTTGAGTTGATAAGAAGGGAACCTTCTTACAACTCACTACTACATGGGAAAAGTGAGATATTCAATTCTGATGGGTTGAAAGGGAACACTGAAAAGAAAGATGTCTGTCCTACCTTTGATGATGCTTGTAGAGTGGAGGAAGGCAGCTGTTTAGCTTCTAACAACGATGGTAGAAATATACTTATACCATTCGAGCTGTACAAAAGGCGTACATCAGTAATTGTTGAAAGAAGAACTTTCTTAGATGTTGTCTGTGATGCTCTGGCTGAATATAAGTATGTTGGTCCAAACCAGAGGGCTGACCTGGTTTTGGCATGCAGGTATTGTATACATCTCATACTTAACAAAAGAAATTTCAATAATGCATGACAAATTAATTTCTTCTTGGCATATGCATATATTCCTCTAGATTTCATTTTTCTTGCAAATTTCTAGAGTTGATTATGGTTGCTTGGAGATGGGTATTTCACACTTCATGATTCTGTCATATTTGACATCACAATATCTTTCAGTTGATAGTCTACTCAAGCTCGATTTTCTCCATTATCACAAATATTCCAATTTTTTTAATGGAACATGTATTATCTCCCTTGGTAACTCTGTTAGGTTTTCACTGCAGAATCCGTGAGAGGAAGGAATCTGTTACTGTGTTGTTGTGTGGCACTAGTGGTTGTGGCAAATCTACTTTGTCTGCTTTGCTGGTATGTTTGTTATGCATAATAATGTTGGTTGGCTCTAGCGCTCCCAACTACATCTTCATGTAATCTTAGTGCTTTGGATCATGCCGTGCAGGGTAGCAGGTTGGGAATTACAACTGTGATTTCAACTGACTCTATTCGCCATATGATGAGGAGTTTCGTAGATGAGAAGGAAAATCCTTTACTCTGGTCTTCAACCTACCATGCAGGGGAGTGTTTGGATCCTGTGGCAGTTGCAGAAGCTAAGGCTAAAAAAAGAGCTAAAAGGTTGGCTGGCAATTCTCAGTCACCTTCTCAGAGTGAGCTAGCTGATTGTTCTTCAGGTGGAAAGTCTGATGCCCGACCAGTGGAGGGTGGTTCTACTAGTACCGAATTGATTGGCCCCAGACAGATGGCAGTTGAAGGATTCAAGGCACAAAGTGAAATGGTTATTGACAGTCTAGACAGACTAATTACTGCATGGGAAGAGAGGAAAGAGTCTGTAGTAGTCGAGGGTGTTCACTTGAGCCTTAATTTTGTTGTAAGTGGACATTTTTGTTGATTCCCTGCCATCTGATGTGTTCATTTCCCTCACCTTGTTTTTTAAAATTTATTTATTTTTCATGTGCAGATGGGGCTTATGAAGAAACACCTCTCAATCATACCATTCATGATATACATTACAAATGAAGACAAACACTTGGAAAGATTTGCAGTTCGTGCAAAGTACATGACATTGGATCCTGCTAAAAATAAATATGTGAAGTATATAAGGAATATCAGGATGATACAAGATTATCTATGTAATCGTGCTGACAAGCATTACGTCCCAAAAATAAACAACACAAACGTTGACAAAAGTGTGGCTGCCATACATGCAACAGTTTTCAGTTGCCTCCGTAGGCGTGAAGCCGGGGAGACACTCTATGATCCTATAACAAATACAGTTGCTGTTGTTGATGAGGAATACTGGAATCAGTGTGCTACCAATTCACTCAGCTCCAAGGGTATGTTTCAGTTGATCCAGAGGAATGATTCTTCTAGGCGACTAATGGCTCTTCTTAACATCGATGGATCTGTAGCAAAGGCTTGGTCAGTGGAATCCCTTGATAGTAATGGGATTCCATTGTATGGACCCTTAACAATTGGCAAGGCCGAACCTGTTAATCTTCAATTTGGTCACTATGGAATTAGTGCCTGGCCTAGTGATAGTGGAACAAGTCATGCTGGAAGTGTAGATGAGTCAAGATTTGATGGGATTGATAATGGAAGTAGATACCAATCTTCCTGCTGCAGCTCACCGAGGATGTCTGATTGTCCTTCAAAGGAGGTAGCATCTTACACAGTTCTTTTCTTTTAGTACTCTTTACCAGTGCTTGTAGTTAGCTTTGATGTGCAAATGTCAAAATAAAAAAGCTGAAGTCACTTTTTATTGCTGTTAATCTTAATTTATTATTGCTTTCTTATATTAGGCTCGGTCTATTGATTCTATTTTTATATTACAGTTAAAGGAGGAAAGTTCGGTGTATGGCAGCGATGAAGAAGTTGACGAACCACCTGAGGTGGACAGTGATGAGGATTTTAGTGATGAAGGTGATAAACTGCTCCATGAAGAGGTATGAACTCGTGTTAGACTCTCCAAAAGGTGAAAATATTTATATATCATTATGACATTGAATTTAAAGATTATTTGCAAAGGTATAGTAAACTGCTATGCAGTCATACCCAGTGTAGTTCTTGTTAGTTCATTTTATATGTAGTTTTTATCTACATTGTAAGCTTGTTTCATTGGTACATTTTACGAAAGTTGGATGACTGAAATGTCATTTGGTTCTGCTGTCTAATTAGTGGTCTTCAGGATGAAATAAGGTCTTAAATACTGCTTTAAGATTGTGGGAGGAGTTTTACTGATTTTTCTCTATTTCTGTTGTATAGGTAGGTTCTGTTGATGAAGGCTCAACAAAGTCAGATGAAGAGTATGATGACCTGGCAATGCAGGACGTGCAGGAGAGTGGCCACTGCTCAGATGAGGAAGAATTCCCTCGTGATATAGTAATACAACAGGAATTTGGATCTCTTCTTTGAAAGCGGAGCAAAGTAGTTTTCTGAGCCACTCTGCTCTTACTCTGCGATGCTTATGGAGAAGAATGACATGGGATTGTCACCTTTAGGCAACGTTCCAATGATGAAAGGCTCCCTCAGCACTCCAAGGTCGCGAAGCAATTTTGTTCATGTACCATTCCGTGGCTTGTAACCACTGGGTCACTTGAATTAAGTAGCTAACCCTGCCAGCCATTTTCTGCTCTCATTATACTGATGCTGTATGGTATTGTTGCATGACTGGGAAATGGCAATATGATGCTTCAATAGTGTGTTATTGCTTGTTGACAAATTCCATGAGCAAATTATGTACAAAGGCTTGTTTTGGCCAAGATCAAATCAGGGACACAGCACAATTAGCAAGCCTTCTAAGTGTGTATAGTTAAGATACCATTTTATCAGAAACTCATTAAGTGGGATGCAACAAGCATAATTAAGAACCTCTTAACTTCTCAAGTAGCTATTAACTGGAAGGAAAAAATTTCATCATGATCTTTGCTAAGGCAGATGAAGTGTCTTTGGCTGGCAGGACCAAACAACAAGGATTGAAGTATTGATAAACCGAACATCAAACGAGCAGAAAAAATTCTTTAAAAGTGGATATGCCCATTGACTAGGATGAAATAGTTGTACACATTTTATTGTAGAAATCTTTAGGCAGGAGAACCGCATCATCAAGAATCGAGTTCTATATTATCTTTGTATACATTTTGCATTGGAGCACTTCGATACATCTAATACACAATGCTCAACCAAATAAAGAAGTACCAAGTCAGGAGTAACATTGTGCATCTCATGAAGCATCAATATTAACTGATTGCAGATGTGAAGCTTACCGTCTTAGGGCATTTACCCCTTTTAATCATTATGTTCACCAGCATCTTTGCTTTCTCAGTCTGATTAGTTTCACACAATAGTTCTCCTATCTGATTACATAATGATACATCAGCATGAAATCCTTTCCTCTCCATCTCGATTGGCAACTCAAAAGCTTCATCAGCCATTCCATTCTGGCAAAACCTATTGATCAACATATCATACATAACCTTGTCCAACTCAATTCCATCTTTTGCATCTGTCTTTACATACTTCATCATCATCTCCATTCCTACAACCTTAGAATACCAATTTATTATAGGCCAATATGTATCCGCATTTGGCTTTACGCCTCTATTGCTCATTCTAATTAACAACAATAACACATTCTCTATTGATCCTAATTTACAATACCCATTTATCATCAAATTAAACATATAAGCATCAACTTGTAAAGCTTCACCATGCATCTCCATGACCAACCTTTCCGCATCTTCGATTTTCCCATAGCTTGTATACCCATGGATCAGAAATTTAGAAGTCTCCACATTAAAATCTACTCGTGCTGTCGTGACCGTCCCTTTTATGGGGCCACAACCGGGTAGGTACGCCAAGGCCAACCATGTATAGGGCCTAGTGGCAGGGTAGAATAAGTTTGTCCTCTTTTCAAGCATTTTAATGTTTTAGGTAGGCAGTGGGGGTATGACTTACTGTCCCATGTTCGAGCATTTCAACGTCTATAGGTAGTATTTCTGTTATTTTGTTTTTGCATATATGTAGGGGGTGGACAGTCGGCAGAGTTTGGGCTGATCCAAAGGTAAAGGTACGTGTCTTGTGAACATCATCGAGGGCCGCCCCTACGGCCTAATCGGTGGTGTGGGTGAGTCTTCTGTAACCCGATGTTTCTTTTATTAATAAAACATTTTTCTCTCGGAGAAGTCCGGGGGTTGAGGTGTGCATCCGCTATGCCCCACGGGCTCGGATTATTGGTCGAAGGACCATGTGGCTATAAAGATCTAACGCGATGTTTGTTTATGCTTGATCAGATCTACGAGATTAAGGCTGACTTGGTTGGGAAGCGTCCCTTTCGAGTGCCACACGGATTAGCAACCGAACCAGCTAGGCTAAATCCGTGACACTTGGTATCAGAGCACAGAGGTGCGTGTTCATTTACTAAAAGCACGGAGGTGCTCATTTTGTTGAGTAAAGCATGATAGTGCTTGTTACCTGCTTGTGGCACAGCTGTGCACAAGTGCTAAACCTAGCACAGAGGTGCTTTGCCTCAGGCCGCAGCACGGAGGTGCTCGGTCATTTGTAAAAGCACTGAGGTGCTTGATTTTAGATTGTAGCACAGAGGTGCTCAATCATTCCAATGCACAGAGGTGCCAGAATTTAGATTGAAGCACAGAGGTGCTCAGTCATAGTTGGCTGCACAGAGGTGTCAGTCCTCGATTGAAGCACAGAAGTGCTCAATCATCTTAGCTACACAGAGGTGTCAGCTCCCAGCTGAAGCACAGAGGTGCTCAGTCATTTTTTTTAACTGCACAGAGGTGTCAGTTCTCGATTGAAGCACAGAGGTGCTCAATCACTTTTGGCTACACAGAGGTGTCAGCTCTCGATTGAAGCACAGAGGTGCTCAATCGTTAATTCTAGCACAGAGGTGCTATGGATTCAGCACAGCGGTGCTCTTTTCCTTCCTAATTTAGGCACGATTGTGCTTATTTGTGTTGCAGGCATAGAGGTGCCAGCGAGTTACAAAGAATGGTTCACACACGAAATGGCGGAGCAACAAGCTCTCACAGAGGTGTAGAGCAGGAAGTTACTGAGCCGGTTGCACCGAGAATGGTTCGCACACGAAATGGCGGATCGACAAGCTCTCACAGAGGTGTAGAGCAGGAAGCTACCGAGCCAGTTGTGCAAGAGACTGGTTCGGTTGATCGAAGTAAGCTAGAAGAGATCGAAGCCGCACTAGCTGCCCTTAGAGCTCATATGATATCTGGTGATCGTATGAGGAGAGTAGAGGAGACCCAAGAAGATTTGCTCGAGACAGTGACTGATTTGGGCAATGAGGCAAGAGATGCCATAGGCGTGATACAACTTGGGTATGATAAGCTGAAGGCTCAAGTCAGTGTGCTTCAGGCAGCGGTAGCTAGTTTGACCGCAAACCCTATTGAAAGAGTGGGCGTACGAGCCAAGATCCCTGATCCTCAACGCTTTGATGGAGCGAGGGATGCTAAAGAGCTTGAGAATTTCTTATTTGACATAGAGCAGTATTTTCGAGCTATGCGCACGGAGTCTGAGGAAGATAAGGTGGCAATGGCTTCGATGTATCTAGGTGGCGACGCCAAGTTATGGTGGCGGTCCAAGTTCAAAGATGGAGTGTGCTCCATTACAACTTGGGATGCGTTAAAGAAGGAGTTGAAGACATCCTTCCTCCCCGAGAATGTTGATTACAACGCTCGTAAGAAGCTAAGGGAATTATCCCACACTGGGACTATACGGGAGTATGTGAGAGAGTTCTCACCTTGATGGGATATAAAGGATATGTCAGAAAGAGATAAGTTGTTTCATTTTCTTGAAGGGCTCAAGCCATGGGCTAGACTCGAGTTGCAGAGACAGAAGGTTCAAGATTTGACAGTAGCGATAGCTGCTGCCGAGTGCCTTAATGATTATAACGATCATCCTGGAAAGCGCAAGACGCCTTCTGTGAGTGGAGCTAACACCCAACAGGTTAGTGGGAACAAGTTGGCTCGAGGGGAGAAGACATCGAGTTGGGGAGCAAATAGAAGAGTCCCTGGAAGGGACCCAGCTCAAAATAAAGTCCCTACTGGTCCTGGATCGAGCAATGGAGGGAATAGACCCTCGTTAAGGTGTTTTCTTTGCAATGGACCTCATCGGGTTGCAGAGTGTCCACAACGAAGTGCTTTTAATGCCATGGTTGCAACAACAAAGGACGGAGAAAGAGTGAACGCTTCGATGGGAGATACTGAGCCTAAGCCGGCTAGAATGGGCTCCATCCGATTCATAACTGCATTACAGTCTCAGTTGAGTAACTTGAGGAAAGAACCAGAGAGGGGATTTATGTATGTGGACATCTCAGTAAATGGGAAAACCTCTAAAGCTCTAGTCGACACAGGGGCCACAGATACGTTTATCTCTCCTGAGGAAGCGGAGAGATGTAAGTTGATTGTCACCAAGGAGGTGGGACAAATGAAAGCAGTTAACTCTGCTGCTTCAATGATATGTGGAGGTGTGAAGAGGGTCAGTATCAAGCTTGGGTCTTGGGAAGGAAGTGTAGATTTCACTGTTTCCCATATGGATGATTTTGACGTGGTATTAGGGCTCGATTTTATGATGGCATCCCAGGTGATTCCTGTTCCGGCATCAAGTTGTTTAATGTTCATGGGGGAGCAGCCATGTGTGGTACCAGCTACGATTCTCCCTCGTCCTGGGAAGAAGATATTGTCCGCTATCCAATTTAAGAGAGGGGTGTAAAAAGGGGAGCCCTCCTTCTTAGTCTTTCCAATTTCCAAAGAGGATGACAATCTTGGCATGGTGCCCAGGAATGTTCAAGAAGTGCTGAGAGATTTTGAGGATGTAATGCCGGGTGAATTGCCGAAAGAGTTGCCCCCTAGACGGTTGGTGGACCATGAGATTGAATTAATTCCGGGAGTAAAACCTCCTGCGAAATGCCCATATCGGATGAGTTCTCCGGAGTTGGCAGAGTTGAGGAAACAATTGGATGAGTTGCTCCAAGCAGGATTTATTCGACCCTCGAAGTCACCTTTCGGGGCACCTGTGTTATTCCAGAGAAAACATGATGGGACTTTGAGATTATGTGTTGATTATAGAGCATTAAACAAAGTGACTGTTAGGAATAAATATCCCATTCCGTTGATTGCTGATTTGTTCGACCAGCTGAGTAATGCCAAGTATTTCACGAAATTGGATCTCAGGTCGGGATACCATCAAGTGAGAGTGGCCGAAGGAGATGAGCCAAAGACGACATGTGTAACTCGGTATGGAGCATTTGAATTTCTTGTTATGCCTTTTGGACTAACCAATGCTCCCGCTACTTTCTGCACTTTGATGAACCAGGTGTTCCATGACTATCTCGATAAATTCGTAGTCATCTACTTGGACGATATAATGATTTTTAGCAATTCTATAGAAGAGCACTTGGAGCATCTTCGGTTGGTGCTGACGAGATTACGGGAAAATCGGTTGTTTGTGAAGAAGGAGAAATGTGCTTTCGTCCAAACGCAAGTCCAATTTTTGGGCCACATCATTGAACGAGGGTGCATTCGTATGGATAAAGAGAAGGTGAAGGCTATCCAGGAGTGGCCGACCCCACAAAATGTTAGTGAGCTTAGATCTTTCCTTGGTTTGGCCAATTATTATAGACGATTCGTAGAAGGTTATTCTCGTAGAGTAAAGTTACTCACCGATTTGCTAAAGAAAGGCTGCGAGTGGGTTTGGTCCAAGGACTGTCAAGAGGCCTTTGACGATTTAAAGAAGGTTGTAATCAGTGAACCAGTGCTTACCTTGCCAGACCTGGAAAAACCTCTAGAAGTAGAGACAGACGCATCCGACTATGCAATTGGAGGCGTACTCTTACAGGACAAACATCCCGTGGCGTTTGAGAGTAGGAAGCTAAATGAAACTGAAGCGAGATATACGGCTCCAGAGAAAGAACTTCTCGCAGTAATTCATTGCTTGAGGATTTGGAGGCATTATTTGTTGGGTTCCAAATTTGTGGTAAAGACCGATAATACAGCAATTAGCCACTTCCTTACACAACCGAAACTAACAGCAAAGCAAGCTAGATGGCAAGAGTTTCTGGCCGAGTTTGACTTCAACTTTGAGCATAAGGCGGGGAAAAAGAATCAGGTTGCTGACGCTTTGAGTCGCAGGGCAGATTTGGCAGCACTCCGATGTGTGGCCCCTATATCCGCTAGTAGAGTGTCCAATGAAATTCGTCAGCTCCTTGTGAACTTTTCCAAGCAAGATTCGCAAGTGGAGGCCCTTATGGAGATGGTTAAAAAGGGTGTTTCGAAATGTTTTTGGATAGAAAATGGCTTATTGATGACAAAGGGGCCACGAATGTTTGTTTCTCGAGCTAGAAATCTACGACAAAAGCTGTTGAAGGAATGCCATGATACCCCATGGGCCGGGCATCCTGGTTGGAGGCGTACTGTTGCTTTGTTGGGACAAGGGTATTATTGGCCTCAAATGCGCCAAGATGTGATGGATTACACCAAGACATGTCTTATCTGTCAACAAGATAAGGTAGATCGACAGAGGACTGTTGGGTTGCTCGAGCCACTACCCGTACCCGCCCGACCTTGGGAGAGTATCTCCTTGGATTTTATATCACGCTTGCCTCGAGTAGGAGATCTTGGATCAATTTTGGTGGTAGTGGACAGGTTCTCGAAGTATGCCACTTTTATACCAGCATCAAAGTATTGTTCGGCGGAAGAGACTGCTAAGTTGGTGTTCAAACATGTGGTGAAATATTGGGGCATTCCTCAGAGCATAGTCAGTGACCGAGATGGAAGATTTATTGGGAAATTTTGGAAATGATTGTTCCAGTTATTGGGGACACAACTCAACTTTTCGTCGAGTTACCACCCTCAAACAGATGGTCAGACTGAGCGATTTAATGGACTCTTGGAGGAGTACTTGAGGCACTTTATTCAGGCCAATCAGAAGAACTGGCCTCCATTATTGGATGTGGCGCAATTATGTTTTAATTCACAAAAGAGTTCGTCTACTAATAAAAGCCCTTTTGAACTGGTGACAGGTCAGCAGCCAAGACTTCCTCACACTGTGGATGAGACCTCTCAAGGTAGATGCCCTCGTGCCTCAAATTTGTGGGGGTGGAAGCAGAATATGGAGATTGCCAAGGCTTACTTAGAGAAAGCAACGAAGCGTATGAAGAAATGCGCAGATCGTAATAGGCGAGACCTACACTTTCAGGTTGGAGATTTGGTGCTAGTCAAGTTGATGCCAGAACAACTTAGATTTTTGCGCCAGAGGGATCGTCGCTTGGTGCGTAAGTACGAGGGTCCAGTCTTAATAGTAGCAAAGGTGGGGAATGCTTCGTACAAAGTTAACCCTCCTACTTGGATGAGAGTTCACCCTGTCTTCCATGTGAGCAATTTGAAGCCGTTTCACACCGATCCCAATATCGATAATCAGAGTATGTCTGCTAGGGAGTCAATCGGCACACAACCACCCTCACAGCGTCATGTTGACGAGATTCTAGCAGGGAGAATTGTTAAGGTGGGTGGAAAGCAAAGACGGGAGTATCTAGTCAAGTGGGGAGGCTTTGATCAGGAAGAGAACACTTGGGAAAGAGAGTATGATCTCAGGGCATTCAAGCAAAAGATTGAAGAGTTTCAGGCCAAGCAGTCGACGAGGACGTCGACAAATTAGGTGGGGGAGATTGTCGTGACCGTCCCTTTTATGGGGCCACAACCGGGTAGGTACGCCAAGGCCAACCATGTATAGGGCCTAGTGGCAGGGTAGAATAAGCTTGTCCTCTTTTCAAGCATTTTAATGTTTTAGGTAGGGAGTGGGGGTATGACTTACTGTCCCCTGTTCGAGCATTTCAACGTCTATAGGTAGCATTTCTATTATTTTGTTTTTGCATATATGTAGGGGGTGGACAGCCGGCAAAGTTTGGGCTGATCCACAGGTAAAGGTACGTGTCTTGTGAACATCATCGAGGGCCGCCCCTACGGCCTAATCGGTGGTGTGGGTGAGTCTTCTGTAACCCGATGTTTCTTTTATTAATAAAACATTTTTCTCTCGGAGAAGTCCGGGAGTTGAGGTGTGCATCCGCTATGCCCCACGGGCTCGGATTATTGGTCGAAGGACCATGTGGCTATAAAGATCTAACGCGATGTTTGTTTATGCTTGATCAGATCTACGAGATTAAGGCTGACTTGGTTGGGAAGCGTACCTTTCGAGTGCCACACGGATTAGCAACCGAACCAACTAGGCTAAGTCCGTGACACTATGTTCATCAAACCTAACACTAAATCCAATTCCTCAAAGTCCCATCTTTTTGCACATGAATCTATCAGTGTATTATAAGTTATTACATTGCCTTTAATCCCTCTGTCGGACATCTCCTCCATTAACTCTCTACCTTTCTTTATATCCCCATTTCTACACAACCCATCAATCACAGATGTCAATGAATAAACGGAAATCTCAAGACCTGTTTGTACCATTTGATCAAAGAAATCTAAAGCCAACCCCAATTCATCAGATTTCTTAAGAGCATTTAAATGAACAGTACAAGTTCTCTCATCAATCTGAATCCCATTGTTCTTCATAAAATCAAAAGCCTTTGATGCCTCACTGAATTTCCTACTGTCTGAGTAAACTTTAAGCATTAAATTAAAAAAAAACTTTGAAATAACTTTAGACTTGACACATCAATTCTCAACAGCAGAGGCTATAACAAGAAAAGGGTACCTGAGATTCTCATCAATCGACACAGTTTTCATCATAGCTTCAGCATCAGCAAACAACCTAGCTTTTAGAAGCCTAGAAACAAGGGTCACGTGATCCTGAAGATCGGGTTTGAAGGAAAGCATAGATTGGTTCTTGACAACAAAGTTAAAGGAACGATAGCATTTGGAGGCTTTGAGATGTGGGTTTGTGAGGATGTCATGGAAAGTGGTGGAATTGAGATGGCGAAGAGAAGAGGCATCAATGGGCTTAGATGCCGTGAGGAATTGGGAGATAAGGTCCGGTAGGTGTTGGTAAGGTTTCGGAGAAAGGGTTGAAGCCGATGATCTCAGGGTTTTGAGAAGGCTTTGGAGTCATTTGGAGTTCGGAACTGGACTGCTCTACTCTTCTCAGCCCCTTCAAGCCAATTCTTCATTTGTTTTTACCCCAAACCCGGATTCTTAATATTTAGGTAAAGGCTTAATAGAAAAATAAGTTACACTTTGCCTCGAAAAATGTTTGCGGTGTGTAAAGATTTTTTTTAAAAAAAAATTGATGTTTAACAATTTTTTAATTACATTTTTTGGTGTATATGTTTATATTTTTAAAATTTTTAATAATAAAAATATTATTTTTAATAAAAAAACTTAATTTATTTATAACAAACCCCAAATTTTTCTTGAAATTATAAAAAAATTCTAAAAAATTAAAATTTCTCATTTCAATCTCATTATCAATCGTTGTCGATCATCTCCTACCACTATCATCATCGTCGAACGGTCACCCACCCGTTATCAACCACCAATTAATCAATCTTTACCCTTACCGTTACCCAAACCCCTTAAATCTCTAAAATCCCCAATACCATATTCTAACCTTTAAAATCTTAATCTCCACGATGGAACACCGGAGGAGCACCGACGGAGCGACGAAGAGGATGAGTTTTGAACGGAATTACACGGTGGTTCGAATGGTAGTGGTGGTGTGGCTTACAGATGTCGGGATTTGCCGAAATCGACAAAAAACAACGACAGTGGCTTAAAATCTGACGAATCTTTGAACATTTCTCCACATCAAACGGTGACAACATACGACGAAAGGTCGACGAAAATTTGATCAAGGGTCGACGTTGATGCTAATGATGACATTGGTGATAGTCACAACTTGCCGATCGAGAACCATGGAAGGGGAAGGGGGTTGTTGCACGTGGAGGGCTGTTGGGTTTTTTTTAATAAAAGAATATTTTTTAATTTTAAAAAATAAATTCTCAAAATTACGAGAGTTTGACACGTGTCACTTAAGGTTAAATTTAACGGTGTTACGGTCCAGATATCTAAGTGTTCCGATGAAAACGTTAGACATCTAATTTTAGCGAAAAATTCTTTAAGCACTAAAATACTTTTCGAGGCAAAGTTCAAACACTTATTTTTCTATTAAGCCTTACATAAAAGGCAAATCCATGTAATTTTAAAAATAATAATGTGACTATCATATTTTTTTCTTTTAATGTAGTCATTCAGCTAAAAAAAAATAAACTCAATGTAGTTCTTTGACCAATGTTTTTTGTCGTTTGACCGTTAGTGCTGACGTAATAGTTCACGATACTGATGTGATAATTCATCTGTCATGTTTAAGTTAACTATGTTGTTATTTGTCACGTTATTAATCAACATGGACTGTCACGTTAACATTTTGAACTACTACATCAATAACGTAACAATCAATGATGAAAAAAATTGATCAAAGTGTCATATTAAAATTTTTTTTAAGAAAAGAACTTTGATACTTTTATGAGGGACACAATTTTTTTAAGTACAAAAGCCTCTTGTAATTTTTATCCTTAATATTCAAAAATTAATTACTTTGAATAAAAACATTAAAAATACTATTTCTATACTTCTAAGTTTTATTTTATAAATGTTATTGTTTTATTTTATTTAATAAAATATCAATTTTTATAAAAAAATAATTGATATTTTCGTAACATGATTCTATCTTATTTGTGTAAGATTTTTTTCAAGGTTGAATTTATCATCAACTCTTCAATTGATGTTTATTTAGTTATTTTACTGATTTGGTCCTATGTTACATCTTTTAATTATTTTTTATTGAAAGTTACTTGTAATTATTTCATATATGATGTACTTGAATTGTGGTAAACTCAATTTTCAATGTGATGTTATATTCTATTGTTATTTAATGTTGATGTACTCATTTTCACTGTTAAATGTTAACAAGGATCTTATTTGTATTTTTTTAAAAATGAAGAGCATAACACGAAGATTTTTCACGAGGTCACTCGGTCTTATTTTTACTATTCAACTGTTAGTTTATATTTTTCTTATAGTTTTAGATAAAATAATTGGTTAGTATAATCATGGTTTTTAGAATCGGACCGGTCAGCGAACCGGCCGTGCTACCGGTTCACTGATTCAACAAGTCGAACCGGTCAGGTCGGTCGAAAGAACCGGACGATGTCATAATTAATTAATTATTTAAAAAATTAAATAAAATATAAAAAATATTTAATAAAAAATAATTTTTTATATCAAAAGTCATATTCAAAGCAAGTTATAACATATATAAGTTAAAAACCATAAAATCAAGTGAAACAAAATGATTCAAATCAACTATAACATAATATTTAAGGTAAAACATATTAAATAATAAATATAATTATATAACTATAATCAAAAAATAAATTTGCGCTAAAAAAATCATAGCAAACGATGTCATTTGGTTTAATTTTTAAAAAAAAATCTCACATGGCTAAGAAACATAGAAGAACATCACAAAAGTCTAAAGAGTAAAAATATGAAAACAAAACAATCTCGTATGTCTAAGAAACATAGAAGAGCAACTGATTTATATAAATAATAGAGGTAATTTGGCATTCAAAATCATGGTGCCTTTTGGTGAGCAAAGAGCAAACTATTCTTTCGCTTCAATCGAGCTTGAATTTCAGGCTTCAATCGAGATTCTAATTTTTTTTTGAGTTCGAGCATTTTTGAGTTCAAGTTTCAATATTATATTTTGAGTTCGAGTTGAACTTGATAATTTTTAGCTCGTGAGTTTTTGAGTTCAAGTCGAGCTCAGCAATAATCGAGTTCGACTCGGCTTATTTAACAAACGACGTCGTTTGATTTAATTTTTTTTAGAAAAAAAAGAACCGGTTCGAACGGTTCACAGCCGGTTTAGCGGTTCCTTCCGGTTCACTAGTAGCGGTTTAATCGGTGTAGAATGAACCGGACCAAGTAGCGATTCCCGGTTGAACCGACCTATTTGGTCGGGTTTTCAAAACGCTGAGTATAATTGATGAATTTCAATACGATAAAGCATTAACTTTTGAATTCTTAGACATTTATTATATTCTTTTTTTTATTTAACATAGTTAACTGTGATTATTATTTTTAAAAAAATATTTGCTTATGGTTTATAAATAATAATAGTGTGAAATTGAATTGAGGTGTCTTCTCACTTGTCAGCATGGTTGGGCTGTTGCACCTTGGTTTGTCCTACTACTTGTGGCTAAATTTTCAGAATGGTGCTAAACGATTGGTTTATTGTCCTCAATTAATTCATCAGCTAATATACGAAAGATCTCATTCCCAAGACCCAGCTGCTGGGCCTTAACTTGCATGTCTGCCACTTAAAGCTTAGGATCACATGAACCAGATAACAACATTTTTGGGACCATTCAACAAAACCTGTAAATTTGCAGAACACCAGAGATAAAGAAGCGACAGCCTGCTTTAAATGTCTAATCCCATTTTTCATTCATCATACCTGGTGGGCTCTAAGTAGGAAACATATTCCTATAGTTAAGGAAATATAACAGATCCATTTGTATTTTTTTTGTTGCAGCTTCATTTCCAACCATCACCTGTTATCATGCACTAAGACTTCTGTGGTTCCTTAATCCACAGAAGAAGAATAAGAAAATATCACAAACATTTCATAGTTTTCCTGTAATTTGCCCTAGATTAAGATCAGTTATTGAGATATATATGAATCATCCAGCTTTCAGTGAAGTTTCTGAAACGGAGTGAAGATGTCGAGTCATGCTTTGAAAACAATAAGAAACGACTAAAACATAATTATTGAAGAAACACCTAAATGAAAACTTGGATGGAAGCACAACTTCCATCACAGCAGTAGTTCTGCAAAACAACCGACAATAAAAATAAACTATTGTAAGTTTATTAGCTGCCAGCCTATTACACGACATGACTTGGAATCTCGGAGCAAGTATGTATGTGTTTTACCAAGTAATAGGGCCATGTATAGAGAAATCATTACTATCAAATATTTTGTTGAGAAAAGTACTAATGTTACATTCGACTCTTATCAGTTTGATCCCATAATACTAGTTATGTTTAATTCAATTTGGTTCCTATAGCTAAGAGAAGATAAAATTATGCCTTAGGCATACACTTGTCTGGAGAACAGATTATCATTCCAGAATTCCAGATCATGTGCATGAAAATAATTGATACGGAAAATATCCATCCATATGTGATATATATCTCAAAGAATGACTAATCGAATAGAGATAAAAGTATAACAACGAACAAGCTTTGAGTTTGCAAACCCACATATTTAGTGAGAACAGTAATATAAATAAATGCATATATAGTGCTTCCTGTTGCTGCATGTGTACTAGCTGCAGCCATTGTACTGTATGATATCTATGCATCCTTTGTCAATCTTTCTTTTGGAGTATTGATGATGATACTTAGTTCATGATCATCTGATGAATTGAAGGATGAAATAATTACCAACCACCTTTTTCTCCCAGCTAAAATTTCATTCTATTAAGCTAATGAAAACGGTAGAGGACAAGTCCAAGAATAACATTGATCTCAGATTACAGAAGGGAAAACCATTTTTCTGAGTACTACTCAAAACAGTATAGTAAGAGTAGTTTCATTTGATGAGCTAGAATTTCAGAACAATTTTTCTCAGGCAAGTATTTCCATTGATTGCAAGTTTAAAAGTTCAGAATTTTTCATCGAGTACTTGTAAGCAACATTTTGACCGACAACCTAACGGGGCATGGTTAAAGCTCTTTATTCACAATCACACACCTCAAAGGTAGGGTTCGACTTCTAGGTCTGTCAATGGTGTCTCCTTCCCAAAAGTTATAACAGACCAAAGTAAAGTTGATAATGATAACAAATTTTAAGTATATACCGTTCAGGAAAGCCATAACAATTGGAGAAGCAAAGGGAACTTATTTAGCTGATAGGTGGAGGATGATGAGTTGATGCAGTCACATACTCAAGGGGGAGAAGCAAAGTGAGCTTATTTAACCGATTAAAGATTGGAGAAGCAAACAAAGGCAAAGGCTCAAGTTCCAAGACAGACATGTTACAAAGTTCCACTTATAATATGACTATTTAGTATTTACACCGAAAACCCAGAAAGTTTGAACCCCAAAAAAGAAAGGACACCTGAAAGATTTTTCTGCTATGAAACTGACTCCAAGAGACACCAGCAAAAACTTGTCTAGTATGTGATGTGTTGAGAGCTTAATGAAACCTATAAGCCTAAACCCCATTTCTAAAACGCAACTTAAAGACGTAGTACCATGGTATTTTCTTCTCTTAAAGCTTCGTTTCTCTTTAAAGAAGAACAGACTGTAAAAAAAGGATTTTCCAGAACTAGTAACTGATAATACGGGTATATCGTAGATCTTTGTAAGAGTTTAGATAATCAATAGTGGGCCAAACTTTTCGTATCAGTTTGGCTTACAATTAATGCAGTAAAGAACTAAGCTGAAAGAAACCATGGGTATATGCCATTAATATATATACGAGTACCTACAGCTTGGAAAGTGATAGAGGCACACAGATATCCATAACTTTTTAGACACTCGAATCATCACTTTCATGAACAAAGAAGCAAATTTAGACACTTGTATGGAAAAAAATCTGGGTTACGTGTATAATTGAAAGGGATGAGGAATCGGTGGGACTGAATAGTCTTGAAATTGATCACAGAGAAAGAGACAACATGTTGAGGGTCCAAGTTGCAAGGATGCGTCTCTGGCGGATGGTCCACCAACAAGAGGGGATGGTTGATTAATGCCTATCAAACACAAAACATTGGCATTTGGCAATGGCAAACTATCAATAATGTGACATGTTCCCACCACCATCTCTCTTCCGCATTTGAAGCTCCGGACATCAGTTCCAATTTTCAACGATCTACTGATTCTACAGATAAAATCCACTTGGATTCGTCCACAAAACGTTTGTTTCTTTTAACAAGTGTTTAATCAAATACGTTTTTGAATCTTTTCCCTAGTGAGACGGAGGACAAAGGTGGTGGAAAGAACCAAACAGTTTGCAGTGAGCTATTTAGCTGATATTATCAAATCCCAAAACCAAACAAATCTAATATATACCTCCCTTTTCCCAGAGTTTCTGCTGTAAACACTCTTGAAAGTTTGCACATCCGCTGGCAAGTAATATCTTGAACGAAATAAAAAAAATCAAAGATTTGCAAAGTAAAAGAATGGATCTAATTTCCTTTTGTGGGAAGAAGCAAAGATAAAGGAAAGAAACGGATTAATGATAAAAGTTCACCTTTTTGGCATAGCAGGGCATAGTCCGTTCTCCATGAAAAAGGTACCCATTTCCACTGTAGCCGCTTATTGGATTTAGAACAACAGTCATAGATCTGCAAGCCAAAAACCTTTGGAAACACCCTAGGTAAGCCGACACTTCATGGGGATATTAGTTAAAGATTAACCCCATGAAATTAAGATTGGTATAAAAGAAAATAACTCTGACAACAACAGAAAAAGAAGAAGAAAGAATCAACTGGATTTTGTTGAGAAGTGCAAAACAGTACATTTTGTGTATAGTCGTTTATTGCCGATGCAGCATCATCAAGATTCTCACTTTCAAACATCTTTGGCGATGAAGTTTGGAAGGGGAAGAAGGGTATTATCATCACCACCGTGCATTTGCATGTGAATCTTGATGGTGCCACATCCGCAAACAACGACTGTTTATCTATCTCTCCCATATCCATTACTACACATACACACAGCCATATAGAGAGAGAGGCATATAAAGGGAAACGAGAGAAAGATTCCGAGTTGAGACATTTGAGAGTGACCCAAAAAGGAAACAGCATCGAAAATTTTGGATTTGGAAAACAAAAACCCTTTGGTAGCGTTTATTTAGAATTTGTGAAGGATTAAAAATCTGTGAAAGAATTAGAATCTGTCAGGAATTAGAATCTAATTCTATATTCTGTATGATTGGCAAAAAATTGAATTGAAATCTAATTTCATATTCTGTTCAGATGAATTTGATTTTAATAATGTAAAATGATAGTATTACCCTAAATTATTTTTTTTGCTTAATTTTAGTTTGTTTTATAAATTACATGTAGCAATATATTATAAAAATTTTAAAAAAATAAATTTTAATTTTATTGATTGATTATTCGTTTCAATAAATTATAAAAATCATGCTAATAAACATCATAAGTTTAAATCATCTCAATTAGGAATGACCATGGGTCGGGTTGAGTCGGGTTTTTGATCCACCCGACCCGACCCGAGAACAAGAGAACCTCCATCCGAGACTCGATCCGACCAAAATAAAGTTTCACCCGACCCGAATATATGAATTAGAAACCCGACCCGATCCGAAATAATAAAAAAATATTTTTATTCAATATATGAATAAGTTACCAAAAGATTGATGAGGGTAATATGATCAAATTTCAATTCCCTCCAACAAGGGAATTGAATTCGATCATAGAATGAATGAAATTCACTTTCTCTCATTTGATGGAAAGTTGAAGCCACGAGGGATTCCAATTCCTTTTGAAAACTTGAACCAAACATGGGAAAGTAGTGGAATTGGATTCCAATTCCCCCTAATTTTAAGGGATTCATGCGAACCAAACTTCACCTTACTATCTTATACTTATTTTTTTATTATTATATTTTGGTATGGCATTAAAAGAGTGGGCACGAGGTCCAGCTGATGTGGCCTGTTAACACTGGTGCAAACATAAAGTGATTACCCGAGAAGAATCTAATAAGTTTAAGCCCTCAAGCAAAGTTGGAATTCCATTATCTTCATATTATTTCATCTCAAATAAGATTTACGGGAATGATTAATGTATTAAAAATGTAAAAAAAAATATTGCACGAAATTAATTACCTCAGTAGTTAAAGAAATAGTTATTATTAGTGATCTCAAATCTGAACACCAATGACCGTAGTAAAAGTGATTGAGCATTTATTGTCAAATAATTGGAAAAACATTTAAAACATATAATACTACTTTATAATCACCTTACTTTATATATATATATATATATATATATATATATAATTAAATTACAAAAATTTTAAAAAATATAAGTATTATTCACCTATTTCCTCATTTCAATAATCAATTCACCATTAAATACTTTTGTTCTCATGCAACTAAAAGTATTGAATTTCACTAGTTTCGAATTGGATGATGAGGTGTAAAGATGGTAAAATAATGTTTTTTATCTTTTGAGTAAAAAATATTCATTTTGTGAAAATTAAATCTTTGAACCTTTCTTCTTCCCTATATGGGGGGGGGGGAAGCATGGTTGTGTTCATTTTATTGTCTTATTATTTTAGGTGTAAGAGAAAAAGAATTTGAATTTAGATCCTTTGTAAGCAAAAACAAAGGTATGAAATTGATGATTGTTTCGCGCATCCATGCTCATTATACGTTCTTAAGCATATGTAATATGAAAAATTCTATCATACACATCGCATATCATAACATATAACTAAAGCGACATATTAAAACATACCACTAGTTATATTATCCTTATTAAGTAAATGTTAAAAAGATAAAATATAGTTTTGTACGCAAATTATCTTTTTTGATTAATTTTTGTATTTAAACTTTATTTTTTTAAAATCATTGATGATAATGTTTATGTGACATGATATGTCAATTTTTTTATTTACTACGTCACCTTTTTTTATTTGTTAATATTTTTAATTAATTTTATTCAAACAATAAGGTGATGACCACCTATGGAATAAAAAGATAAAATCATTCTTGCTCCTAATATGAATTTATCATGAGTACCTTACATAAGAAATAAATTGCTCAGTCATTAAACTAAACTAGTCATTTGGGTAAATTTGACCACATTTTGAATTTAACTTATATAACAATATCACCACAAAATCAATATTTTTCGATGATTATAAAATTTAAATTTGGAACACTTTAAATTAATTACCAAAAGCTTAGTCACTCAACTATAGTGTAATTTTTTTATTATACTAAACTTAATACTTACTTATATCATTATTAAATTATAATTTAATTTTTTATTTTATTTAGAAATGAAAATAATTAAATAATTAATATATTTGTATAAATATTATATGGAATAATTATAAAAAAGTATATATATTGTAAAAATATTTATTTTTTAAAAATTCAATTATTTATTTATTTGAAATAATATTATATTTAAATTATCTATTTAATTTTAAATAACTTAAATTTAGGGTAAATTATATGTTTACTACCTAATTATTACTTTGGTTCCGTAAAATATTATTTAAGATTAAATAGATAATTTATTTCAAATAAATATATAATATGATTTTAAAAAATAAATATTTTAAAATATTTTCATAATATTATAAATAAACCTTTTATAATAATTTAATATAAATTCTAGAAACACATAAAAGTAATTATTTAATTATTTTTTATTTATAAATAAAGTGAAAATTTATTCTTTAATTTAATAATTATACAAGTAAGTATTAAATTTGATATAATAAAAATATATTCACTTTATAGTTGAATGACTAAACTTTCTATCATTAATTTAAAGTGTCATATGTTTGAATTTTATAATCACCAGAAAATATTGACTTTGTGGTGATATTATTATATAATTTAAATACAAAATATGATAAAGTTAATATAAATGAGTAGCTTAATTTAATGGTTAAGTGATTTGCATTTCATGGAAGAGGCATAGGTTTAATTCATGCTTAGTGCAATAATATTTTCTTTTATTTTATCCTCATAATTGATTAAATTTGTCACCATTTAATTGGTTGAATAAAAATAATTAAAACTATTGATGAATAAATAGAAAAATAATGTGGAAATTAAAAAAAATTGACATGTCGTGCTACATCACATTATCGTTAATAGTTTTGGGGAAAAATAAAGATTATGTACTAAAGCGAAATAAAAAAGATAATGCAAATATTATTCGTATAATTTATCCTTTTAATATTTATTTAATTAGAACATTTTTATTAGTAGTACATTTCGATGCATCGCTTTAATAATATGTTATAGAATGAGAAGTACACTATAGACTCATCCTATTAACTATATTAAAGTAGTAATTATTACATGCTTTATGAATTTGAAAAGCTTTCAAAGAAATATAAGAAATATCATCTAAATAAAAGAAAAAGAATGTTGGAGTAAAATTAAAAATTTTATTTTAATTCCTTTAACTGTTTTAAATCTATATAAAATTTTAAAAAAAATAATATTACGTAATTGAATCATATCCCCGTAATCTTTTGTTTGCTTAGATAATGTTAGTATATTTAATTATGCCTTGAATATATTTTTTTATTAAATCAAGGTGAACGCTCACACCTTTAATATTTCTTGTGCTTGAACCCAATACCTCAAAGAATATCAATAATTTCTTTATCATCGAATTCGCTTGATTCATGCTGAGATTAAATTAAATTATTAGTCTTGATAATATCAAAACAATTGAAACATGTAATCTTTTTTAAATATAAAACAATCTCTTAAACGTTTTGAGTTCAAGCAATTGCGTCTGTAGAGTGTAGGTGCATTATCAATGATTCAGAAATATTTTAAACATATACTGCATTATAATCACTTCAAACTAAATAAAAAAACATAGATATAGTAAAAGTTAAAGAATTAAATTAATTAAAAAATAATAAAACCAAAAGTGGAATTTTATTAAGATTAAGAGATTAAAATTAAGGATAAACCTTAAACATAAATAACTGAAGCATTTATTATCGTTTAATTCCACATGTGAGAAGACATTTTATATGAGTACATAGTACTTAAATATATTAATGGTGTCTTATAGTTGTAATATTTTATTGAAAAGGTTTTCTTATCTATTAAATGGAAATAAGAAACAGAAAACCTCCCGACGAGTCCCATCAAGCCTCCACCTGAGGCATGGCCCAAATTCGTACAATCTGATGTGGCTGATGCTCAATTTTCTTTTCATTTTGTTCGCCACTTGGCCTCTTCTTTCTCTTCAAACACCATGGTTGATAAATTTATATTATATTCAATTTACTTTTATCTTTTTACAAATTAGATTCAGATATTAATTTTTTATCGTATACCATTATCCACTTCTTAATTTTTAATTAAACACAATAATTAAAAAAGGAACTATTCATATAAAATTACCTAAACAAAGCCTTCCATTAACCAATGAAATGAAAGGTGACGTGTAGTGGTAAAAACCTAAATTCACTAATCTTAATCAAATTAAATTTATTTGTTAATATAGGAAAAAAACCAGGCATGGCAGTAATAAGAAACTTACCTCTTAACTTTAAAAGTAATATCGTTAAAAATTATTATAAAACAAATAATCAGTTTATTTAATAGGACGATATATTATATTATTTAAATTAAATTAAGATTTAAATCATGAATAGAATAAATTGGATTGAAAGAGTTATCATCATCTCTATAATATTCAATCCAGATTAATTAATCAATAAACGAATATAGACGATTATAAAAGATAATTTAAACTTTTTACATTGAATATTAAAATAATTCCTTCGTTAATAAATTTCCTGTTTGTAAAAACTAAAACTGGTCTCTGTTTGTAAATGATCCGGTGTGTGGGTTTTTTATATTATAAAATGAAAAAAAACAATATTATGATAGTAAGAGATTCAGTCTGCAGGGTTTTATATTATTCCTTCAATATATATTTGGAGTGAAATGATTTGATGAGATACCCGAAGCAATGATTCCAGTTTCCACAGTAGCACATGTAGAAATGCCAAAACCATCACCGGAGGATTAGGAGCTTTGTGTCTGCATCAAGGACGACGACAGCTAGCACTGATGCATTATCTTCCAACAATGCTGAAATTTCTTTATTCTTTAATACGAATTTTAATCTTCATTGATTAGGGCAAAACTTATGCAAGGAGATCAGATCTTGCACACGTTGCATGTAACAACCCACGTAACCATGACAACGATGTAACGTCAAGAACAAAAGGTTAGCAATTCCTTTTTGACTATCATGTATGATTTATATATATTCAGCCCATATTACTTGAATTTACGATAATTATACACGCTTTACTCTTTTTCGTGAAACGGTTTAGAGTGACAAAAAATCGTTAGATACAAAGAACAGATATAAAAGATTTTCTTTAAAAAAAGTTGAAGGGATACTGAGGGATTAAGGGCATCTCCAATGCTTCTCCACATTTGGAGATTATCTCCACTGTGGAGAAAAAAATCCCTCCAGCCCATCGCCACATCTCTCGTTACAGTAGCAAAACGCTACAGTCCGCGTCACATCTGACACGGTACTGTAGCATACGCTACAATTTTTTTAATTCAAATAAATTAAATTACAAGATAAAAAAATAAATTAAAATTATATATATAAAAATACTAATTGTTTTGTAATTTTTTTGATTTTTTGATTTTTTTTTGTATTTTTTCTGATTTTTTCTGATTTTTTATTTTTTTAAATTCAAGTAGATTATTTTGCAAGATAGATAAAAATACATTGAAATTAGATAAATAAACATACTAATTTTTTGAAACATAAAAACTACAACAAACATAAAAACATAGAAAATATTAATAAAACTCGAACAACATTTTAACCAACAACTCAAACACAACAATTTAACTAATAATCAGACAAACCCCCTCCACTCCCTCCAAGATCATCAAAGTTCATTCCAAACACATTAAAAGTAGTAGATGTTGACTGTTCTTCTTCTTTTCGTTTCCGAATAATTTTTTGTTGTTCGTTTCGAAAATAGTGGTGTCGTTCGGGGTCAGAAATGGTATCTGGATCCATCGCTAGAATCTTGTCCTCTCTCCTCAATTGTGCAAATTCAGATCTTCTATTTATGGCCTCTATTCTTTCTTTTTCCAGTTGAAGAGCAATATCCCTTTGTGCATTTGATAAAGATAATGCTTCTCGAAGCTTTTTCGTTGATTCATTGAAGGAATTTGCAAGAACATAGTCTTCTTCGATTTGCTTCCTTTTTGCTTTGGATTTTTTTACACCCTCTGGTCGCTGGGAAGAAGAACCACCTGTACTAATATTTTCATCGTTGCTTAAATTGATTTTAAATGAAGACAATGAAGGGTTAACGGAATCTGAAATTTTTTCTGGAGGCAGTGAATAAACTGCACTCGTTTTTTCAAGTTGCAAAATATCTTTTACCAAATCGAACACATGATCAAACTTAAATGCAAAACCCCTTTCTTGCACGAAAAGTTCACTTACACGTTGTAGCTGCATTATAGAAAATAAAATTATTTATTGTTTCATGTAAAATAAAAAATTAATGAAAATAATATAAATTATTACTTACGATTATTTGTTGATTTGCACCACTTGGATGACTATGTTCAACTTGTTGTATACAACTGTCGAATTTTCGGCTGTCTTTGAGAATGGTAGACATGCGACATTGTATCGATCTAGAATTACGATCGACAATGTTAGAAGGTTTTGATGCGCCATTGTGTTTTGCTTCAACACGCTGCCAAAAATGATCTTTCGATTGGTTGTTGCCGACGATCAGATCTTGTGTAACTTCAATATGGACACTGCAGAGATATCGATCTTCACCCGATTTGAAATTAGTGCGTGACTTTGTCGACATTTTAGAAATGAGAAATATAAGAATTGTGATTTATTTGTATTTTCGCATTGCTATTTATGAATGTTTTATTTATGTTTTTTATCTTGATATTTATTGGAAATATATATGGTTTATTTTATATTTTTAAAATCAATATTATAATAATTAAATATTATGAATAAAGTAGATTTAATAGTAATATATAGATAATGCTGAAGATAAATTACTGTTTCATCTCTACCGTAGAGATTAAGATGCGCTAGAGTAGAGTTGAGCATGGCCTAATAAGAAGAAAAGAAAAAAGGATTGGAGTTTGAAATGACAAGTGAGGAGGGATTTGCGCATGAAAATGAAATGTGGAAAGTAGTAGCTAAGTTATAGGCTTAGTTATAAATGGTTGGCGACGTAGTGATTGGATGGGATGGATAGAGATAGAAGGTAGGCGGTTAGCCATAAATTGATGATTGGCTTTTTGAGAGTCAATAACGTGCCACGCCTTTCATATTTTGGCCACTGCATCCTTTCACGCCTTGGTTTTTTTTATTTCAACTTTGCCATTTCTATCTTACTATCCGCCCTAGAAAATCAAGGAGGAAGAAGGTCTAACTTAGTCTGAAACTAACGGAAAACCAGTTACAAGGTTTATACATGGGTATGTGTGAGGTGAAAGAGTTTTGGGTTTTAATGATATTCGAAGCTTTCTATTTAAAGTTGCAAATAGCTTCGAAACAAGTGTGTTGAATTCATTTGTTTAATCCAAAAGCTTAATATACGTGTTGCATGCATAACACTTACATCACGTGTGCCTTTATTATTTACGATTTTATCAAATTTAATTAAAAATCTTGTGTCACTGTGGGTAGTATTATGTACACTTGTATTCAATTTAGAAAAAGGATGGTAAAACCTGAATTGACAAATAATAAAAGAACAAGTAAAATTGGGTTTGATGAGAAAGTTGTGGTTCCAGTGTTGCTGAGCTGGAGTTGGAGGGGAAATAAATAAAAGGAGGGCGGCGGCGGCGGCGGTGGTGGGGGAGGGGGTTTCACGTGGGAAGCACGGTGGCTCCAATGGCCTAAACTGAGGAATGGGCGTGGAAACCGTACGGACGGGGCACCAGTCCACGTGACAAATGAATGAGGCTGGTTTTGAAAGGACAGTGTTCCGCCGACAGCCTCTGTCTTTCAGAGCGAGGTTGGCGCAGCCACCTCCCTCTCCCTGGGTCCAATCATACACACGAATATCTAATATAAAAATTGATTCATTCATTTCCAGCATCGACACAATTCACTTTCTAAAATATTCTTTATATAAACTAAATTGAGATTAAAGCCTCTTTCTATATCGGATTTCATAAAAATAAAACTCGTTCCAGCTGCATATATATAATTTTTGCAATTTACTTGGTAAAGAATGTGGTTCCACGGATCATCTGAAATTCCATCTCTTGTTCTTAATTGAAGGTGTTGATCTCTGATATGCGAGAAACAACGTACTGTCATCTCTCTTTTTTTTTTTAACGTTTTAAAAAATCAAACGGCGTTGATCTACGAGGTGTGGCTGTGGGAAATGACGGATGTATAAGTTAAAGGCTCCACCCTCTTGATTTCTGAAATTATTTTTTATTTTTTATTTTCAAAAATAAAAAAATATATTTAATAATTTGAATGAGTTTTATTTACATCGGTATATAATAATTCTCTGAGAAATAAGTAGCCAACACGTTCGTTTCATTTATTTAATTATTGACCAACAACATATATAACTGTATATCGCTAACATGCTTACGTTATAATAATATCCAAAATCTGTCACGTCATTTAAAATCGGTAGTTTGATTTTTTCTCGAATGATTAAAGTGTTTTTTGGCTACTATGATTTAACTATTTGTCCTTTTATGTAACATAGGACCACGGGTTGCTGTATCTACTTTCAGTTTTGTGGTTAAAAAATGCAAATTATTTTTGTTCATTTTTTAATTTTTATCATCTAAATTTTAAAAAAAATATTATAATTATTTATATTATAATTTATTTTATAACATTTTTAAAATATAAATTTTATAATATTATTAATTTGACACATTAATAAAAAATATTTTTGATTTAATTTTTTAACTTTAATCAAAATTTAAATTTAATAATTTTATATTTTTTAAGATTTAATATAAAAAATTAGTCCTTAAACTATATTTTTAAAACTTGCATTACATTTACAAAATTTTTAATTCTTTTTATTACTATCATTGAAGTTAGTTATTATTTAAAAATATTGACATATCACTTTAAAATAACATAAGTAATTAACCTTAATTTGTTTTATCCCGCGACATAAGTTCACCTTTTAAGGTTTAGCTTTGGAAGGCGAATCAAAACATATGAGTCATCCGATTTTGGAAATATAAAAATGGCTCTAAATTATACCTGAAACCACGTTGATAAGAAAGATTAAATTATCGGTAATGGAAAAAAAATATTCTTGTCTCAGATTCACTATGACATGATAAGTATTAAGCATTGTCTGTCGGCATGCAATCCCAGTTGAAGGAGGGTGGTGAATTCTAAGGACGTAAAAGGTAGAGAGAGTAGCTCCTTCGGTTAGCCAAACGCTGGTGGAAGCTGGGCTAACCCTACATCCATATGCTCTAGTATTAAGGCTAAGAACTAAAAGTAAAAATAAAAATCGGGGCTTGAATTCATTGGCACCTTCATGTAGAAAACTTAGACTCCGGCACGGTTACTGGAGGATACCGAACGGCAGCTGTGAACTATGAAAGTAGAACCAGTAATTATTTTAGTGAAGAATGCAAATATGGAGAAAATGTAATATTTCACTCAATGAATAGAAAGAATCACAAAGGCTACCTAACAACACTAACAAAGTAACTGAAGTACAATTACCTAACAAAATAACAAATGGTAACCAATTCTGTTAACACTTTTAACACTTCATAGAGGGGAGTTGTTTGGGCCTATTAATCCATAAAACCCCAGACGATGAAGAGAGATTATACCTTCAAGTTGGGTTTCACAGCAGTTGATCCAACATTCAATCTAACTTTTTTATTTAATAAAATTAAGTATTATTATTAATTCAAAAAATACTATTATAATAATATTTTAATCTTTTCATTTTCATATAATATTTAAATAAGCTAAATATAAATTTGTGAATTCATATACAGAATTTTGATATTTTATACGTTATAATTTTTAGATTATTATGTAATTCTAAAATGGTAAGATGCATGGATTTGAAGAAATATTTTAAATAATGTACTAGTGTGCGTTGGGTAATTATCTATCATTTCTAACAATATTTTCCATATATTTAGATTAAGACTTTTAGCAATGTGTAAAGTCAATGGTATCTCTGCCTTCGATGTATTACTTGTGGTTCATGCTTTATGAGCCCTCGAGATAATCTTAAGCTAGGGTTTTTATGATTAGCATTCCGTAAGTCATCAAACTTAAGTAAAGTATGATGTTTTTCATTTTATAGGGTTGGCAATAATCAACTGCCTACGTTATCTTGATCATAGTCTTTAAAGATTTTACGAAGTTTCAGAACTATCACGCTCTTGTATATTCAATTTCAGCTCTTAAAAGATGCAAACAAATTCTATGAAGCTACTTTCCTCTTCACGTCCGTCAAATTCCAAAAATCTGTCTGGGCATGTGAAAGGGTGAAGAAGGAGCTTTATCATATTGTTTCTGTATGCATCAGTAATGAACTATGAGGTTTGAGGAGCAAAGAAAAAAAATTCCAGTTTATGCATTTAAGAAATGATATTTTACCATTTGACTTCAGAACAAGTATCAAACTATTGGCATTATCTTTAATGATGAGAGAATGGAAGTTTAGTTTAGTTTATTATTTTTTTGTAATGAAAAAGGTGTTGGGGAAAACGAGTTATTTTCCACACGAACGTAGTTTTAAAATTGACCTAAAATGTCAAGATTAAAACCACCAAAGGTTGCACAGCGGCTAAACCTGTCAAACTATTGAATATTGAAACACAATGGAAAATAACCGAATAAGAACATAAAGGAGACACACACCAAATTACGAGGTTCGACGAGAATATCATCTACTCCTCGGGCACCACACCGGATAACTTCACTATATCGCCAATATTACAACAAATGGAATTCTTTAGAATTCCCAAAGTGGGGAGAATGAAGAATACAAGAGTAGAAGAACTTGTTTTTTTGGGATGATTTCTAATGGAAATACTTAGGCCTATTTATAGTGAGTTTTAAGAACAATATGTTCAAAGTTTGGCCACTTACCAAAGAATTTTCCAATGTACAAGTTAGCCACAAAAGAAATTCACATGTTCAAAGTTTGGCCACCAACCAAGATGAAATTTCCAACTTGTCAACTTAATTTCTAGACAAATCTAACAAATCTCCACCTTGGCTTGAAATTACCAAGCATACTCAACTTCTTCAACTCCCCAAATTTGTAGTGCCTCTAATTGCGCTCACAAACGCCACACCCCCGAAGGTGTTCATACTTTCAGGATGTTAATCAAGTTCAAACAATGATTGAACTTGATTACTGTTACCACCTTGGTCATCATATCTGCAGGATTTTCTGATGTCGCAATTTTCTGAAGTAGAATCTTTCCTTCTTCAAATATCTCCCACACAAAGTGATATCTCACGTAGATATGCTTAGTCCTTGAATGGTAGATTTTGATTTTTCGCTAAGTGAACAGTGCTCTGACTGTCACAATAGAGACTAATGTGACTTTGAACAACTCCCAAGTCTTCCATCAACCCGTTAAGCCAAATTGCTTCCTTTACATCATCTGAAACTGCCATGTATTCTACCTCTGTAGTAGACAAGGCCACCGTAGATTGCAATGTAGACTTCCAACTTACTGGGGCTTTAGCAAGAGTAAACAAATACCCAGTAGTTGATCGGCGCTTATCCAAATCACCAGCATAATTGGAATCATCATATCCAACCACACACTGACCAAGTGCTTCATCCTGTTCAAAAACTAAACCAACATCCACGGTTTGTTGGAGATACCGTAGAATCCATTTCACAGCTTGCCAATGTCCTTCTCCAGGACCATGCATGTATCTGCTCACAACTCCAACTGCTTGAGAAATGCCAAGACGCGTACACACCATTGCATACATCAAGCTCCTAACTGCATTAGCATATGGAACTTTTGCCATATACACTCGTTCTTTGTTAGTTTTAGGAGATAATTGAGAACTAAGTTTCAAGTGAGAAGCCAATGGGATACTTACATGTTTGGTATTTTCATTCATGCCAAAATATTGTAATACCTTTCTCAGATACTGCTTCTGTGTTAAACAAAGCTTCCCTCTCTGTCTATCTCTGCTTATCTCCATACCAAGAATCTTCTTGGCCTCACCTAAATCTTTCATCTCAAACTCTTGATTCAACTGAGCCTTTAATTTGTCTATATCCTTTTGACTCTTCGAAGCGATCAACATATCATCAACGTACAATAGAAGATATATTAAAGATCCATCTTTGAGCTTTTGCAAATACACACAATGATCCTATTTGCTTCTAGTATACTTTTGCCTCCTCATAAAGCTATCAAATCGCTTGTACCACTGCCTCGGAGATTGCTTCAATCCATATATAGCGATTTGTTTAACTTACAAACCCATTTCTCACAACCACCATCTTTGTATCCTTCTGGCTGAGTCATATAGATCTCCTCTTCTAAATCAGCGTGCAAGAAAGCCGTCTTTACATCAAGTTGAGCTAGCTCCAAATTCAACTGTGCTACCAAGGCCAACAATATTCTAATGGAGGAATGCTTCACAACAGGGGAAAATACTTCATTGTAGTCGATTCCCTCCTTTTGAGCGTAACCTTTAGCTACAAACCGTGCCTTGTAGCGAATATCTTTCTTGCTATGAGATCCATCTTTCTTTACAAATACCCACTTGCATCCAATGGCTCTTTTACCTTTCGGTAATTGTGCCAGTTTCCAAGTGTTGTTCTTTTGGAGAGATTGCATTTCTTCATCCATGGCACTTTTTCACTTATCACTTTCCAAGCTTTGTATTGCTTCTTGGTAAGTGATAGGGATATCATAATCAATAACTGGAATAACATAGGCCACCATATCAACAAATCGAGCAGGTCTACGAATTTCTCTCATTAGCCTTGTAACTACAAGTGGTTCTGGTGTCTCCAATGGTTCTTGGGTTTGAACCTCTTCATCTTCTGATTCTTCTATTGGAGTTGAAGAATCAACTGCATCAACTTCTGGCATCATCGTCTGCTGAAACTCCACTTGTTTTGGAGTATGCTCCACCTGCTGCGGAGTACTACTTGTCTGGACAGTTTCACTTGTTACCTTCTTTACTAGGGCAGATTCATCAAAGGTAACATCTCTGCTACAAATTATCTTCTTGGTGTCTAAACACCAAAGGCGGAATCCCCTCACTCCATGGGTGATTCCCATAAAGAGAGCTTTCTTTGCTCTTGAATCAAACTTGGATTCCTTCACATGATAATATAAGCAGTGGATCCAAATACATGTAAGGAATCATAATCAGTAGCAGGTTTTCCAGACCATACCTCCAATGGTGTTTTTTCTCCTATCGCTGATGACGACAGACGATTGATAAGATGGCCAACATATATCACAGCCTTAGCCCAAAATGCCTTGCCTAACCCAGCATTAGACAACATACATCGAACTTTCTCCAATAGTGTTCGATTCATACGCTCTGCCACCACATTCTGTTGTGGTGTATGTCTAATAGTGAAGTGTCGAACAATACCATACTCATGGAAAACGTCAAAGAATGAGTCACTTTTATATTCCCCTCCATTGTCTGTCCTAAGACGTTTGATCTTTCTACCAGTCTGGTTCTCGATCATATTTTTCCATTTTAGGAAAATTTGAAGCACTCCATCTTTAGACTTCATCGGATACACCCAAACTCTTCTGAAAAGTCATCTACAAAAGTTACAAAATAACGATTTCCTCCCAAAGACGATGTCTTTGAAGGACCCCATACATCTGATTGAATATAATCTACAATATACCTTTTGTATTATGTATAGTGGTGCCAAAATTCACTCTCTTCTGCTTTCCCAGAACACAATGCTCGTAAAAGTTCAATTTGCAAGCCTTTGCACCTTTCAACAATCCTTTCTTTTCCAGAATTTGCAAGGATTTCTCTCCAGCATGTCCCAACGGCATATGCCACAACTGGGTTGCGTCCAAATCATCACCTCCAGAAGCTGCTGTAACTGCTCCAATAATTGTACTACCTTGGTAGTAATACAAATTATTTTTCCTGATGCCTTTCATCATCACAAGTGCGCCATATGTGACTTTTAAAACTCCATCTCTCATAGTGACTACTGAGCCTTTGGATTCCAAGGCTCCCAACGAGATGAGATTTTTCTTCAAACTGGGCACATATCGGACTTCCGTCAGAACTCTGGTTGATCCATCTTGATTCTTCAATCGAATTGAACCTATCCCAACAGTTTTACAGGCATTGTCATTGCCCATATAAACAACTCCTGCATTTAGTTCCATTAAATCGGAGAACCACTCCCGATTAGGGGACATATGATAGGTGCAACCCGAATCTAATATCCACTCATCGGAATAGAATGTTGTTGATGAAGCAACCAATGATATGTCAGAGTCATGTGCATCATGCTCTACAACACATGCATCTGGAGTAGCTTTTCTTTTCTTCTTCAGCTTCGGACAATCTTTCTTCCAATGGCCTTTCTCATGACAAAAGGCACATTCATCTTTTCCCAGTCTGGACTTCGACTTTGATCTCCATCTCCACTTTGGCTTTTGACTTTTCGAGCGACCTCTTGCCACCATGGCCTCCGCTGCTTCGTACTTGCTCTCCTTCTTGGTTTTCTTCCTGAGTTCATAACTATACAAAGTAGCAGTTACATCTTTAAGGGTAACATTATCCTTACCATGAAGTAACGTTGTCTCAAGGTGCTCAAATTCATCTGGAAGAGATGACAACAACATCAAAGCCAAATCTTCACCTTTGAAGGTTTCATCCATGCCCAATAAGTCTTCCACTAGCTCATTGAACGCAGTGATATGTTCATTCATACTGGTGCATGGTTGATAATCAAATCTGAACAATTTTTTCTTCATATGGAGACAATTCTGAGAGCTTTTCTTCAGGAATTTTTCCTCCAAAGCTTTCCACATCTTACTTGCAGAAGTCTCGTTCTTATAGCCATACTTCTGCTCCCTGGAAAGACAATATCGAATCGTGCTGCACGCCAAACGATTGATTGTTCCCCATTATTTCTCCTCCATATATTCGGGCTTTTCTTTCTCAATGGCGTTGTCTAGACCTTGTTGGAATAAAGCGTCTAACACCTCGCCTTGCCACATGCCAAAATGACTGGATCCATCGAACAACTCCACCGAGAAATTTGCATTTGACATCACCCTCCTCACCGGTCCAAATGAAGAGCTTGATGTCTCAACTGATCCGTATTTTGGCATTATAATTCTAACGAACAATATTCAATATCACGAACTATATCTTTTCAGCAACGAAACCACCATGATAACCTCAACCGAAGCTCTGATGCCAATTGTTGGGGAAAACAAGTTATTTCCCACATGAACGTAGTTTTAAAATTGACATAAAATGTCAAGATTAAAACCACCAAAGGTTGCACAGCGGATAAACCTGTCAAACTATTGAATATTGAAACACAATGGAAAATAACCGAATAAGAACAATAAAGGAGAGAACACACAAAATTTACGAGGTTCGACGAGAATATCATCTACTCCTCGGGCACCACACCGGATGATAACTTCACCATATCGCCAATATTACAACAAATGGAATTCTTTAGAATTCCCAAAGTGGGAGAATGAAGAATACAAGAGGAAGAGAGAACTTGTTTTTTTGGGATAATTTCTAATGGAAATACTTAGGCCTATTTATAGTTGAGTTTTAAGAACAATATGTTCAAAGTTTGGCCACCTACCAAAGAATTTTCCAATGTGTACAAATTAGTCACCAAATATGAAATTCATATGTTCAAAGTTTGGCCACCAACCAAGATAAAATTTCCAATAAGTTGGCCACCAACCAAGATGAAATTTCCAACTTGTCAACTTAATTTATAGACAAATCTAACAAAAGGTTTATTAAATTCCATCGAAATCATTTGCTGACCTGCAAGTTGCAAGGTATATGTGAACTTTAGAACAACACAGAGCATGAGATCATCAGGTAAGCAAATATACTTCCACTTGTTCCAGGAAAGAGTTGAGTGTATACGTAGAAAATTTGCTATCGGAGAGTTGAATTCAAGCATATGCATAATTCTAGTTTTGCCGACCTATTAATTTATATTTGATGTCTATAAAAAAAAAGCGTTGTATTACTAGTTGCACTGTAAAGTTCTGAATTGATCTTCTTACATAGGCCTTGTCTTGTTCTGTAATCTTCTTCGCTGCTAAATTGATTAATTATTGGTAGCAGGACCACCTACTTCATTTATTTCTTTAAATCTCAGTAATTAACCTTATTAATTTCCTTCTAGCAACTTGCCCTTCCATCTTTTCCGTGGCAAACGTTAATGCCATTATTTTAGAGTACCATTAATTATATTAACGCTGACAACCTGAGGCTCCTTGGGTAGTTTAAGCACCTAGTGAACCCTAATACGAAGTCTACTTGATCCTTTGGGACTTCCACGAGACCTCTCCTGTTCACAGCTAGATGCGGCGAAGCGGATTAATATTTTATATACCATTTTTTAAAACTTGTTTAGGGTTGGGAACCTTCACTTTCATAGGTCTTTACAGTTTAAACAGCTTTTAAAATGCCAGTCATTCTCATATCAGTACCAATCAAGCCTTCTTTAATCTAACAGCAACAAAAGAACTTGTTTTGTGCACTTTTCCTGCTTTTGCATTGAGAGGGAAAGGAGCAAGACAATGAGTGAAATTGAAGGATCTCTAGGAAGCTCCATGCATGGAGTGACTGGAAGGGAACCCACTTTTGCCTTGTCAGTTGCTTCACCAGTGGTTTCAACTGATACAACCGCTAAGTTTGACTTGCCTGTGGATTCTGAGCACAAAGCCAAAGTTTTCAAGCTTTTTTCTCTGGCTAATCCCCACATGAGAACTTTTCACTTATCCTGGATCTCTTTCTTCACTTGCTTCGTCTCCACCTTTGCTGCAGCGCCCCTCGTTCCCATTATCCGTGACAACCTCAATTTAAAGAAACAAGATATTGGGAATGCTGGGGTTGCTTCTGTTTCCGGAAGTATATTTTCAAGGCTGGTAATGGGTGCTGTTTGCGACCTTTTGGGACCTCGTTACGGTTGCGCATTTCTGATCATGTTATTGGCTCCCACCGTGTTTTGTATGTCGTTTGTTTCAGACGCCGGAGGTTATATCGCTGTTCGGTTTATGATCGGTTTCTCACTTGCTACATTTGTGTCTTGCCAGTACTGGATGAGCACAATGTTTAACAGCAAGATTATTGGGCTTGTCAATGGAACTGCAGCCGGATGGGGTAACATGGGAGGAGGTGCAACTCAGCTTTTGATGCCCTTAACTTACGAAATTACTCAACGTGTTGGTGCAACTCCATTCACTGCTTGGAGAATTGCTTTCTTCATTCCTGGATCGCTTCATGTCATCATGGGAATCTTGGTCTTAACACTTGGCCAGGACTTGCCCGACGGGAACCTTAGCAGTCTGCAAAAGAAGGGGAATGTTGCTAAAGATAAATTCGGCAAGGCAAGTCTTTTTCATTTAATTTTAAATTTCCATTATGTTAATTCTTTAATTATTTTTCTAAAAAAGAATGGCTTTTATCATTGCAGGTGCTATGGTATGCCATTACAAATTACAGGACCTGGATTTTTGTCCTTCTTTATGGCTACTCTATGGGAGTTGAATTATCAACAGATAATGTCATTGCTGAATATTTCTATGACAGGTAAATCGAGTCTCCCTAAAAACACAATTTACCTTTATTTATTTATTTATTTTTAAATAACAATAAAATTAAACCAACAGGTTCAATCTCAAACTCCACACAGCAGGAATAATTGCAGCTACCTTCGGTATGGCAAACCTACTAGCCCGACCCTTTGGCGGTTATGCGTCGGACAAAGCTGCTCAGTTATTTGGCATGAGAGGAAGGCTATGGATCCTATGGATCCTTCAAACATGTGGAGGTGTTTTCTGTATCTGGCTAGGCCGTGCCAATACACTTCCCATTGCTGTCTTGGCAATGATCCTCTTCTCCGTTGTAGCTCAAGCAGCCTGTGGAGCCACTTTTGGCATCATCCCTTTTATTTCACGGCGATCTCTGGGAATCATTTCAGGTCTAACAGGCGCAGGTGGAAACTTCGGGTCCGGATTGACGCAGCTAATATTCTTCTCAACCTCGAGCTTTTCCACAGCAACAGGTCTTACTTGGATGGGAGTCATGATCTTGGCTTGTACTCTTCCTGTTACTCTGGTTCATTTCCCACAATGGGGCAGCATGTTCCTTCCACCTTCAAAAGATGTAAACAAGTCCACCGAAGAACATTACTACTCCTCGGAGTGGAACGAAGACGAAAAGAAAAGAGGCATGCACTCTGCTAGTCTCAAGTTTGCCGAGAACAGCCGGTCCGAGCGCGGAAATCGTGTGGCCTTGTGAGAAAGGAGACATCGGAGACAAGATATGAGGAACGACCGATGACCGGAGTATAAGAAGAGAGACTTAAAGAAGGGAAATATACTGAAAGTGTATTAACGAAAAGTACTTCCACCCATTACAAACAGTACATATATAGCATCACTCAAACAAGTTTAACAACTTTGATCCAACAGACTAACCAACTTTTAATAAACTTAGTTAATTTTGACTAACTCAATACCAATTAATTACATTTTATTATATTATATTATATTTCTAACCTTCACCCTACTTTCTTCATTCTTTTTTAATTTTCTTGAAAATTTCAACTTGTGTCTGAAGCAATGCCTCCTTTCATTCTATTTTAGGCGAGAATCGAAAGAGCGATGCCTCATTCCATTCTATTTTAGACGAGAATTAAAAGTGCGATGTTTTCTTCCGTTCTACTTTAGATAAGAATCGAAAGTACGATGACGAGAATCAAATGTGCGATGATTTCTTCCGTTCTACTTTAGACGAGAATCGAAAGTGCGATGCCTCATTCCATTCTACTTTAGATAAGAATCGAAAGAGCGATGTCTCCATTCTATTTTATTCACCTTTCTTTTTTCTTCTTTTCATTTTCTTAACTAAAGTTCCTTTAGATTTTCTGACATAGACACTTGGCTGTGAAGCTTTCAAGTCCATGTTACATTGTCATAGAAGCAACAGACCATGAAAAAACTAAAGCAAATTTCTTGAGCAAATAAATCAGCAGTGCAGACCAAGAAGCAACCAGCAACAACCACCGAAACTAGTGATTCAATAGTGACCAGAGCGAAAGAACTTGAATAAATGACTCAAGACTTCCAAAATGCTCTAATGGAGGAATAAAGTTCAGACAACACATTTCAAATCCAACCCAATAGAGACTGAATCAAAACAATAGTATCTTCCCCTACTAACCGAAAATAAAAATCATACTCACCAAGAATCAAGCATCTCAACTTTTACCAAGAACTATGTCCCCACCATTGTTGCACAACATATTCAAAGTTACGAACAGGAAAAAAACCAGCCATAAGGTGATAGTCGATTCAATCTTCAATTGTGAATCTACCATCAGAAATTACCAAAAAATAATGCAATAATCGAAGTAGAGCTGCATCTTCAAAACTTAATGGTAACCCAGAAAACAATTATCGATGAGCGATGGAAAAAAATAACGAATAAAGAAGCATATTGTCGATGCGCGAATGAGGATTGAGAAGCGAATACATGTAAAGAGAACATGCATTAAAAACAAAGGAAACAACCAGGGGCAACATGTAAGACTTGCGATGAAGGAAATGCTGATTGCCGATGGGTAAGACTTGCGATGAAGAAAGTATCGATTGCCGACGGAAGGGGCAGCAACGAAGGAAACTTTGATGCGATTTGGGGAACCCGATAAAAAAAACGAAATGCCAAATGCGGAAGAAAAACGGCATGAGGATCTTCAGCGATACCATGTGAAAAAGGAGACATCAGAGACAAGATATAGGAACAACCGATAACCTGAGTATAAGAAGAGAGACTTAAAGAAAGAAAATATACTGAAAATGTATTAATAATGAAAAACACTCTAACCCAATACAAACAGTACTTATATAGTACCACTCAAACAAGCTTAACAACTTTTATACGTCAGACTAACTAATTTTTAACAAATTCAGTTAGTTTTGACCAACTTAATACCAACTAATTATATTTTATTATATTATATTTCTAACAGGATTCAGCACCAACCCCACCTAATACAACACCAATATCCCATGTTTAAGCTATACAGGCATCCAATATATTCTTTCTTGAGAAGGGTTATGGTCTGTTGTATTCTGAATCTGAAATCTGGATTAAGCTTAGTTGTTTAGATGAAACTAGATATTATAATATTCATAACCAGGATTCCAAGTTAATGGTGGAAATGAAGAAAGAATCTAAGAGGGAACGGTTTATTGATACGCATCTCAATGTATGATTCCATGGCCTTCCAAATTTTTAATAATTAAGGGACAGTTGACTTGTCGTTCATTGTCAAACACAACTATGGGTGTTTGGTTCAAAAATTGTGGGATTTTCATAGAATTTCACATTCTCATGTTTGGTTGGTCGGGAATCTCATTCCCGGTAATGTTTTATTAATAATAGTAGATTTTTTTGGGTATATTACCGGGAATACCATTACCTCAATTCCCTTAGGTATTGTAACATTACCGGCGTTTTGGACTAAAATGCCCTTAAATTATTATTTTTTTCTCAAAAATATTCTTATTCTGTCATTGAATGATAAAAATTCTACGAAGGTTAAATTACAAATTTATCCTTAAATTATTTTAGATTTACAAAAAAAAATCTATAATTAAAATTTTATATGAAGTTCAGGGGTTAAATTTTTTTTACCCTTTCATTAAACTTTTTTTATATTTTTAATTTTGTAAAAAAATTTATATAAATATTATGAATTTAATTTTTTAAAGAAAATATATAAATATTTTATAATTTGTAATATTATACAAATATATAATAAGGACAATTTGGTCAAATATACATTCTAATAATCTTTTATTCCTTTAACCAAACACAATAATCTTACATTCCTGCTAAACCAACCAAACACAAAATACAACATTCCCAGTAATCATATTCACTGGTAATCTTTTATTCCCACTGGTAATCTTTTATTCCCACTGATAATCTTACATTCCGTGAACCAAACGCACCCTAGAGTTTTGCCCATGTATGCCTAAGCATAACATATTAAAATAGCAACACATTTCAATTATCTAGTCGGTACATTGCGTCACCACAAGTGTAAGATTTTCTCATTTATATAGATATGGTGCAAAGCTACAACCGTCACTAAAGTTTAAATAATTTATTGGTTTTATTTTTTTTATAAAAAGTCATAAAATTAATTAATTTAAAGAAGGGTTTGTTATCTAGTAACGTGACTTAAACGGAAAATATGAATTAATAAGAGTGATATTGATCAAATAGGAGTATCTTTGTCCAACATTTTTTTCATTGCATCAAATTAAGAAATTATTTTATTATTGATAAAAGTAATATTTAAATTAAAATATGATTATACAAACTAAATGATCTCAATTGTTAAGAGACTAGATTTTATCTCTAAAGGTTTCAGATTTAAACACGACGTCCACGTAGATATTGAATGTTCATTGTCAAATGTCTTGAGTCCTTCAAATAAATACTATCTTATGATTACCTTAAACTGAGAAAACCCTTATGAACATAAACTTAAAGCGATTATTATAAGAATAAGTAGAATAGTGAGAGTAATCCAGTGCACTCTGGACTTTTGGCCACGAATCTCCACGTGCTGCACAACATCATAAGGATAACTCAAATCAAATCATTTGTAATCAAATCAAAGAATCTATCAATCAAATCAGTGTAGATCAAGCAAATTGACAGTTTGCCACAATCCATCAATCAAATCATCAACCAGAATAACTCAGTCTCCAACAACACAGGTAAATCTTTGGAACAACATGAAATAAAAAAAATACAGAATGTGTAGAGTGTTGGGAAATAAACGAGTAAACAAGTAATTTCCCTGTAACCATATTAGTAAGAATGCGAAATAAAAGTGGAAAAATAATACCCGAAAATTGATAACGGAGTTCATCCAATTGTTCTTACGTCTCCAGACTACTGCAAATCGTTTACTAAGAGAGAAAATTTACAGGTGTTTACAAAACACTCACTACTTACAAGAAACTCTCTAGTATTGGGAGAAAGAAATGATTTGGGATTTGGGATTTGGGATGATTTTGAAGCTAAATGAGCTAGGGTATTTATAGTTGAAACTTAGGGACTAATCTTTGAAAATACCCTAAAGTGCAATGACTAAAGTGAATTTACCCATTCCTATTTTCAACAAACATCTACCAAACTTTGAAAAACATTTTTCAAAGAAACATTTATCAAACTTTGAAAAACATTTTTCAAAGTTGGTTGCCAAACTTTGAAACTAACTTTTAACAATCTCCCACTTGAAGACTGATTTTAATCTGTCTTCACACCTCGATCAATGCAGCAGTATTTCTGGTCTTGTTATTCTAGCATGCCAACTGAAGTTTAACACAACTTCAGTTTGTCCATAGTCACCGTCTTTGTCAACATGTCTGCCGGATTTTGAGCTCTACTAATCTTTTCAAGTTTCAAAATCCCATCTTCCAGAAGAGATCGGATAAAATGATATCTCAATTGTATGTGCTTCATCCTGGAATGAAAAGACAGATTCTTTGCTAGATGGATAACACTTTGACTGTCGCAATACAAGACATTGTTTTCTTGTTTCTTGCCTAACTCTTCCAAGAAACTTTGGAGCCAAACCATCTCCTTGCTGGCTTCCGTAATAGCGACATATTCTGCTTCAGTTGTGGAGAGAGCAACTATCTTCTGTAGTTGAGAAACCCAACTCACTGCTGTAACATCCTCAATACCGGGTTATTGACTAAATTATAAAGTCTCAGAATTTGGTGGTTAGAATAAAATGAATGAATAGTATAAATATTTATATGTAAATTATTGTGTAGGATGTAATTGAAAGGAAGAAGGAATGGAAGGACAATAGAGTAATTGCAAGGAAAAATAATTAAGAAGGGATAGTATATAAGGATACACGTGGGTGGAAGGGGAGAAAACACCCAAGACTTCCAGAGTTCTCTTCTTCTTCTTTCTTCCTTGTGCGTGTGAACCAAAGCAAAGGTAAGATTTCTGATTATTGAGTTTCTTGTTAAATTGAATATTGGGTTTTGATTATTAGATGATAACTAAGTTTAAGGAAAGCTTAAGTTATCTTAACATCAAAGGATGTTGGAGTTAGGAGAGATTTAAGATTGAAAGTTCTTAAATGAAATCTTGGAATAGAGTTCATAACTAGAATTGAAAGTTAAATTTGACTTGTCATCAATCTAGTTAAGATATACGAAGTGTTAAAATTGGAATTCAAACATGTTGATTTATTGATGTAATTCTTGAATTACATATGAAGGATATAATTTGGAGGTTTAAGATGAAATAAATGAGTATAAATTGGTTTAAGGATGTGTACTATAGTTAAGAATGAAAAAGAGGATTTAGCATGAAGGATTTAATCCAAAATGAATGAATTTTCGGGTTCAAAAAGATGATTCTGGGCAGAGTGCATCGATGTATATTCATAGTGCATCGATGCATCAAGGTTAAAAACCCATAAAGTGTTTGAAGGTGTATCGATGCACAGGTAGTGCATCGATGCACTCTTTTAAAATAAAAAGATCGAATGCAATTAGTGCATCGATGCATCCCATTAATAATAAAACATCGAATGCATTTTATGCACCGATGCACAAGTAGTGCATCGATGCATACATTCATTAAAAGAGGAAATTGGCATTTATCTTAATCTAAAGAGTGAACCATTAGAGTATATTAGCTATAATACTGATATAAATACATGTGTGATTATATAGATACTAAAAGTAAGCTTATTCCAGAACGATCAAAGGATTAGAATCAAATCAAAGCAAAGCTAAGGTGAGTGCATACCATATGTATAGTATAATGGAATAAGACTTGTGATAAGTCTAATTCCTCTATTGATTTTCATAGTACAATAGTTGTGAGCATGCATATATGATAATTATTGTAATACATGCATAAGACATATATATGTTTATGTGATTGGATAAATGATGTATATATATATATGAATAGATTCAAATACACATGTGATATGATATGTGATATATGATATGAGAACATGACATGAGCTACATGATCACAAGAGAAATTGCATGAGCTACATGATCACAAGAGAAATGACATGAACTACATGATCACAATTGAAATGACATGAGTACATGAACATATAAAATATAAGAATAATGCCCATAGTATACGATATGAGAGCTATAGGTGTAATTGGCATGCCAAGAGTCGAGGGTATAATAGTCCTTCGGGACGTAGTGGTCCTACGGGACATAGGGGTCCTACGGGATATATATGACAGTCCTTCGGGACGAATACTGAACTAAGGTTCGGTGCCCCATGAGGGAATTGATACGAGCTGTGGTGACAGCATTAGTACACAACCTCTATGTACTCACATACCTCTATTCTCAATAATATACATGGGCAATTGAAATACAAAGTAAAGTGAAAGTGGTACAAGAAGGTAAGTTTTGTACATGAATGATATGATTATATATGTTATTGTGTAATAGATACATGCATATTGAAATGTCATGAAGGAAATGGTAAGAATTTATATTCATGAAGATATTGTTGCATATTCATTTATTGCCTCACTAAGTCTATGACTTAGTGTGTAAGTGATTTACACGTAGGTACCAAGAAATAATAAGATTCAGAATAGCAGTGGCACGGACATCAACATTACTAAGAAATCAGATCAGAAGTAATTGACAAAGTAGGTATTTTGTTGTGTATAAAGTGTTGGTATGTAATAATTGGTTAATTACGAATGATCTGATCGATTTTGTATTAAGTGGTCTCTTTTATGTAAATTAAAGTATTTTGTTTTAATGAAAGTTTTAAATTCCCGAGATTTTTCTTTAAGAATCAAAGTTTGAAAAGTCAATGTGACATCTCGGACTTGTATTCGGGTCGAATATGAGTTAGGGGTGTTACATTTAATGGTATCAGAGTTACGGTTTAGTTGATTCTTGGCATAAACCAGAGTCTAGAGTGTCTGATAATGTATACATACCAACAAAATAGTAGAAACTTTTGATCTGATGGAATAGTAAGTATGTTGTTTTGCTAATAGAACTATATGATTGTATTTTTATAGATGTCCAGATGAAGTAGTTCTAGGAATGAAGTGGGAGATGATAGACCCGCTGAAAGTAGTAATTCACCTTACCTGGCCAGGTAGAGTGAAGAACAGACATCCTCTGGAATGCCTGTAAGTGATCAAGATGTATTCTTTAGAACGTTAGACGCGATATTGACGCGTTTCCAACCTCCTGTTACTTCAACTCCAAAAATGAATGTTACGAAAGAGTTGAAGGGATTAGGAGCTCCAGAGTTTAGAGGGGAAGCCGATGAAGGTCCTGTTACTACGGACCTTTGGCTTAATGACATGAAGATCATGCTTACGGGACTTCATTGATCCGATGCTGAGAAGCTGGATGGAGTAATTTCCTTGTTGAGAGGACAAGCAAGGATCTGGTGAACCAATGTTACATTGAGAATGTCTAACGCCCAAGTAACTTGGTCATTGTTTTTAGAAGAATTCAAGCATAAGTGCATCGGAGATCAATTTGTTCGTCAAATGAAGCAAGACTTCATGAATTTGAAGCAATGAAATCACACTGTATATGAGTACGAGTGTGAATTCAATAAGTTGAGTCGCTTTGCTGCCGAGTTAATTCCTACAGAGAATGATACTTATGAGTGGTTTGTAGAGGGGTTACGTCCTCGATTGAAGGAAATGTTAATTATCTTGAATTTATCCTCATTTCAAGAGGTAGTCAAACGAGAGGTTTGAAAATTCGAGAGCTCAGATAGTCAAAAGAACGGGTGCTTCTTCGAGTTTCGCACCATAAAAAAGGGGCAGAGATGCTGGTTTTTGACCCCAAGTTAGATCAGAGTCAGTGGCATCCTCCGCTAGAGGATCAAATCAGATAAGAGGTAGACAAACTCAGTCAGTGGGATCTGGAGCTGAGAGATCTAATCAGAGTCAAGACAGACAATGCTCACATTGTGGAAAGAATCATTCAGGGATATGTCGGATAATTTCTGGAGTTTGCTTTAGATGTGGGGACGCTGGGCATTTTGTTCGGGATTGTCAAATGTTAACCAGTGAAGCTACACAGCCAGAAAGATCTATTTTTGCAGGCCAGAGAGGAAGAGGTAGAGGCAGAGGAAGAAGCCAATCGGAATCCTCTACTCAACAGAAGATACACTCCACTGCTCGAGTGTACAACCTCAAGACCAATGAGGATTGTGATGACCCAGATATTATAACAGGTACCTTTTTATTGTTTGACAAATGTGTAGTTGTATTGATTGAAACAGGGTCTACATATTCATACATTACTAGTAAGTTAGTGAAAGAATTGAGCATTCCGTTAGAAACTACTAGCAATGAGGTGATAGTGACGAACCCATTAGGGTACAGTGCTCGGATAATTTTGGTGAGCCGAGGGTGTCCCATACAAATTCAGGGAATTGAATTTCCTGCTAATCTGATGAAATTACCTTTCGACGAATTTGAAGTAATACTGGGAATGGATTGGTTATATCGTTATTACGCTAATGTCGATTGTAGATTGAAAAGAGTAACGTTGAGAAGTCTAGAAGGGGTAGATGTGGTGGTATTTAGTGAAGGATGGAATCCATTGGCAAATGTAATTTCAGTAATGTCGGCGAAGAAGTTATTGCTACAAGAATGTCAAGGGTTCATTGCTAATGTGCTGGATATTAGAACCAAGGAGAAAGGGATTGGAGGAATTCCTATAGTCAGAGAATTTCCCGATGCATTTCCTGCAGAGTTGACAGGTTTACCTCCGGATAGAGAGGTAGAATTCCAGATTGAGATAATACCGGGAACAACGCCCATTGCAATGGCACCATACAGGATGGCTCCAAAAGAGTTGCAATAATTAAAAATTCAATTACAGGAGTAACTAGACAAAGGGTTTATTAGACCAAATGTATCACCTTGGGGAGCTCCTATTCTATTTGTTAAAAAGAAAGATGGAACAATGCGTCTTTGTATCGATTACAGACAGCTCAATAAAGTGACCATCAAGAACAAGTATCAACTTCCCCGAATTGATGATTTATTTGATCAATTAAAGGAAGCTTCAGTGTTCTCTAAAGTTGATCTACGTTCGGGTTATCATCAATTAAAGATTCAAGAAAAAGACATTTCAAAAACGACGTTTAGAACAAGATATGGTCACTATGAGTTTATCGTGATGCCATTTGGAGTTATGAATGCACCAGTTGCTTTTATGGATCTAATGAAAAGGATATTCTAACCTTATTTGGATCAGTTTGCTGTGGTGTTTATTGATGATATTTTAACATATTCAAAGTCAGAAGAAGAGCATAGTTCACACTTACAGATTGTTTTACAGATTTTACGAGACAATAAGCTTTATGCTAAATTTTCTAAGTGTGAATTTTGGTTGAATGAAGTGACATTCCTTGGACATATCATTTTTGCAGAAGGAGTTCGAGTGGATCCCCAAAAGATTAAAGCTATTCTAGAGTGGGAAGTTCCAAAGAATGTATCAGAAGTTAGAAGTTTTCTAGGGTTAGCTGGTTATTATCGAAGGTTCGTTAAAAAATTTTCGATCATAGCATTACCCCTAACTAAATTGTTGAAAAAGGCAGTAAAATTTGTTTGGAATCAAGAATGTCAAGAGAGTTTTGAAAAGTTAAAGAAGATTCTTACAGAAGCTCCAGTGTTAGTTCAACCTGAGTCTGGTAAGAACTTTATAGAGTATAGTGATGCGTCTCATAGTGGTTTGGGATGCGTATTAATGCAAGAAGGCAAGGTGGTGGCCTATGCTTCGAGACAACTAAAACCGCACGAGAAGAATTATCCAACACACGACCTAGAGATGGCAACAGTAGTGTTTGCTTTAAAGATTTGGTGTCACTACTTGTATGGTGAAAAGTGTTACTTGTATACGGATCATAAGAGCTTAAAATACTTGATGACTCAGAAAGAGTTGAATTTAAGACAAATAAGATGGGTGAAATTTCTCAAGGATTATGATGTTGTGATTGATTTCCATCCCGGAAAGGCAAATGTGGTAGCTGATGCCTTGAGTAGAAAGACGTTTGCAGCTTTGTGAACTCTTGATGTTAGATTATCGTTAAGAGAAGATAGTGCAATTTGTGCAGAATTGACTGTCAAGCCAGCATGGCTAGATCGAATTAAAGAATTACAAGCTAAAGATAGAAAGTGTTTAAAGAAGATCCAACAGATAAGGAATGGAGAGGGTACGGATTATGATTTTAAGTCTGATGAGAATTTGTATTATCGAGAAAGATTGGTAATTCTGGATGATGATGAATTAAAGAATGATTTGTTAACGGAAGCTTATTGTAGTCCATTGACAATGCATCTAGGAGGGAATAAAATGTATATTGATCTCAAGAGTCGATATTGGTGGTCGGGAATGAAGAAAAACATTACAAAATTTGTATCAAAGTGTTTGACTTGTCAACAAGTCAAAGCTGAGCATCAGGTTCCGTCAGGATTGTTACAACCAATTTCAATTCCTCAATGGAAATGGGAAAACATAACGATGGATTTTGTCACGGGGTTGCCTTTAACTCCGAACAAAAAGGATTCAATCTGGGTGATCGTAGATAGATTGACTAAGTCAGCCCATTTTATTTCGGTACGAACTGATTTCTCAATGGATAAGTATACGGAACTGTATATTTGAGAGATTATACGTTTGCATGGTGTACCTATTTCCATAGTTTTGGATCGAGATCCTAGATTCACATCACAGTTTTAGAAGTCATTACATGGAGCACTGGGAACTCGGTTGAATTTTAGTACAGTGTTTCATCCTCAAACCGATGGTCAATCTAATCAAACTATTCAAATTCTGGAGGATATGCTAAGAGCTTATGTCATTGAATTCAAAGGATCGTGGGAAAGGTATTTACCACTTGCTGAATTTGCATACAACAATAGTTATCAGTTAAGCATCAAAATGGCTCCCTATGAAGCTCTATACGGAAGAAGATGTCGTACGCCCTTGAACTGGTATGAACTTAAGGATCGAGAAGTTATTGGTCCTGAGTTGATTTAGAATACGGAAGAAAAAGTTCAAGTAATTCAGAATAATCTGAAAACTGCATCTGATAGACAGAAATCGTATGCTGATTTAAAAAAAAAGAGATTGAATTTCAAGTCAGAGATAAAGTGTTATTGAAAGTGTCTTTGTGGAAGAAAGTGTTGAGGTTTGGACGGAAAGAAAAGTTGAGTCCTCGATTTATTGGACCTTACAAGATTACTAAGAGAGTAGGACCAGTAGCATATCAGCTAATTTTACCACATGAAATGGAAAATATACACAATGTCTTTCATGTCTCAATGCTTAGGAAATATCGATCTGATCCATCCTACATTGTGACTCATGAAGAAATTAAAGTTCGATCAGATTTAACTTATGAGGAAGAACCTGTTCAAATATTAGCTCACGAAGTCAAGCAACTAAGGAACAAGACTATTCCATTGGTTAAAGTCTTGTGGAGGAATCACAAAATAGAGGAAGCAACATGGGAACGTGAAGAGGACATGAGGATTAAGTACCCCTACCTCTTTGCATAATGAAAATTCGAGGATGAATTTTCTTAAGGTGGAGAGTTGTAACATCCTCAATACCGGGTTAGTGACTAAATTGTAAAGTCTCAGAATTTGGCGGTTAGAATAAAATGAATGAATAGTATAAATATTTATATGTAAATTATTGTGTAGGATGGAATTGAAAGGAAGAATGAATAGAAGGACAATAGAGTAATTGCAAGGAAAAATAATTAAAGAAGGGATAAGTATGTATATAAGGATACACGTGGGTGGAAGGGGAGAAAACACCCAAGACTTCCAGAGTTCTCTTCTTCTTCTTTCTTCCTTGTGCGTGTGAACCCAAAGCAAAGGTAAGATTTCTGATTATTGAGTTTCTTGTTAAATTGAATATTGGGTTTTGATTATTAGATGATAACTAAGTTTAAGGAAAGCTTAAGTTATCTTAACATCAAAGGATGTTGGAGTTAGGAGAGATTTAAGATTGAAAGTTCTTAAATGAAATCTTGGAATAGAGTTCATAACTAGAATTGAAAGTTAAATTTGACTTGTCATCAATCTAGTTAAGATATACGAAGTGTTAAAATTGGAATTCAAACATGTTGATTTATTGATGTAATTCTTGAATTACATATGAAGGATATAATTTGGAGGTTTAAGATGAAATAAATGAGTATAAATTGGTTTAAGGATGTGTACTATAGTTAAGAATGAAAAAGAGGATTTAGCATGAAGGATTTAATCCAAAATGAATGAATTTTCGGGTTCAAAAAGATGATTCTGGGCAGAGTGCATCGATGCATATTCATAGTGCATTGATACATCAAGGTTAAAACCCATAAAGTGTTTGAAGGTGTATCGATGCACAGGTAGTGCATCGATGCACTCTTTTAAAATAAAAAGATCGAATGCAATTAGTGCATTGATTAATTGCATTCGATGCATAAGGCATGCATCGATGTATCCCATTAATAATAAAACATCAAATGCATTTTATGCACCGATGCACAAGTAGTGCATCAATGCATACCTTCATTAAAAGAGGAAATTAGCATTTATCTTAATCTAAAGAGTGAACCATTAGAGTATATTAGCCATAATACTGATATAGATCCATGTGTAATTATGTAGATACTAAAAGTAAGCTTATTCCAGAACGATTAAAGGATTAGAATCAAATCAAAGCAAAGCTAAGGTGAGTGCATACTATATGTATAGTATAATGGAATAAGACTTGTGATAAGTCTAATTGCTATATTGATTTTTATAGTACAATAGTTGTGAACATGCATATATGATAATTATTGTAATACATGCATAAGGCATATATATGTTTATGTGATTGGATAAATGATATATATATATATATGAATAGATTCAAATACACATGTGATATGATATGTGATATATGATATGAGAACATGACATGAGCTACATGATCACAAGAGAAATGACATGAGCTACATGATCATAAGAGAAATAACATGAACTACATGATCACAAGAGAAATGACATGAGTACATGAACATATAAAATATAAGAATAATGCCCATAGTATACGATATGAGAGCTATAGGTGTAATTGGCATGCCAAGAGTCGAGGGTATAATAGTCATCCGGGACATTGTCCTTCGGGATATAGTGGTCCTACGGGACGTAGGGGTCCTACGGGACGTAGGGGTCCTACGTGACATATATGATAGTCCTTCGGGACGAATACTAAACTAAGGAAATGGTATGATTTGAAATACAAATAATATACATTGGCAATTGAAATACAAAGTAAAGTGAAAGTGGTACAAGAATGTAAGTTTTGTACATGCATGATGTGATTATATATGTTATTGTGTAATAGATACATGCATATTGAAATGTCATGAAGGAAATGGTAAGAATGCATATTCATGAAGATATTGTTGCATATTCATTTATTGCCTCACTAAGTCTATGACTTAGCGTATAAGTGATTAACATGTAGGTACCAAGAAATAAGAAGATTCAGAATAGTAGTGGCAGACAGCAACATTACTAAGAAATCAGACTAGAAGTAATTGACAAAGTATGTATTTTGTTGTGTATAAAGTGTTGGTATATAATAATTGGTTAATTACGAATGCTCTGATCGATTTTATATTAAGTGGTCTCTTTTATGTAAATTAAAGTATTTTGTTTTAATGAAAGTTTTAAATTCCTGGGATTTTTCTTTAAGAATCAAAGTTTGAAAAGTCAATGTGACATCTCGGACTTGTATTCGGGTCGAATATGAGTTAGGGGTGTTACAACTAAAGTTCCTCCTAGAGTATAGACATACCTTGTAGTGCTCATTATGATGTCAATATTTCCGGCTAAGTCAGCATCTACATAACCTGTCAGTATCGTATCTCTACCTTTGACACAAAGTGCTTTGTTTGTAGTACCCCGCAGATATCTGAGGATCCATTTGACTGCTTCCCAGTGTACCTTGCCCGGATTATTCATGTACCTGCTAACAGCTCCCACTGCTTGAGTAATATCTGGTCTGGTACAAACCATGGCATACATTAGACTTCCAATTGCTGAGGCATATGACACCTTCACCATGTGTGCACGTTCTTCCTCCGTATTTGGTGACTGTTCTTTGGAGAGTCTAAAATGAAAACCTAAAGGTGTACTTACTGGTTTAGCATCTTGCATGTTAAACCTGGAGAGTACTTTGTTGATGTACTTAGCATGTGATAACATCAAAGTCCCCGACTTTGTGTCTCTCTTGATCCTCATCCCAAGGATCTGCTTTGCAGCTCCCAGATCCTTCATAGCAAACTGCTTCGACAACTTTTGCTTCAAGTGTATAATCTCTTGCATGTTTGAGCCTGCAACGAGCATGTCATCAACGTACAACAATAAAATAATGAAGCTATTGTCGAACCTCTTGATGTAGCAACAATGATCTGCTTGGCATCTGGTAAAACCACTGGTACCCATGAAGTTATCGAACTTCTTGTACCATTGTCTATGAGCTTGTTTTAAACCATACAAGCTCTTATTCAACCTGCATACCAGGTTTTTCTTGTCTGCCTCTATGAAGCCTTCTGGCTACCTCATATAGATTTCTTCCTCCAAATCACCATGAAGGAAAGCTGTCTTTACATCTAACTGCTCAAGATGTAAATTCTCTGCAGCTACAATTTTCAATACCAGTCTGATTGTAGACAGCTTCACGACTGGAGAGAAAATTTCATTGTAGTCAATACATTTTTTTGTTGAAAACCTTTGACAACCAATCTCGCTTTGTAGCGTTTGCTCCCATCGTGCTCTTCCTTGATCATGTAAATCCACTTGTTGTGGAGTGCTTTCTTGCCTGGTGGTAATTCAGCTAATTCCCACATCTGATTTGACATAAGCGAGTCCATCTCATCTTTCATGGAAGATTCCCACTTGACTGAATCCTCCACTTGCATTGTTTCATCATAGCACTCTGGTTCACCATTTGTCAGTAAGCAATAAGTAGTGCAAAGAAGGAGAATATCGTTGGGTTGGTTTAGGAATTCTAGAGGAGCGTCTCAGTTCTAGTGTGACTGGTTCTTCTTGAACTGCTTCAGGAGTGATCTGAACATCATTTCTAGAAATCTCCTCGAACTCAGTAAATTCCTTTGTTTCAGCTTCGGTATTGGAGCTAATTGATTCCATGGTTGACCTGTCTTTGTACATCACATTCTCATTGAAAATGGAATCTCTACTTTTGATGATCTTTCGATTTTCATAGTCCCAAAACTGGTAACCAAACTCATCACCGCCATAACCAACAAAGGCACATTTGTTGGACTTAGCATCAAGTTTACTTCTTTCAGCAGAGTCTATGTGTACATAAGAAATACAACCAAACACTCTTAAGTGTGAAAGGTTTATTTCTTTCTTGCTCCAAACTTCCTCTGGTATTCTGCCATCCAAAGGAACTGAGGGCCCACGGTTGATCAGGTAAGCTGCAGTGTTGATAGCTTCAGCCCATAGAAATTTGGGCAATCCGACATGTATCCTCATGCTTCTGGCACGTTCATTCAGAGTTCTGTTCATGCACTCTGCTACGCCATTCTGCTGCGGTGTCATGGGAAATGTTGTCTCCATCTTTATCCCATTGTTTGCACAGAAATCTCTGAATCTTATATTTTTTGTACTCTCTTCCATTTGTCAGACCTCAATCGCTTGACTTTCAGACCAGTCTCATTTTCCACCATGACCTTCCATTTTCTGAAGGTATCAAAGACTTCTGATTTCTTCTTCAGAAAATAAACCCACACCTTCTTTGTAGAATCATCGATGAATGTGACAAAATATAATGAGTCTGCAAGAGATAGAACTGGAGATGGTCCCTATACATCAGTATGAACCAACTCTAACTTTTCAGCCTTGGGTGTCTTACCAATCTTTGCAAAGCTGACTTTCTTTTGTTTGCCAAAGATGCAATCCTCGCATAGTCCGACATCTACATTCTTTATATCCGGCAACTTCCCTTTTGACAAAAGTGTCTTCATCCCTTTCTCGCTCATATGACCAAGCCTTTGGTGCCATAGGTTTGATTTTCCATCAGCATCTGCTACTGCAATGATATTCTCTAAATTTGATGTTACATAGAGAGTACCAGTCTTCTTACCACGAGAAATCACGAGTGCTCCTTTGGTAACCTTCCATTCACAGCCTGAAAAGGTTGTGCTATATCCTTATCCATCAAGTTGTCTTACAGAAATCAAATTTCTTTTGAGTCCAGGAATATGTCTCACTCCCTTCAGCGTCCAGGTGGTCTAGTTTGGCAACTTTAATCGGATGTCTCCTTTTCCGACGATCTTCAAGGTTTCATCATCAGCTAGATGAACCCTCCTAAAATCATCACTGACATAGTTCTCCATGATTTCTTAGCATGGGGTGGAGTGGAAAGATGCCCCTGAATCCAAGATCCTTGATTCAATCATACTGTTGACGCTTAGAATCATGGCATCACCTGTCTCCTCTGTCATATTGGCAGAATTCTGTACGCCGATATCTTTCTCCAGTGCTCGACAATCTCTTTTAAAGTGGCCCTTCTTGCCACAATTATAACAGGTAAAATATTTCTTTCCCGTTCTGGATTTTCCCCATCTGGATTTTAATCTGTCACGATTTGAATTTCTTTCTAAAGTTCTCCCTTTAGATTCCGTGTGCAAGGCTGAGGAGGTTGATGCTTCACCTTATTCTCTTCGTCGAATTTCTTCACTCAAAACCAGATCTCGAACATCGTCGAATTTTAATTTGTTGTTTCCCGACGAGCTGCTGACTGTTGTAACAGTGACATTCCAACTGTCTGGTAGAGATGATAAGAGAATTAAAGCTCGAACTTCATCATCGAATTCAATTTCCACTGAACTCAACTGGGTTGTGATTGTGTTAAGTTCATTTAGGTATTGTGCCACCGATACCCATTCCGCCATCCGCAAATTGAATAATCGCCTCATCAAGTGCACTTTGTTTGAGGCCGATGGCTTCTCATACATACTGGAGAGAGCAGCCATAAGACTTGTCGTGGTCTTTTCCTTTGCTATATTGAAAGCAATATTGCGAGATAACGTCAATCGGATAACTCTGAGGGTTTGTCTGTCGAGAAGAGCACAGTCTTCATTCTTCATGCCTTCTGGTTGTTTTCCTGAGAGAGGTTGATATAGATTTTTCTGGTACAGAAAATTTTCAATTTGCATCTTCCAAAAGCCAAAGTCTGCACCATCGAACTTTTTAATTTTCACCTTCCATTCGTCTGCAGTCATCGCTCCCACTCGAATCTGGCTTCTTTGGATCGTTCTGACAATTTTCGCGAACCGCCGTGTATTAGAACACCTCCGTCGACAAATTCGTATCACCGACAAAATTTCACTATTCACGAAATTTACTATTTATGTTAATAGTAATGAATAGTAACCTCACAAAAATTGACAAAATTTATAACCAAAAGCTATGATTACCAGTTGTTGGGAAATAAACGAGTAAACAAGTAATTTCCCTATAACCAGATTAGTAAGAATGCAAAATAAAAGCGGAAAAATAATACCCGAAAATTGATAACGGAGTTCAGCCAATTGTGCTTACGTCTCCGGACTGCTGCATATCTTTTACTAAGAGAGAAAATTTACAGGTGTTTACAAAACACTCACTACTCACAATAAATTCTCTAGTATTGGGAGAAAGAAATGATTTGGGATTTAGGATGATTTTGAAGCTAAATGAGCTATGGTATTTATAGTTGAAACTTAGGGACTAATCTTTGAAAATACCCTAAAGTGCAATGACTAAAGTGAATTTACCCATTCCTATTTTCAACAAACATCTACCAAACTTTGAAAAGCATTTACCAAACTTTGAAAAACATTTTTCAAAGTTGGTTGCCAAACTTTGAAACTAACTTTTAACATAGAGAGTGTCTTCAATAAATCAATCTGCTTGCCAAATATCATGGAGGCTTTGTAATCAAATCCAAAATTCAGCTTAAAGAACTGAACGGACAGGAAACCATAGCCCAATTCTCAGTGGAACTGAAACTTGTTTCCATCTTACTCAAAGTATCTAAGCTATTTGTTACCAAAGGTTAATTAATTGCACCATGTTAACCCTCAATTAAGTTGTTACTAAACATGGCTTTTATGTTCCTTCCAGTTCAAATCTTAATTGTGCATTTATTCGAAGGGCCACAAATTCAATATATATCTGCAACAAGCTTGAAGATGCATAGACAAAACGTGAAACTAGTCCCCAATTTGCATCCAGGAATTTGCAGGACTGGTTGAGAAATTACTCCCACGGAGTTAATGCATCTAAATAGTTAAATCTCAACACTCAACACCACTAAACATTAAATCGTTTAAATTTTGACATGAACACCCCTTCTATACGTTCATTTAACACTTGTCACCTACTGCTAAGTGAAGGAGAGTTGAAAAAGTAAGCCAGATATATCAAGATTTTATGCTGGAAATTTGGTTATCTTTCATTAATGGAGAGTTAAACTTAAAGACCAGCTACATTACCTTAAATGCAGGCATGAATGAGAAAATCACCAAGTTTGTTTATTTGAAGCTTCAGTTCTATTGCAAAATTGGGTACATAATTGTTTTGCTAGCAATAGATGGATTGACAAATGGCCTGAAAAGTGAAAAAAGAAATAATATTACACAACCATGGGAATTATTGGTGTTGATGAAGAGGCAGGCAACAATTAACATTTAACACCGGAAGCCAAGCAACCTTTCCTAAACAAAACCGACAAGTTTATTGTTACTTTCTTTCTTTTGAGATGCATTTTTTTTATTGTGAAAATGGGGGATACTTGTAGGTCAAGTGCATTCCATGTTACATGTAATTAGATTATTTCAAGATGAGAACTTATATTAGGATTATTTAGAAATCGTAAATTTATAGATTCCAATAACATAGTGTCCACTTATTAATTTTAATTAGATTATTTAATTTAAAAATGAATAACGTGGGGAAAATTTGAAAAATAATAAAGCTGAAATCAAATAAGATTAAAATTTAAAAAACAACTGAAATCATACTAAGATTTTTAAAATGGTTATAATCTAAATTATTTCCTTTTAGTGAAAAAACTCTTTGGAGTTTAGGGTTGGGCAAGGGATCGAACTCGACGAGATTCGATCCGACCCGATCGAGTTTCTTTAATTTCGGGTTCTGGTCGGGTCGGGTTTTTTAAGTGTGAAGTTCGGGTCAGGGTCGGGTTTAGGGTGAAAAATATCCGACCCGACCCGAAAAATATATATAATTTTATCTTATATATTTAGGAATAATTACAATAATACCCCTTTATATATAATTTTTTAATTAAGTCACTGTTTTTATTGAATAAAAATAATATTTTTATTATTTCGGGTCGGATAAATTTTATTTTGATCGAATCAAGTCTTAGGTGGAGGATCATTTGTTCTCGAATCGGGTCGGGTAGACCAAAAACCCGACCCGACCCATGACCATCCTGAGTTAGGGCAATTGATTTGAAGCGACAGGTTTTGGTTGGATAGCGTAATAAAAGAATCCCATCGTACAGTAAAAAAAAATCCAACCCATCTCAACATCGTATCAATCTTAGAACCTAATGCAACGCTATAGCTATGGCTTATGTCTTTATTTTCAGCTACTGACGAGCCTGTTTAATAACACCACACCACAAAGGAAACCAAACCACCACGACAATACTCGCAAAACGACTGATCTATCCATCCGAAATGTCTGCCACAAATGGCTGCTTCATTTTCGTGTGTGTAGTTTTGATATTTTCTTCTTCTTTAGATGTTACTATGGGCGGTCGCTATATCCCATCTAGTGTTCCCAGCACAATGAGGCCTGCATCCGTTGATTACGTGAAGATTAATCCTCAAGTTCTACTGAACCGCAGGCACAGGGTTAATCATGACAAGGATAAAGTAAAGGGTTGCATGCCCAAAGGGTTTCGCCATTCATCTGCTCCAAGCCGCTATGTCAACTATCAAACTCTTGTCTCTTCTTGTGCTACAAAACCCCACTCATCTCTTAATTAAACTTTGCTTCATCATATCATCATACTGAGAAACTATGTAAGTTAATGATGACATGGATGTATGTCTAGCAAGAATTCGATTTCTTTTGTTTTCTTGGGAGATGAGGGGGACATAATGCCTATTTCTCTGGCCATATATGTGTGAATTGTCAACATGTTTTTGGTTGTCCTAAGTTTGAGCTCAACTTCTTTTGTTTTTGTCTAAGGGTCTGTTTGTTTCCCGTAATTCGAATTACGGAATTGGTTTTCCCCGAATTCCAGTGTTTGTTTCACGTAATTCGTTTTCCGGAAAATGTTTTCCCGTGTTTGTTTCACGTAATTCGTTTTCCGGAAAACGTTTTCCCGTGTTTGTTTCACGTAATTCGTTTTCCGGAATGTAATTCATTTTCCTAGTAACAGGATTTCCTTTGTGTTTTCTGTAAAATGACTTACGGATTCATTTTCCGTAAGTCATTTTCCGAACTTTTCACTTCAAAGCAAAAATACTCAAAATAATTTTATTTTATGAATTTAATATTAATAAAATATTTTAATATCATTTTCATCAAAATATTAATTATTAAAATATTTAAAATATATTTATTAATATTTATAATAATATAATATTATATTTTTAATATTATATAAAATAATCAATTATATTATAATAATATAAGATATTATTTATTAATAATATATAATAAATTTTTTTTATATATTTAATAATGAATAATATTATTTATATATTTCAATAATATTTTAGTAAAGATATTAAAATATACTAATTAATATTTTTAAAATATAATATAGTACTATTACTTTAATAAATAATTAATATAATTTATAAAATTTTATTTCACTAAAATATACCGAAAAAATGTTTAAATAACATCTTCCAAACATCATAAAACGTTTTTCAGATGTTTTCCAGAAATGTAATTCATTTTCCAGAAATGTAATTCATTTTACAGAAATGTAATTCATTTTTCAGAATTCAAATTCCAGTAATTCATTTTCCAGTAATTCAAATTCCAGTAATTCAAATTCCAGTAATTCATTTTCTGGAAAACCAATTACAACTAAACAAACAGACCCTAAGATTGAAGTACAAAATTCAAGTTTGAATACAGTGAGACAAAATTTTCTATTTTGAATTCTGGGCCTGTCGTATATTAAAAGAAACCCAAAAAACTCTGGGCTGTTCAACTTTTGGGGATTTGACAATGGATAAATCCTTTCAAGGCTTGAACTTTGGGCATTTCAATGTTAAAGCGAATACTTTTATTTCAGGAAAAACCCAACCCAATATTTAGGGAAGATGGCCAGGTGTATCAAACAAGGTGATAGCATGTGGATCGGGGATCAATTGCAATGGAATTATGAGAGGACAACGCATTGCGTAAGGCATTTTTATTTCCTTTAATTACAAGACACTTCAAATTATAAGTACCCTGCACCCTATCAACATGACATACAGTATACATAAAATAGTTTCTTTAATAATTTAGAAAAATACAGGAAGCGAAAAGTAAGTAATTAAAATACAAGAGTTTCATATATGTGACCCCCACATGTTCTTTGTATTGCTTTTAATACAGCACTATCTTATCAACCTTACCGGTCAATGAAAAAAAAACACGCCAACGACTGGCTGACATCCAATTCATCATCCCGCCAAAACACCAAACCAAATGATCTAGACAGATTATACAAAACTCATTCATGTTTAGTCTCCTTTTATGAAATAAAAAATGAACACAAACATAATGAAAATAAATAAAAGTGGGTTAGTTTGATTTTATAAATTTTTTTTTTTTTTGTATATTTATATAGAAAAAAGACCTATTGATAGTGTATTCCAATTTCCACATATGCAATTAGTCATGGAAAACAAGAGACTTCAGAGTTTGGAAATGGTGTGATGGCAAAACAAACATCATTGAGTTCTTCATAACAAATTAAAGGGGGGCCTTGGAAAACAAGAGACTTCAGAGTTGACAGAGTTATTGACAAGCAATGAGTAACAAAGCAAAGCAAGAAATATATCTATCCATTTATTTGTTGTATAAAACAAAACACAGGCTTCAACACCGACATCTTTTCTCTTCCACTCATTCGCTTCACCCTTTTCCTTTTCCTTTTCCTCTCTCCCTCTCTCCCTCTCATTGAAGTTCTTTCTCTTACTCAAATCCAGGTTTGCTTTGTCCTCTCACTACCCTTTACCCTCTGACGCTTCGTATTATTGTTATTTTTAATTTAGCTTGTTTGACATGGAATCCTAGCTTATTTTGTCTGCTCATGGGTGCTTAAGTTAGTAGTAAGAGACAAAAAGTTTGAAGCTTTCAGGTTGTTTTTAAGTCAGGTATATGTAACTGAGCATCAGCTTCTCTAATAATCAGTAATTGTGCTAAGGAATGATGGCTTCTGTTCACAGTTTTGGTTTTTCTGAGGTAGATAGCGTTATGGGTTCCCTTTAGTAAGTAGAAAGTTCTGTTTTTGTGGTTGAAGTTTTCGTTTTTGGAGTAATTTCCAGCTTTTCTTTCGTCAATGAAATGTAGTACTGGGTAGTTTGAATGCTATCAAATGTGTGGCCGATGCGCTGGTATTTTGCTTTGACATTCTGGCAAATAGATTACGTTTGATGTGAATTGATGTGTTGTTTGTAATTTAAAGATATTGGGCTTTTTTTTGGTTTTGTATTTATGCTTCATTGATTGTGTTCCACTTCATTTATTATCTTCATGAAAGTTGATCTTCCTGATTTTGTTTGAAAGGATATAGACAATCCTTTGTTTTATTTATTCCGCAATGAATACAGGCTGGGTTTTTCCATCTTTAAACCCTTTTTTCCTGAGAAAAATAAGTTCAAATTTCAGACCTATTTCTTAAGATTGATTACTATTTAACAGGTGACATGGTGTTTTAATTAGGAGTCGTGAAAGCACTGAAAGTGTGGATGGTTAAATCTTGCATGCAGTTACAAGTTGGTGTAATCCCTTAGTTACTGGAGTGGGGTTACTAGGAAGTTTCACAGTTCATTGGTAATTTCCATTTTTTTCATCAGAACATCTGGTAATCAGGAATAATAAAAGGAAGAAATACAGTGTCAATCAGACAATTACAGATCATCATCCTCTTCAGCCAGTAGTCCTACAAATAGGGTGCCTGCATTTAACTTTTTCTATATGCGAAAGCCTGTGTTGGATCATAAACTTGATCTATTATGGGAGCCTAAACCCAAACTCAAACTAAATTGATGTAATTACTTATATCATTTAATTAAAGATGTCATTGCTTACATTATTTAAGTAATGATGTCATTGCTTACATCAATTTAGTTAGGTGAGAGTTAGATATTTGTTGAATTTGTAATGGTTTAAATTAGTTTATTTGTGTGGTGTAAGATTGTTCTTGAGTAGTATAAATACCCTTTCCCATTTTAGTTTTAAGTATCAAGAAAAATTAAGAACTTCTAAGTGAGTGAAGAAACAAAGTCTTATAAAAGTGAGTTGTAGTTCTTGTTTTGAGTGAGAGTGCTCTTGTAATATTTGTTTGAGTTTCAATAAAAGTTGTTTGTGTGAGTGTTTTATTTCCAACAGCATGGTGCGCTCGGACAATCTATCTCATTCGAGGATTCACCTGAGTGGGAGGATACAGATGTTGATGTCAGGGTAGAGGAAGGAGGTGACTCCATCAATGCTGCAACCACTCCCGTCTCGCCTTCTCTGTCAAAGCTCAATAGTGGGTCCTTGCCTTCGCCGCACCTGCCAGAGGGTGCAGCTGCTGGAAGAAAAATTGCCAGAGCATCAGTTGCATGGAAAGACTCGACTGTTACTATAAAGGGAAAAAGGAAATATTCTGATAATGTCGTGAAGAGTTCAAGTGGTTATGCACTACCTGGTACAATGACCGTAATCATGGGTCCTGCAAAATCTGGGAAATTCACACTCTTGAGGGCTATTGCAGGTCTTTTAGCATGTCTCTTATGTTTGCTACTCATTTAATAATGATTTTTAGACGTTTAAGACTAAAAGGCTGTTTTCTCTCGATTTTAGGAAGGTTACCTTCTGTGGCTAAAATGTATGGCGAGATATTTGTGAATGGAGTGAAAATGCACATGCCTTATGGTTCATATGTGAGTTTTAGTTGCATTTTTATGAAGGGTGAAATATTTAGATGTTACTTTCGATGCTTTCTGATGCCGGACAAGATAGCGATTATCCTGTAGGCTGGTTCCAACAGATGATTCACAAGAGAAAATTCACCCAAAACCAGAGAAAATAAGTTTCTAGGGTTTAATGAAATATTATAAAATCAAACAATGCAAAAATCAGTCCACAAGTCGGACTGTTATAGCAAAAAATCATGTTTATTCGAATTTTACCAAAAATAGCAAAATCCTGAAAATCACTCTAATTTGAAATTCGAAATAAAATAAATAATCTATAAAAAATTCGGCCCAAATCGGATTTAAATTGACTTCTTAACTAACAAACGAAATATTACTATAAATAGTAAAAAATAAATAAAACTAGTGATTCGGAGGAGAAAACAGTAGAATTTGAGGTCGAAAAAAAGGTCACATGGAGCCATGTCCAATGTGGACAGTGTGCGCGTCGAAAGAGGTTTTTTGAATTGGGGTCTTATGCGCGATTCCGACACCCGTAGTCAAAGTTATGGCCAAAAGACTAAAATGCACTCAAAACGGCCTCAATGAGAAACATATCACAATCAACTCCCGCCTTTGCGCTGATCTGCCAATTCATGGTATCTCAGCGCCATCAAGGTGCAATCTGACAGCTCAACATCATTTGTCTCGGATCCCCTTCCTATGGTTCTTAGGTTGATAGTGGCAATTCTTTGCTGGTAAAGGTATGTATTCTCTTTCAAGGATAGTTTTTTGACTTTGAAAATCCAATCTGCAGGGATTTGTTGATATAGAAACCACTCTAATTGGTTCACTTACAGTTCGGGAATATCTATACTACTCTGCTTTGCTCCAACTTCCTGGTTTTTTTCTGTCAGAAAAAGAATGTTGCAGAGGAAGCCATCCATTCCATGTCATTGGGTGACTTTGCAAACAAACTGATCGGCGGTCATTGTTATATGAAAGGGCTTCCTAGCGGTGAAAGAAGGCGTGTTCCATTGCTCGGGAACTTGTGATGAGGCCACATATCTTATTTATAGATGAGCCTCTTTATCATCTTGATAGGTGGCCTATTAATTAATTTAGTTTTCTTAATTCAACTCTTAACTGTGTTTTGTTTTTCTTACTGCTTATCTCTTGCATGCTCTAGAATGCTTACTTGCTGATTGGTGTGTCACCTACGTTCCAGAGAATCAAGACTACTTACGATGTTACAGCTGAATTTTAGTATTTTGTTTTATTCAGTGTCTCTGCCCTTTTGATGATGGTAACACTAAAGAAACTTACAAGCACGGGATGCACTCTCGTTTTCATTCTTAATCAGAGCAGTACAGAAGTTTTTGGTCTCTTTGATCGTATCTGTCTGCTTTCAAATGGAAACACCCTGTTTTTTGGGGAAACATTAGCTTGCTTGCAGGTAATTAGTAATATGAATATAATTACTTTTGTTAATCCTTTGTTTTGATGTTCTATTTTTAGTGACTTCATTATGTAGGCGTTATTTGATAAGGATGAAAAAAAAGGTCCATCTAAAGATAACGTGGAGCAAGAAAATAAGATAGAATAGATTTAGAAAGATTGAAATTTATTTTCTTTTAATTTTTCATATGATCATCTTTTCTACTTCTGGTGATTCTAATTTATCTCTCTTTTCTTGAAGCACTTCTCAAATGCTGGATTCCCTTGCCCAATAATGCAAAGTCCTTCGGATCACTTTCTACGTGCCATAAATACTGATTTTGACAGGATCATTGCCGTGTGCAAAAATTGGAAGGTATCAAATGATTTTCATTCTATATATTGTTGTTCAAAGCCTTAATTCTAATGGTACTTACAAGTTACAGCAAGTAAAACCTCAAAAATAAGAGCAAGAAAAAAGCCTCGAACTTGAGTCGTATCTCAAAAGCTGTCAGTTCTCGTTCGCTAAATGTAAATCAAGATGATTCAAAATGCTCGTTTGAAGTGTATCATATCATTTTGTTACGACTATAGTTTATTTGGTATTATCATGAACTGCACCTTGTCCTTCATTTTTGGGTGCACCTCATTTATCTTTTAAATTAGAAAAATAGTCAGTACCGACTACCGAGTTTGATTCCACCAAAATAAAAGCTGTTTCTATAGTTTAGTATCATACATTGAAATGGCTTCCTCTTTATTGTTTCTACTTTTGTGTAATTTACTTGTATACGAACTGCTACATTGTGACAGGATGACAATGGGGAATTCTCATCTGTGAACATGGATACTTCTGTTGCAATATGTACTCTTGAGGCAACATATAAATCATCAGCTGATGCCGCTGCAGTTGAAACTATGATACAGAGACTCACAGAGAAGGTACAATATGTAGTCTTATTTGTCTTGAAGCTGAACACTTTACTATTTCTTTGCTTCGACTAACAGTAACCTTTAATTACATGTATGGCTGGTTCATATTCGCCGTGTGTTAGATTTGAAACTAATACTGCTGCTCCCCAATATTAATCTTTGGTTATACATTAGTAGGAACAATTCAATATACCTCATGTCTACAAATTAAAGGTGCTAGAGTGGACGTAAGCGGATGATAGTGCAGTTGGCTGATATATATTTACCATGCACCTCAGCATTTTTCATGCATTACTTCCTCAAGTATTATGGTAACTATTAGTTAGCCTTGGTAGTTTTTATTTACTTCTGTTGCATTCTACAGGAAGGCCCACTTCTGAAAAGCAAGGGCAAAGCTGGAAATGCCACACGAATTGCAGTATTGACTTGGAGATCATTACTAATTATGTCAAGGGAGTGGAGATACTACTGGCTTCGTCTTATTCTTTATATGCTTCTTGCATTGTGTATTGGATCTATATTTTCTGGCCTGGGGCATTCTTTGTCCTCAGTTGTGGTGAGTAAATCGTTTGCTCATGATTAAAAATATCTGGTCTCATGTTTTGTTCATTTAGGACCTAGGGGTGCAACCAGGATCAAACATTGGGAGGGGGTAAATTACTTTACTTCAAAAAATACAAGAGCCTATTAAGTATTTAAACTCTTTCTTCTTTTTTGGAGCGGGGGTGGGGGGCAAGGTTAATCTGTCTAATATTCAAACTTACAGGCACCTAAATTGCCATTAGACCAAAAAATTCGGGCTCCTCCCGCTAGTGCTTTGTTCCGCCACTGTGTTCATTATTAAAAAAGCTTTTATACAGGATGCACGTATCTATAGTTATTATAGTTGCATCTTGTTTACTGTATATAGGATATTTCTTCTTACTGTTATAGGGTTTCTTCTTACTTTGCTATAGGCTTTTAAGTAAGTGGCTGATACTTTTGATCTGCACGGTTCGACTTCTGCTACTCTCTTCTGTGAACTTGGAATTTTCTCAAGTGACCTTAAATGATTTTAAAACTATCATTCTTCTGGTACCAGACATTTTGTCGATTGACTTCATCCATTGACGATAGTAGACATGCATTGGATGGGCATGTTTGTAGCAAATTTGAGTAGAAACCTTTTGTGATAAGCAAATAGAAAATGTAGTTTTTGATATGCAATAGTTCATCATGATAATTCATGCCCTTCCTCTTTGATGAATGGATGACTGCTTACTCTGGTATTCTTTTTAAAATTTGACATTTTGGATTTGTATTATGAAACTGATTCACTTATTATTATTATTTGAAAAGTGTAGCTGATTCACATATGAATCATGGGTGCATTTCTTACTTTAATCTCTTCTTATTGCAGGCGAGAGTCGCTGCAATTTTTGTATTTGTATCATTCACTTCACTTTTAAGCATTGCTGGAGTACCTGCGCTAATTAAAGAAATCAAGGTGATCTTTTTCTTCATCACCTTGTCTTTTTTGGCTTGAATGTAATGGCTATTTGAAGTTCCGGTCCAAGAAGAAGCTCTCCAATTGGAATACCCCGTCTCCTATCTTAACCAAAAAATTGTGCTTTTTTTTTTTGCAGATATATGTAAGTGAGGAGTCAAACCAACATTCAGGAGCTTTAGTCTTTCTGTTTGGGCAACTACTCTCAAGCATTCCCTTCCTATTCCTCATCTCAATATCTCGTCTTCTATTTCTTTATATGGTTACAAGATGAATTCGGTTTGTTGATGTACTTTGTGCTGAATTTCTTTATGTGCCTAATGAAGGGTTGATGCTGGCTGTTGCCTCTTTGTGGAAAAATGTTTTCCGGAGTGTCTTAACGCTTGTAACCATACATGTGAGTTTTCACTATTTGAAAGACAATAATTTTTTGTACAAATTCATAAATATTTTTGTTTCCAGTCTTGAGCTTTACTAAGCCTTTGCCTTGCGAATCTTGTGATCAAAATGCATCATGTTTCAGGTGTTACTGATGCTTGCAGCGGGCTATTTCAGAATCCGAAATGAGTTGCCTGGAACCGTGTGGACATATCCGTTGTCGTACATAGTTTTCCACTCTTACTCTATCCAGGTGTGTGCGTGTTTATGGCATTAGTTTGTTTATTCTTTACCAGAAACCACCTAGCATCTTGTTATCTTCTTTACATCAAAATACATTTGCTCGTACTCGGATTCCGTATGCATTGGTGAATCCATTCCAGGCAATCTTATCATTTCTGAAAGAATCTTTAGAACTTGTGACCTATGTTTCTGCCGTAGGGGCTTTTGGAGAACGAGTATCCAGGAGTGAATTTTGCAATTGGACAGGTGAGGACAATATCGGGTTTTCAAGCACTCCATAGTGCTTACGATATCTCTCCTAGCAGTAGCTCCAAGTTGGAGCTGGATATAGAATTCTTGTGTTTGTTATGCTACATTTTCATGCAAGGAAAAATGTATCCCTACATAGAATTTGCGAGTGTAGTCGTGATTCGATGACCTGAGATTAATGGAAGTGGTGCTATATCTTTGGCAGCCATTCAAATGGTATAATATTGTCTCAATCACAGTTGCAGAATTAATCCATCTTTGGCTTTAATCACGTTCTTTTCTTGTTCGTCTCTTTTGCTCCCTTTCCCATGTCTCGGAAAAATCCACAAGTATAAGCATCGACAAAATCTTCTTTTTAGTTCTCTTGAATCTATTTTTTGATGGAGTCTGCCTCCAGTCACGTGGGTTACTGTGCTGCATGAATGCCACAGTATAGGTGAACGTATAGATAAAACAAGTTTTATTGTTTGTTTTTTTTTGTGAGGCAAAAGGGCTACCCATTCAATAACAGTGAATGACTAGGTGGAATTCGAGACAACCTTAGCAGGCTTTTAAATCTGAATTACGGTTTAAAAGAAGGAATTAATTCAAACCATCAGATTATTGTATGTTGTGGCATGCAAGGCCTCAAAGACAATAATTGTAAGTTGCTGTCTATGCTTGGATAACAACACGGCATGAACAAGGTAGTTGCTATGTTAAAGCAGAAAAATAGGATAGTTGAAACCCTTTTCCAAATCACACCATTCAACAACTGTAACTGATCATCAGTAAGCCAGGATTCTCCCTTCTTACTGCAGCCACAAAAGATTTAGGTGGTATTTGTTTTTGCAGAGGTAAAAGGTCTGCAATCTGCGGACATCTGCAGCAGAAGATGTGGACCAAAAGTCTGCAGTCTGTAAGAAGAAGACTGTTTGTTTTTTAACGTCTGCAGACTGCTAAAATGAACTGAAATATAAATAAACTGATTTAAAATAAATCAATCCATATTTTAAAATAAATCAATCCATATTTTAAAATAAATCAATCTATACTAATAAATTATTTAAAATAAATCAATCCATATTTTAAAATAAATCAATCTATACTAATAAATTATTTAAAATAAATCAATCCATATTTTAAAATAAATCAATCCATACTAATAAATTATTTAAAATAAATCAATCCATATTTTAAAATAAATCAATTCATACTAATAAATTATTTAAAATAAATCAATCTATACAACTACAATAATAAATCAATCCATATTTTAAAATAAATAAATCCATACTAATAAATTATTTAAAACAAATCAATCCATATTTTAAAATAAATCAATTTATACTAATAAATTATTTAAAATAAATCAATCCATATTTTAAAATAAATCAATCCGTATTTTAAAATAAATCAATCTATACTAATAAATTATTTAAAATAAATCAATCCATATTTTAAAATAAATCAATCCATACTAATAAATTATTTAAAATAAATCAATCCATATTTTAAAATAAATCAATTCATACTAATAAATTATTTAAAATAAATCAATCCATACTAATAAATTATTTAAAATAAATCAATCCATATTTTAAAATAAATCAATTCATACTAATAAATTATTTAAAATAAATTATTTTAAAATAAATAAATCCATATTTTATAATAATTTATTTTAAAGTAAATTATTTTATAATAAATTATTTTAAAATAAATTATTTTATCATAAATTATTTTAAAATAAATTATTTTAAAATAAATAATCTTATTAAATTATTTAAAATTATTTTAATAAATAACTATATTTTATAATTATTCTTGAAGAGGTTTGAAGACCTTTGAAAACATAAAATCAAGTCTACACCAAGAAGAGCTCGCGCAGACGTTTAAAGAGCTTCTGTCTTCAAAAAAACAAATAGTCTGCGAAGCCTAATGTCTGCGCGTGGTGCGCGACGCAGACATAAGTGGTTTGAAGAGCTTGCACAGTGAAAACAAACACCATCTTAGTGTGCGAAAGATATTCATTAAAACAGGCGAGTTCATTGTATAGAGCCATCGAAGAAAAAGAGAGAGAAAGAACTTGCATAAGGTGATTCCTGAACTTGTCTTTCCCGTATTTTGTAATTTACTTTTCATATAACAAAGTAGCAATAGTATGAAAGCTTTCAACAAGGTGAGGGCAACATGAAACATTGGCTTCTTATTGCAGACGTACAGTCCTACTGACAGTTGTGTCCCCTTTTATATTTATATCTATTAGGTGTAAAACTTGAGCACAAGAACTGGGATGTGCCTGGCCCTGTGTACGTTCCAGGAAATGCTACATATTGCTCATCCACATCCCGTCTTAGATAAATACAAAAAAAAGGACAATAACAAAGAATTAAAGGCTCTTCGTACTTCCACATCAGGAAAAACGACGAAATTGATTCTCCTACCCCTCCTAATAAGGACACAAAAAGTAAAAGGCGTGAATTCAAAATTCCTCTTTACGTTATTCTATGCTTAATTATTCATTTGCTGTGTCAATACTTACAGTGAGCCAAGATTTTGCATAGTCGAAAAGATCATAATTGTACAATCCTGACTATTCTCATTTCTCGGAAACTAAAAAATAATGCTTCATCTGTGTTGGCAACCAACATGTACATTTATTGCTACTTACAGCAGTAGTAGCCTAGTACTATTCAAACTTTTATATCAGATGTGCGCCATTGCTTACCAAGCAAGTTTTATGGTGATATCAAAGAAACCAAATACCCTCAAATAGTTCCAACACATTGAATGGGGTGAAGGGTAGATGTGTTCATTATTACCAGGTCTTTTAAAAAGGAAGAATCTTTGATGTCAAGCATGTATTCAAATCTATGATTCCCTAACCCTAAATCATCATTTTTTGTAAAGCATTCTGCTCCCCTTCTCCTTTGGGGTTACACAGAGATAAAAGGCTAGTAAATAGCACCAATGTCCACATCCTTGGGTCATTTTTATTTATGCCATGGCACCAGTCTGCGTTTTAATCGTCACACCAAAAGTAGATTGTCCCAGCTGTGCAAAAATATAACATGACATGCCTTATAAACCCCACTTTACAAAAGGTTATATGGAACGAGCTTCCAATGACGTTAACGGAAGGGTGAATAAAAACCTATGATATCTACAGCCCAAAACAATTGATAAAAGGCGTCACCTTTGGTTTCAGAGACAATTCTGCGAACCTTTAGAATGCATCCTTGGCACTGGCATTTCAATTGCACCTTCAAATCCGCCGTCGTTAACAGGGCCTGATCAAACAAAAAAGAAGATAATTTGTTTTACTTAAACAGCATGAAGGTAATTAATTTTTTGGCATGGATGTTGATTTGAAAGCACTTCAAAATTACCTCTTTGGGTCTTCTCTCTTGTTTATTATCGTAGCCCTGGTTTTTGTTTTCGTCAGGTTTTTTCTCTTCTTATCATCTTTCTTAAGTTGAGGAACGACATCAACCTTCTTCTTGGACTTCTTCGCAATGTTGTCTTTAATGGCTGTTGGGTCCACAGATCCTATCACTGTCACTCTGTTTGCGTTTCTATCCGTTTTCACTGTCTCCACTCCTGCAAAAAAAAAAACAGAGGACGAGGGGAAAAAAATTAAAACCCATTAACAAAGTGGAAACGTTCATAACTTTAAAAAGACATGTGTACCTTGTAATTCACGAACACATTTAAGGATTCTGGAAGCACAGTCATCACAAAGACAATCAACTTTGAAAATAACAGTCAAGGAACCATTTTCCTTCTTTTGTTCGTCTCTTCCAGCTTTCTGGTTTCCATTGTTTTTGTGCAACGTAGACAAAGAAGGCATAAAATATCATGAACCAACAGAGAAAGAGAAACGAGGGATGATGTAATTGGTAATAAACCTCTCCCATAGTGAGTAAAAACGTGGGGTGGAAACGAAGAGTCGGGGGAAGTTGGAGTGTGTATATATATAGGGAGGAGATGTAAAATGTTGATAATGCATGTATGTATGCATCAATGCATGGATGGATGGGCTTGAACTTTAAAAGCCTGAAACGAGAACTGTAAGTTGTTGGCTAGGCTTGGCTGTTTCCTTCTCTCTGTCCATTTATGATTTATGCAGGCAGCTGTTTATAACAGTCATTTACTCCACCACGCCTACCTCAATGTACGACCCTTCGTACCCTTCATTTATTTTTAATTTCTGTTTTTTTTTTTGTTGCCTACCACTTGAGTAGCAACTAACTTCAATCTTACAAAACTTTTTATATATGCTTGGTGTGTATAAACCGGGCTGAGCGATCTTGTAAAAACCGGGCTGCAGCTTTTAGGGGAGTAATATGAAATTTAACTGGGCTTCCATTAAAATCTACGAGCTTACCCTAACTACAAGCTTACCCAAGGCTGAGCGATCTTGTACATGGAGCATCAAATATTTGATGATTAGTTACTTAAAGAGTTTAAGCATAAAACTTTTGGAAATCTTATCAAATTATCATCCATATCGACTCAAGTTGGGTGATATGTATCTTATCGCAAATTCAATCCATAAGCAAGTTGTATCATAAATCATTTCTATGGATAATATCAACCACTTCTATTTTGGCCACATGGATATAAAGTCAACAACAATTGTTAAATACCATTATCAATTATAAAAAATTAATGAGTACATTAGAGTGTTGCTAAAATTTTAGTTATTGTGGGTATAAAAATCTAGAATGCAAAAGAAAAAAGATATGGGTACCACTAGAGCTACTTATACAAGAAAAGGACGGCACCCAAATATTTAATATAGATATGCCCAACCTACGCCTTGGGTTCCCACAAATTCACAAACTACATTGACATGAATCATATAATAGAGGTACTGATTACATAATTTAACCAAAAAAATTAAATTAAAACAGGTACACGAGCAGATAAGATAACCCCTTGGGATTCTTTGATATAATTCAAACATCTAGAGGATAAAAATTTAAGATTCTTTTTTTCTTAATTATCGATTATAATGACATAAAATAATAGATGCTTTTATTATAAATTTTGTGTTGTGGTTTTATTAAACATTGAAATGAGTTCTATTAAAGAATAATCTATGTATTATGCCAGGTTCACAAAATGAAGCCACGAGGCACCGTTCCCATTCAAGTGCACTGGAAGATGTGATATGCACGTGGCATTTCGTGATTGGAAAAACCCAAATGCCCACGTGCTCTCATGGATGTGCATCACGTGGCCTTGGAGGAATCCCCTGGTCCTGACCCCATTTGCTTCACTGAACAGACATAAATATAGTTTGCCTCACATAAAAACATTAAATAATGGAGGACTGTCTTTTCATATCTTTATCCACGACTCTATTTTATGGCTAACCAAGAATAAATCAAATTTATGCTAAAAGAAAGCAAAAAAAAAAAAAAAAATCAAATTCTCCACTATATTTGAAGTCATGGTTTAGATGCATGTCGGAATCACAGAAGTTTGATTTATTGTGGAGTGCGTTTACCTATTAACCCAGGTTTTTGAGTCGCAAAGCTACTCGTGTGAATACGATTTACTTTCTCTTTTTCTCTCTCTTGGAGCCTCCCAACTTGTGTTATAAATAGAGTTGATAAGTTTTGTTAGATGGGGTGTGGGTGTTGTCAATGTTATTGAAGCAACCGAGTCATGTAGCTTTTGTCTGCATTTGCACCTGCACCTTCATGTTTTTTATGGGCTTCAGCTTTAGAAACTAATATACGGAACATGTGATTGCGCAGTTAATGAAAATAGGATAAGACCAAGACAAGGAGGTGCAAGTGCAGGTGCAGGTGAAAGCAATTTTGGCCTCCTTTTCTAATGAACATCATATCATATCCCAATCCATTCCATGATTAATTGCAAGCTTCAGGTTCAAGTGGATGTTTCCTGTTTACTTTTCAACTTCTTGTGTTATATTATGGCGAGGGCTTCCAGTTTCAGGTGCTACGATGTGGCTGCTAATGACGCTTTGAAGAGGTTTCGTTACTCGTCGCTAGGGCTTCTCAAGGTAACAAGATTATTCTCTCCTTCTATACACATGTCTCTTTCCTTTCTATAACGGCAAACGTTTGGTTTTAATATTGGAGAATGAATCAAAAGCTTGATTTTCTGATACGAGGGTGACTTAAGATTAGGTTTGAGCATACTATTATTTCTTTCCGGAAAACATCAAATTCCGCATCTTGTCTTAAATCATTTCTCCAGTTCAGATTGGCGAGGACAGCGGGTCAGATTGTGTTTCTTCTTATGTGGAGGGCCAAAAGCTAAAGAACCCTTGACAAGACATCACTGTAACTTTTTTCTTCTCCTTTTAAGGACGGATCGAATTCAGTCAAACTATCTTTGAAGTTCTACAAAAATTGCTCGACTTTTTTTTTCTCTTGGAAGCGCCTTCAACAATCTTGCAGCCGTTGCCCTTTTGTGTCTCTCTCAGCTTTACCGCGTAAGTTAAGTTGTCACTTTCTCGGGGACTAATAAACCTTTAAGATGAGCATTTTGCACCAACATTTCTAAGTATTACAGTATTTTTTTTCTCAGCTTCTACGACTTAACAAAACAAAAGTTTTTCTCAGCTTATTTTTTTAAAACACGATATCTAAATTAATGAAAGATTTCTGCAAACAATTTTGATTGCTGCAAAGATTTTCTAAGGCCAACTTGGGTGGGACAGTTTGATGTAGCAATTTATATAACTGCTGCTTCTGTAAAGAAAATCAATTTCTTATCCAAAATAAAGCACCTACGCGTTTTGATGTTTTGTTATCATCGATTGCATGCAGGGGTGAAGTTAGGGGTGTTGGGTTAGTCACACTCTATAATCTCATGTTTCTAAAATTTTAATATAATTTTTTATGTAAGGTTATGTTCGTACCTTACATAAATTCTTTTGTTCGTTTCTTAATTGCATGTTATGATCAGTGAAACAAAACCCATGCGTCGGGAAAATTTCACAACTTTTTCTCATGCATTATACAACTTTACCACAAGTTTATCAGGAACATCTGTGTAAAGAATCTGAATTTGGCTTTGTTTAGGTTCCCGTAACAAGTGAATTTAGGAGGGCGTTTTAAAGGCGAAGAGATTTTCTCAAGTTATATATAGTCCAATACACGATCATATACCATATTGACGCATATGTGAGCAATCACCGCCACTGTCACGTGTCACTATTTGATTGACACCATTAACACATGATACTATTTGATTAAAAGATTATGTTTTTTTAATTTATTAAAATTAAGATCAAATTGATAGAATATATAAATAATAGTGACTAAATGTTTAATTATACCAAATACTTTAATTAACATATTAGCCAAAATGTTATATTATTTATAATTTCCAAGTTGATGATTGTTTTATGCGGATGGTATCAGATTACACGAATAATGTGTTATTTCTTGGAAGTTGGAACATACAATCAAGGATCCCTATCTTCTACATTATCCCATTTTGGAAGGAAAAAAAATGTTAAAGCCCACCCAAAACAAAAAGAAAAACCCAGAAACCCCAGCAGAATGAGGAAAAGCCCTTGCTGGGCAAGAAACATGGAAAGTCTCGTGAAACAGACGACTGTTTAGACCGTATTCAGGGTTTTATATGAATACTTGCAGACATTGTTGGCCATGCTCTGGAGGGTTTTAAATTTTTTGGAGACAATGGCATCAGCCGTGATCGCCCAAGTCGATGCATTAAGTAAATAAATAGAGTGGGGACTGGGGAAAGTAGAGAAACTTCAACGCCATCCAGGGAATTGGATTTAGTTGTAGACATCAACTTGAAAAACAAATGTTGTCACAATTTTCAAACCGAGTTGGTTACTTTTGACAAAATTGGGATTGATTCTTTCCCCTTCCCTCTAATATTTAATCATCTGGGTTCTAATTTTAAAACCAACTTTCAAGGTTACATCCCAAAATTAATTTGAACAGAAGCTGACAAAAAAAGTAATATTAACAACTATGAGCGGGTATCATTAGCGTTTGACCTTCACTGGAAAGACAGTCCTAAAGGTGCTTTCCACACCCCTTAAAAACTAAACTAATTTATTAAGGCAAATAATACCCTACAAGTACAGATTGCAGATGGGAACAAGGTTCGTTTATTTTCCTTGAGAAGACAAGTTGGATCTCATGGAACAGTGATGCAGCCTGACAGAGATCTTGTGATCGTGCCGTTCTGGAGCCCTGTGGACTGTTTGGATTCCTTATACTCCTAATATATAAACTTCAGATCTAACACTCATAGTAGTAAAGCGCGCCTCCTACTCCGCGTTATATGTTGATTTGGCGCCACGTGGGGTATAGCGCGCCCCCTGTACTGCGCTAAACGCTGACATGAGTTACACGTGTGTATAGCGCACCCCCTGATCCACGCTATACGCCACATAAGGGTATAGCGCGGATTACCTGGTTATATGACACGTTGGGTATAGCGCGGTACATGGGGCGGGCTATACCTTTAATTACCCACTCGTTCACACCCCAATCCTCCCTATAAATACCTCCATCCTCAATCATTTTCATCACACCAAATTCTCTCAAATTTTCTCAATTTCTCTCAAATACTATATCTGTTTAAGGTATATTTTATAATATTTTTAATATTATGTATTTAATTTATTTAAGTATTTTACTTTATTTAATATTTTACTGATATAATTTTTTTGCAGATATATAATGGAAGATAGTCTACTTCGCTTGGATGGAAATCATATATCTCGACACTTTGCTGATACGGTAACATTTTAACGTTTTAATTTAATTTAAATTATTAGTAATAATTAGTTGATTTATTTAATGCATGATTATTAGATTAAGAATTAATTTTTGTAATTATTTATTTTTAGGAGAAGAACCGTGCATTAGATCCTTTTATTAGGAATCTTAAGTTAGTGATACCTAGTTGTGTCTTGCCGTATTTAGTAGAGGCTGGACTTGGTTACATAGGTAGATATCAGGGTCACTGTAAGATAGAACCAGACTTTATTTATGCCTTAGTAGAGCGGTGGAGGCCGAAGACCCACACATTTCATCTTCCGTGCGGAGAGTGCACGATGACGCTTGAGGATGTTTCTATGCACCTGGGGCTTTCGGTGGATGGAGATATGATATCAGGGATAGCTTTCAGTTCTTGGACTACTTTGTGCCGGGAAAATCTAGGACGTGTCCCGGAAAGTTTTATCGGAGGTAGGATACCGTTAAATTGGTTAGATGCCAATTTTCGGGAGTTAAGCGCATACGCCTCTGAGGATGAGGTTAAGATGTATGCACCAGCATTCATATTGCAGTTGATAGGAGGGTTGTTGATGCCGGACAAATCGCGCAACCTAGTTCACTGCATGTGGTTGCGACATCTTAGCGACTTTCGTCTCGTCGGATCATTCAGTTGGGGCTCGGCAGTTTTGGCTTTACTGTACAGGGAGATGTGTGGAGCCACTGACTACAGGCGTAATGCTATCGACGGATGTCTCCAGCTACTGTAGTCTTGGGCATGGTATCGATTGCCCTTTTTATGTCTCGTTGTGAAGAACTCATTCGTATTTCCACTACTTCTGAGGTAATTATAAAACTGATTTTGTATATTAATAATTTTATACAGCGTATAATACTTTTTTTCCTTGAATAGGTGGTCTACTGATAGGAAAAATCATCAGGAGCTACCTGATGATTTAGAAAAAATTAGGGTGCTCATCGATCAGCAGGCTGGCACACAAGTATGAATTTTAATGTTTAAAAATCGATTTTAGATTATAGTTATATAATTAGATTATTATTTTGATAAAAAATTATATAGCATTTGTTTTAGTTTGAATGGGTGTCATATTGTACTAATGATGTGAGGGCGATGATCCCACCTGAGTTGAGGGGCCCATCAGATGTTTGGATGGCGATGGTCCCTCTGATCTGTTATGCGACCGTCGAGTGGCACTCTACTGATCGCGTGCTCCGGCAGTTTGGTTGTTTTCAACCAATTCTGGAAGTACCTCGCAATATGGACGAGTTACATAGCTTAGATAGACGCGGCAAGACAGATACAGATTGGCTAGTGAGGCATCATGAGTGGGTCGTGTTGTGGGAGGATCGACATCGGCGCCTTCCCCGTAGAGAGCCCATTTTTGATGACCTCTTGATGTATGCTGACGGTTATTATGAGTGGTTCAACAGTAACGGTAAACCGTTTCTGCTTCCCGATGATGCACGAGGGCAGACCTTTCCGCGACGTCGACAGAGACGTGATCCAACACAGCACCATCTTCCCCCGACTCGTGGACAGAGAGCAGGTGCTTCCGGTTCATCCTCAGCTGCACCAGCAGGACCTTCACAGCAGCCACCGCAGCCATATATGATGTCGTAGCCATATATGATGCCGCCATCGCCTTTTCATTACCAGATGCTGCCGTCGCCGTCTTCACCTGGTTTTATAACCCTGTCGCCGCCACAGTCACAGATGACCCCTCCTGGAGGCTATTATAGGTCTATGTTTGCAGATCCGACTTGGGGTTCATATGCTGGATATTTGGCAGGTTCAGCCTCATCACCCATGGCCGCAGCACAAATACCTCCTGTACAGTTTTCACAGTCAGCGATGTCTGGGTTTTCCCAGTTTTCGTAGGCCGGTGGGATAGTCAGTCATACACCTCCAGGGTCCTTATTCTATGGAGGTACTTCATCGTCATCAGCTCCTCATCAACCTAATGTATCTGCTCAGGACGACGACGACGATGGTGATGGTGATGACAACGAGGAGTCAGAACCAATGATACGAAGAAATCTTCCTCGAGACCGACAGCCACCGCCCTGCGGAATACATTCGCGTCACAGGCATCGATAGATTTTTTTATTATATTTGTATTTACTTTATTTTGTTAAATTGTAATTTTTTATTATTTCTCATTTAATACTTACTTTATTTTGTTAAATTTGTTGGACTTTTTTTAATGTATTTCAGTTAATTTTGTTTATTACCATTTAATATCAGTTATTGTAATTTGGTTATCATTTAATACTTATTGTAAGTTTATTGTATTTAAAATTATATTCAAATACCAATTTGGTTATCTTTAACTTGAAGTAAATGCAAATTAAAGTACAAGAATTATTATTTGATAAACAAATACATCATTTCCTCATCAATTATTACTTGATGACAACAGAAGTGGACATGTTTTTCTCGTGTGTCCTGGGTTTCTACAATGCCCACATCTTCTATCTTGTCTAGATCTTTCTCGAATATCCATATCGCAATGAATTCGATTGGATTTTGGATGACCATGCTCCCTCAATAAACTCGGATTTGGTACAATCGGAAGCTATTCTTGAACCTCATCAGGGTATTTGTCATTATCTATGGGGGGAAACTCAAATTCTTATACCTTAAAAACTTCAGATAGTAAGTATACCGGATCAACAAAATGGTTATAGTATTGACGTGTGTGCGAGCAAGCTGCTATCACATGAGAGCATGGATACTTCAAAGCTTGAAAAAACTCGCAGTCGCACGTTCTGTCCCTTAGATTTACTCTTAACGATACATCTTCAATCCCTTGAAGAGGTCGCAGCAACTCTGCAACACGAAACATTTCATGCCTTCTAGAGAAGCTTGTTACAGACATTCCATTGGATGCAACAATTTTTTTTCTGTAGATTTGCAACTAATATAGTTTTTACCAAAGCTGCTACAGGTAAGTGACGTGTACCCTTTAAGGTTGAATTGATTGCCTCATCCAAGTTGGTCGTCATGTGTCCATATCGATATCCACCATCATATGCGTTCGTTCACATTTCTTTATCGATGAGGCTGATGTAATCGTATCCTTCCTCGTTCTTTGCCCGTAAATCTTGAAGCATTGATTCAAACGTTTGAGGAAGTAGTTCGTAACCTGATAAAAAAATGTATAACTTACTAACTTGCTTTCTTTGCAAAATTAAAATGATCAAAAAATGTATAACTTACTAACTTGCTTTCACTTACCCATGCGTACAATTAATTGAAGCTCATCATTCTTCTTGTACCTTCCATGATAGTTCACAGCAATGTGTCGGAGACAATACCTATGTTGGACAAAGGGTGGTTGCCACATTTGACCCAAAGACTCCATTGTTGCTTTGATCCCATCTCCGTTATCTGAAATGACACAGACGTTTTCCCTCGTGATAACATGTGCACTTAAATTTCGGAGGAAAAAACCCAAGAATATGTATCTTCTCCTTCGACAAGAGAAAAAGCAACTGGAAGAATGTTGCGATTGCCATCTTGGACAACTGCCAATAATAAAACTTGCTTGTATTTTCCATACAAGAAAGTCCTGTCGATCTGGACTACAGGCTTGCAGTATTTGGCAGCATTAACGTATTGTGGGTAACTCCAAAAAACCCGATAGAATTGACTTCGATCGTGAAGAACTAGATCATTATGGTATGCATAGGAGGTTTCGAAGTCCACAATTGTCCCAGGATTCAACGTCCGCACCAGCCTAAACCAACCTGGAAGTTCATTGTAAGATGCATCTCATTCGCCATGAAGTTTGACAATGGCATTTTGTTTTGCCAACCAAGCTTTTTTATAGGAGACAGTGTACCCATACTGCGATTGTATAGCTGAAATCAACACTCAACAGCTATATGAGAGCTTGCTTTTACCATGGACATGATGGCTTGGCATATCATTTCAGAGTCCAAGTTAGGATGATCTTGGTTAACCCCTCCAGCACAACATGTATGAGGATCGTTATATACTGTTAGTTCCCATATGTTGTTTTTCCTCTTCATTTTCGATACGCGAACCATCCAATTACATTCGTTTTCGTGTTGGGCACAATAGCATATATAATTTTCGGTCGTCGATCGGTTGACTCTGGTCTGAACAGAATTACAGATATTGTAATTTTTGGTAGCCATCATCGTTTCTTCTTTGCTTGAAAACTCCATGTCTAAAGATAACTCACCATTATTTATTGATGAGTAATATTCATAGTCACCGAGATGAGACATATCCGCAAATTCTGGCCCGTACAGTACACCATAATCAGCTTCATACATGTGTGCAGGAGGGTCAGTTTGTGTCACATTTCCTGTAACTTCATCTACATCATCATCATCGGAGTTGAATTGCGGTGATTCTGGGTGAATGAATAGTCCAATATTAGCATCATCCGCACCAGACTCACGAAAGTGATTCTTCTGGTGGAGATAATGGTTCCTCCATGCGCTCCACATTTAGGTTGAAGAACCTACTACTTGCATGTCTTCCCCGTGAACTAGAAGGCATATCGACATTGAGATCGAAAAAGCTCGCAATCGAATGCCTCCCCCTGGAGCTTGAAGCCATTGTGTCAAATGAAAACTGTACAGATTGTTGCGTCGATGACATCTCCATATTAAGGTCAAAGAAATTTGCAGATGAATGTCTTCCCCTTGAACTGGACGCGGTGTTGCCATACGGATTGTTCGTGGACCCGCCTCAGTACATATCGTAAGGAGTTGCGGATGAATGTCTCCCCATTATAGCATTAAAATCATTACACATTACTATAGTCGGGCTGTCAACTTGATCAACTTGTTGAGCCAGCCCATAGTGGGAGCTTAATGATTGTCCCCGAGCAGCACACACTTGAACAAAATGTGCATACATCTAAATAGCGGCGTCTGAATAATTACTTTGAGCTTCAACCATCATTTGAACATCATCATTGTTCGAAAGTTCGAACGTTGTATAAGTTAATAGCAACAATGATGTTGGAAATCTGTACTGCAACGACGACATTCTTCTACTACTTCCAACATGAATCTTCCTCGAAATCTTCGTTATCAGCTCCTCAAGAGTTATGTTTCTCTTGAATGATATTTTAACACGCTCATTTGATACGAAAACAACGTCAGTTTCATCTTCTCAAATTTTACCATCATAATAAACAATAGCTGAAAGTCGCGCCATTCTTTGAGTTTAAAAGTGCGGCAATATTATATCTGCAAAAAAAAAAAACTGAAACAAACCTAATTAAATAAATTATATATGAACGAAAATATAACACAATAAATATTTTACACATCAACGTAAATAATTTAAATAATATAATATTATATTATTACCTGCACCGCAAAACTATTACGACGTATGCTCCCGGTTTTCAATTTTACAAACATAAAAATTAATTGAAAATAATTAGTATAATATTTTTTTAAATAATGATAATAAACAATAAGTATAATTAAAAAATTATAACAAAATTACCTTATAACGAAAAATCGCACGAACTTCTAAATCAAATATGAGAAGATTGCCTGAATTATTACTCGTTGACGGAATTGTTGTATTAATTTATAAGTTGAGAGGAGAGATGCGAGGAGATGTGAGAAATTTAACCAGCGGAGAAGTGTATTTATAACCATATAAAGCGCGGTACCTGCACCGCGCTATATGTAATTATTAATAAAAGATATAGCGCAGACCAGAGACCGCGTTAAATATAATTCCGGTATAGCGCGGCCTACGTGGCGTATAGCGCGGATCAGGGGGCACGCTATACCTCACGTGACGCCAAATCAACATATAACGCGAGGCATGGGGCTCGCTTTACTGCTACGGGTGTTAGATCAGAAAATATAATATGATCGGTATTAAATCGATAAATATATCGATCACCGATGATTTTTCGAGAAAAACACCTCTTTCTTGAGTTCATGCATCCCCACATCAATCATCCAATAATTCAAGACCAGCTAATTATATAACAAAAGGAAAAGGAAATAATTTAATTATTTAAGCATCTAGTTATTGTAGTTTTCCTCTAAAAAGAGATGAACGAATGTCCAAATTAAGCAGAGCTTACGGCATTGCATCTGCCAACTAATTCTAAACATACATTTCAATATATTATTTATAAATAATTAAAGAGGATTGTGTTAGAAAAAAATGGGATTAACTGTAAAGCTTTGCTTCCTCCATAAAATTCCAAAATCTCCAGCCTCATCATTTTGTTTTAAAATACATGGAAACAAGCTTCCAGCTTAAAGTCTGACATGGTTGATTAAAATAAGGTGCCGGGTCTTCAATATTTTGGACAAACAGTGTCAGACGAGAACCTAAAAAGATCCTACTTACATACATCGGAAGGATACACGATATTTTCCAAGGATTGTAAATGTATTTTCAAGGATCAATCACCGGCAAATGACTCGAATATTTTAAAAGCAAAAGTAGGAAATACAGAACACCGCATGCTTGGTTTGTCTTGATATAGAGATTATTTCTTTGTTCTTGAATGATGGTACTTCTCCAGTTTTCATAAACACATTTTTTTTCAACAATAACACCATCATCACTTCTCTAAAAGGAAATTGCGCAAAAAAAAAAAGCTTTAGAGCTTACATGTCTGTCAAAAGTAGAAATGTTTCTTCATCCTACACAAAACCCCAGAAACTCAAAGTTTTGAATCTCACACTATCAAATCCATCAATCCAAAGCCCCTCCCCTTTGTCCCTTACCCCATCAAATCTTTCTGATATTACAACTGCAGTCAGTGGATTCAGTAGTTGTAGTACACGACTTTCTCTTGTGTCTTGTTTTCATCAATGAAGTTAAGAATATCTTTGTCTAAATTAAACCCACTTGGCTTCTCAGTCCACTGGTTAACATCTACACCTCCAGTATTGGTGCAGGCATGGCTCAACATGAACTTAAGAAAATCTTCATAGCTATTAGAGGCACCAAAACCCTGGAAATTATTTATGTCTTCTTGCTTGATCTCTCTGCCATAGCTGATTTGGCCAGAGCTTCCGTCAGATGAACTGTAGCTTACTTCTCCACTTCCAAACATGAGAAAATTTTCTTTCGCTGGATAACAGTACTGCATATAACTCACCAAACTCTCCGGCGTGTGACTTAAAGAAGAATTGGTAGCCAAGATAGTGTCGTCATTGTTCAAAAGACCAGGTTGAACGGATGACATTGGTTCAAAGGCTGTGAAAGATCCGGTTGGGGTGTAATAAGTAGTGCAGTCTTTGTACAGAGAAGAAAACGAAATAGTTGGAGTGTGATGAGAAGGTGGTAACGGTGGTGGCTTTCTCTGGGACTGAGAAGTCATAGTCATGGCGATGAATTTCTTTTTAAGCTTGGTGTTCCAGTAGTTCTTGATATCATTGTCAGTTCTTCCGGGTAACTGAGCTGCTATTATTGACCATCTGCAAATTGCATGTTAGAAAAAGAAAACGTTCCATAAGAAGTAAATAAAATCCATGCTTTTCCCCTTGGAGTTTAAGTAGATGATGGTGATCAAATTGGACTTGGCATGCAAAGCAAGCAGAAGATTAATAAAGTTTTTTTCCCTATAAAAACTCTTTGTTACTCTTTTAGGAAAACTTGATTAAATATTATTCATCAAGTTAGAAATGAAGGCCTACCTGCTTCCAATGGTGGCAAACAGGCTGCAGATAATCCTATCTTCCTCATCAGTGAAATCACCATGTTTAATGTTGGGCCTTAGATAGTTTAACCATCTCAACCTGCAGCTCTTCCCGCATCTTTTCAGACCTAATTTAAAGGTGACTAAAATTAACCAAGAAACTGGAAGAAAGACAGAAATAGAGAGGGTATACATCTGTTTTGGTGATAATGTATATGTTTACCCGCTTTCTGGGGGAGAGCAATCCAATTCCCACCAGTGCCGTACTTCTCTATGTAGTCCTTAAGCTTTGAGTCTTCTTCAGTAGACCACGGCCCTCTCTTCGCACTCGCCTTGTCGCAGCAAGGAGCCCTCCCCATCTTTGTGATCTTCCTTATATCTCCTAAGATATATACGCTGATTTGTTTAAGAAATCGATGGATCTCCCTTTCTAAGTAAAACTTGGATGCATGAGAGATCTGGCGCGGTGCCTCATGCCTTTTAATAGCAAAGAGTAGTTGTTACAGTAAGGAAAAAATATAACATTTTTAACAATTATGTTTTGCATTTTTACATTTAAAGTCAAAATGATAGACACCTTTTATCAGTTTCCAACTCCTATGAAATGATATGATAATTACAAATTGCTGAGACATTGTCCACGACCAATTAAAAAAACATTTACTACTGGCTTCAACTAGTTAGAGAATATGGGGTTATTATCATAAATTACCTTCTCATAAATTTGTTGCTGCAATCTTATTTACGAAACCCATCAAAGGGCAAAGCAAAACCTGTTCGTAGGAGACTCGTTATATCCAAATATGCCCGTTGACTTGACGATTTAGTAATGAACACAGCAGTGAAACGAGGGTCCCCATGGATCAAATTATTTGTCCGGAATTTCATCTCATCAGCTGTCTCCGATTGACTTGTCGACGGTACCTTTCCAACTATAGACGCATCATAGCTCAGAGAAAGTAGGCCAGCACTTGCAGATAGTTTTTGCTACGTTAATTCTATCATTTCCTAACTGGGTAGCCCAGCTTTGGTTGCAAAGTCGCAGCAGAGAAATAGAGCCCCAAGTTTAAGGTACCCCCCGGGAATTAATGATGACCCTATAACTTAAATAAATCTTCACCTTCATTTTGTTTATGTTATATCTACTAATCAAGATTTTCAGATAGGTTCCTTCATTTATCAAAAACCTTCAGTTAGTCTACTTTCACACTATACAAGCTTTTAATCAGCTACAATATATAAACAATATCTGGAACAAACTCACGTGATGCATACATTAGAATAAAATCTAAAAATTGACCATAGATCTGTCTAACTTACAAAAAATCATAATAACCCTATAATTGTAAGTGCACTAAAAGGGTGATGGACCCCCACAACTTCTTTATTGTCTTCGTTATCTTCCACCAATTCTGAAAGAATCATCGGATGTTCTTCTATAGGTTGTGATTTTCTAAGAGGTGACTCGCTCAAAACAGATGAAACCAATTTATTCTCATCAACAATTTCTTTATCAATATATTTTAAAATTGCCTAAAATAAGAATTATGTTTATTATAATGATAGTCTTAGGTGGCGTTTGGTTCGCTGGAATGTTTATGAGGGAATTAGAATCTGTGAAAGAATTGGAATATGTAGGAATTAGAATCCAATTCCATATTCTGTTTTGTTTGCAGGAAATAGAATTGGAACCCAATTCTATATTCTGTTTGGTTCGCAGACATGTCAGATGAATTTGATTTCAGTAATGTAAAATGACAGAATTGCCCTTCTTGATTTTTTTTACTTTATTTTAGTTTATTTTACGACTTATATGTAGTAATATATTATAAAAATTAAAAAAATATTAAATTTTCATTTTTTTGATTGATTATTCATTTCAATAAATTATAAAAATCATGCTAATAAACATTATAAGTTAAAATCATCGCAATCAAAATATGTTAATAAGTTACCAAAAGATATAACAATATTTCGATACATTCCAATCGGAGTATGTTAATTAATTACCAAAAACTATTTTTATTCAATATATGAATTAGAAACTCAACCCGACGCGACTCAAAATAAAAAAATTTTTATTTTTATTCAATAAAAACATTGACTTAATTGATAAAAATTATATATAGAGGGGTATTATTATAATTATTCCTAAATATATAAGGTAAAATTATATTTTTTTTGGGGTCGGTCCGGTTTTTTCACCCTAAACTTGAACCCGACCCGACCCGACCTGAATATCCCACTTAAAAAAACCCGACTCGACTCGACCCGAATATCACACTTAAAAAACCCGACCCGACCCGAACAAAATAAATTTTCATCCGACCCGACCTGAATATATGAATTAGAAATCCGAACAATTAGAAATCCGAACAGACCCGAAATAATAAAAAATTATTTTTATTTAATAAAAACAGTGACTTAATCCGACCCGACCCGAATTATATATATTTTCGGGTCGGTCCGGTTTTTTTCACCCTAAACCCGAACCCCACCCGACCCGAATATCACACTTAAAAAACCCGTCCCGAACAAAATAAAGTTTCATCCGACCCGACCCGAATATATGAATTAGAAATCCCACCCGATCCGAAATAATAAAAAAATGTTTTTATTTAATAAAAATAGTGACTTAATCCGACCCGATCTGAATTATATATATTTTCGGGTCGGTCCGGTTTTTTTTACCCTAAACCCGAACCCGACTCGACCCAAATATCACGCTTAAAAAAACCCGACCCGAATATCACACTTAAAAAACCTGACACGAACAAAATAAAGGTTCATCCGACCCGACCCGAATATATGAATTAGAAATCCGACCCGACCCGACCCAAAATAATAAAAAATTATTTTTATATAATAAAAACAGTGACTTAATCCGACCCGACCTGAATTATATATATTTTCGGGTCGGTCCGGTTTTTTTCACCCTAAACCCGAACCCGACCCGACCCGACCCGAATAGCACACTTAAAAAAACCCGATCTGATCCGACCAAAATAAAGTTTCACCCGACCCAACCCGAATATATGAATTAGAAACCCGACCCGAAATAATAATAAAAATATTTTTATTCAATATATGATTAAGTTACCAAATGATTGATGAGGGTAGTATGGTCAAATTTTAATTCCCTCCAATAAGGGAATTGAATTCTATCCATTTTTGGATGGAATTAACTTTCCCTCATTTGATGGAATTGAATTCTATCAGGAATTCCAATTTCCTTGAAAAACTTGAACCAAACATGGGAAAGTGATGGAATTGGATTCCAATTCCCACTAATTCCAAAGGATTTCATCCAACCAAACACCACCTTAATATTAAGACAGCGAGAATTGGTTTCGTGTAATCATTGTTGTCGAATATATGCTTTAACCAAATATATTTATCAACATACATACTGTACTTAATGCCATCACACATTCAGACTAAACGCAGTTTTTATGTCTGTTGTATGTACAAGGGTATAAACCATTGCATAAATATGATTACAGAAACACCTAAACCCCAAAATCTTACGTGCGTAAGGGTACTGCTTTTAATTTGTAAACACATAAGAAAATTAAATATTGATCCCAAATGACTTGTCTAGAGAAAGGAATCCTTCTAGCTTTGTCTCTTCTTGTCAATGGAATCTTTGAATTTGGATTAAGAAAATGTATCGTTTAGTTCCAAAATTTCACAACTTGATCGTTCCGACCCAGGGCGGGGCTATAGGGTGTACAACATGAGCGATCGAACAGGGACCCAGAATAGAAAGGGCCACAATAAAAATAGATTTATTACAATAAAAATCTCATTTTTTTTGTTTAACTCCACTTTACGAGAAATGAGTTCATCTTCATGATCTCCGTATCCCACATCGTTAGGATTTGAGTTAGTAATATCACCAATCTCCCTATATATACTGCATTCAAACTTTACAATTTTTAGTAAGGAAATTTGCAAGGGCCACGGAATAGCTAGGGCCTCTTTTTAAGAATTTGCACAGAGCCTTTAACGTCCAAGCCCGGCCCTGTTCCGACCTTTTTTTGAGGTATACGAGTTTTGAAATTTGACATTTTTGTTAATTTAATCCCTTATATTAGAAATAGATGGTTAATTAGTCAAACCAATACATGGTTGGGTTAGTGAAAATAAGCATTGAAAGAAGTGGAGTGTGATCAACTCATCAGCTGCATTGACTCTGGGAAAAGGAAGAGAAAGAGGTATGAATTTTTCTTACCATTCTCAACGGTTGGCAAACTATGGTAGAAAAATTTGCATGCTTTACCTGCTTCGTCACTAATGATGACTAAATTTTACTTTTATTTGATATGATGTATTTATAATTTGCCCGGTTGCCCCACTGCTCCAAATTGCTTCTCCAAGTTCCACAATTAGTACGTCGTATTCGAAACAATAACTAGGTTTTGAATTCCTGCAAATTATGATTCAATCACATCAGACATTAAAGAAGGCTTTGTAAACTCACAATAGAGTAGAGAATACAGTACCCACACTTTAAATTAAGCTATTATTCTTAATTACAAATGATATTTTTCTCTCAAACTGCTTGCATCTTTCTTTTTCTTTTTTTCTTTTACAGGAGACGACACTAATTTTAAAATTAATTGTCGATTGTCTATAATCCTTATTTTCTATTTTATCTTATATCGTAACATTATTTTTCTTTGTTTTTAATTTATAATAAATTTGCCTCTATTACACATTTTTATATGTTTTTATGGTGCACTTCTCTCTATTTTAGGTGCATTTTCGATTATTTGACCCTTTTTCATATAATTTTCTAAATATTGAATTCAACGACGTCTCGTTGATCAAGATGATGTTTATTTGTCATACTGCCGATCTTCTATACTTTAGTCCATCGAATTAGATTTTTTTTTTGAAATAGGGTACTTTGTATTAGAGAATGTTACAAAGTACGCCACGACCAGGTCCTCATTAAAAAACCTCCCTAGTCCTAAATAGAGGAAAAAGAGTATACCCTGGGGTGGCGAAAGTCATGCAATTAAAACTATATCAACACACGGATCGACCCCCCCTCGAACTACTATCCCTGAAGATTCAAAAACAAAGAGCAAAGAGCACGAGAGACACAAAAACGAAATGGCACCATTCTAACGACACAAAGGAGAGGCCAAAAGTTGGAGACCTTTCAAGTAAACAGCCCCAAGGAACAAAAAATGACATTCCCAATGGCAAGCATTACATGCAACTTTCGAAATAATAGAAGACTACATTGGAGTAGCGAAGCCAGAAAACGAACTGGAATGTTAAAACAAATCAGCCCGAAATGATGGAGTCCGGACTACGCACAAAATCAATCACATAAGGGACCATTGACGGCCATAAAATTTTAGCCCAATACCCGACCTGCAATAACACCAGATTAAAAATCCATTCGACTGAGAAAGAATCACCATTGAACCTAGAATTATTCCTGCACAACCATATCTGCCAAATTAGTCCAAAAAACCCGAGGTGCCAAAGCTTAGTGAATTTCCTTCTGATATTCTGAGTCGACCATATCTCTAAAAGTTGTTTAACGTTCGATGGGATCGGGAAGTTCACATTCCATAGGAAACACCACCTTTGCCACACTTGCCAGACAACAAAACAATGACATAAAGCATGGCTAACATCTTCGTTATGAACTTTACAAAATGAACAAAGCGGCTGAACACTACCAGTAATACCTCTCTTAATTAATTCTGTCGCTACTGGCAGCCTATTATAAACCGCTTTCCAAACAAAAGCAACCACTTTTGGAGGTACGAACTTATTCCACACTACATTCCATATAGGATCTTGTGATTTTCCAGCCGAAGCCAACTGAATACAAAAGTCTCTAGCAGAATACTTTCCATTTGAATCCCCAGACCACAACAATCTGTCTATCCCAGGACTGGCAGCAGCACCTCTGTTTATGGCTTGGATAAATTGGCTCCACACTTGGAATTCCCAAGAGAACAATAAACGCCTCAGCTCAATTCTCCATTGCCAAATACCGCTCACCCAACTCCCGAACTCACAAATTTTGCCGAGTTTTTTAATAGCCAACCCGTAGATTCTTGGGAAAGCTACCTTCAAAGAAATAAACTCGGTCCAATGGTCACACCAGAAATCTATTCTTGAACCGTTCCCCATTACACAACGAACGTTTTGAAAGAATTCGTCCTCCAATGACAATGCCGGAAGCACGATATCAGTCCATAACCATGTCATCCTTCTAACGCTAATGCTTTTGGGCAGAATCGCAGCTGGATCATACTGATATTTAGCAATAATAATCCTCTTCCATAAGCTATCTATCTCTTCACTGAAACGCCAGATCCATTTGTTCAACAATGCTCGATTCCTAACTTTGACATCAAACAATCCTAGACCACCGTGAGATTTTGGACCACTCACCGTGTCCCAATTAATCCAATGAATACCTCTGTTAGACTTGATATTCCACATAAATCTGGCCATATATTTATTAATCGTTCCAGCTATAGCTTTTGGCATAGAAAATAAGGACATATAATACACCGGTAGATTAACCAACACCGACTTAATCAAGGTAATCCTTCCCCCGAAAGAAAGCAACTTTCCTTTTCATCCTTGGAGGTGAGATTTGACCTTCTCTACAACAGGATTCCACATTTGCTTAAGGTTTTTTTTATATCCTAACGGCAACCCCAGATACATCGATGGCAACCTAGACCAATCACACGATAACAAATCAGCCCACTCTTTGACTCTGCACTCATCTACATTAATGCCAAATAATAACATTTTCTTCATATTTAATTTCAACCCATCGACAATCTCAAAGATTCTAAGAACCCGGAACAAATTGATAATTTTTTCTTCATTAGCTTCAGAAAACAGAATTAAATCATCAGCAAATTGGATGTGTGAAGCCATTACTCTACTTGAACCAATATAAACCCCACGACAAACATCAAGAGCAACCGCTTTGTTCAACAAACCACTAAGTGCCTCGCCCACATTATTAAACAAGAACGACGACAACGGGCATCCTTGCCTAAGCCCCATTTTTATAGGAAAATATTTTGACGGACATCTATTTACCAAAACGACAATCATAGGCGTCGAAATGCAAATTGAAATCCATCTGCTCCATCTTTTTCCAAACCCCATTTTCTTTAAAATCAAGTTCAAAAAATCCCAGTCGATTGTGTCGTAAGCTTTGTTGAAATATGCTTTAATCAAAATTGCTTCACTCTTATTCTTTTTCAGATCGTCAACAACCTCATTTGCAATCAACGAGCAGTCTAGGATCTATTTTCCGGCCATAAAAGCGAACTGATTCTCACCGATCACCTCGTTAATACAAGAAGCAAATCTCTTAGCCAAAGTACGTGCCACAATTTTATAGATACTACCCTCCAATGAAATAGGTCTATAATCTTCAGGATAGACCGCTTGAGGTTTCTTCGAAATTAGAGCAATGAAAGATTTATTGAAAGAGAAATCAATCATCCTACCCCAATAAAAATCAACCACAAATTTCATGATATCGACTTTAATCACTTCCCAAAACTTCTTAAAAAAATCCAAGCTAAAGCCATCAGGACCGGGGGCTCTTGAACCATCCGAAGAATTAATAGCGAGTCAAATCTCCTCTTCCGAAAAAGGTCGTTCTATCCATTTTCTAGTAGCAGCTCCAATCCTTTTAAGCTGGACATCAAACCTCTTAATCGGGATGGTATTCACATCATTATAACAAGAGCGGAAATGATTAACAAAAGCTTGTTGAATCCCTGCTTGGTTTTTGAAGATCGAATTATTCACCTTCAATTTCAAAATCTGATTTCTGCGTCCTCTGAATGCAGCAGTAAGAAGAAAGAATTTGGTGTTCTTATCACCTTCTTTAAACCACCTTAATCTCGACTTCTACAATCATTCTCTTTTCGTATGTCTATACTCCATCCATAACTTAGCTTTAGCTGACAAAAGTTCTGCTTGAGATATCTTAGCGCTTGGATTCACAATACACAAAGCTTCTAGGGAATCAATTTTTTTCTCCAATTCAATAATCGACTCATCCTTTGACTCTCTACGCACACTAAACCAATCCTTAATCACATTCTTTGCTAACATCAGAATTTGGTTCACATCTTTCCCATGATTGGCGACAAGAAACAATTTAATTTTATCTGTAATCCGTGGATCGTCTGCCCATTGATTAAACCATTTGAAGGGCCTGCTAACCTTTTTTGGCAATCTGTCACTCAAAATAATGTGACTATGATCTGATATGCCTCTATGAAGAGTTGTTTGCACCAGCATAGGACTTAAACACACTATATCGGCCGAGATAAGAAATCGATCGAGCCTACTAGCAGCTGTGTTCAAACCACCCCTGAACCAAGTGAAAACACTGCCTGAAATTGGAACGTCGACTAGCTCACATTTCGAAATAAAATCTTCGAAAACCGACGATGAGGACGCAATGAAGTGATACCCTGTTCTTTCCAAGTCTGACCTCACTATATTAAAATCCCCGCCCACAATGACCGGGACCTTCAGGTACTCTATAATAGTATTTAACTGCTCAAAAAAATTCACTCTTTCACCATATGCATTTGTCCCATAAACATTGATGATACCTATTTCCCGATTATGTTGTACAAGCAAACCTTTTAACACAATGACTCTCCTGTAAACATTATGAGACTTAACGTTAAAGACGTCATTATCCCACAGAGAAATCAAACCCCCCGAAGCACCCTCTGCCGGCGCACAAACCAACTCCCTAGCAAACTGACCCTTTAACCTTCTCTCTACACCAACAGATAAGCTCCCAATCTTCGATTCCTGTAACAACACCACTCTTGCTTTATTCGAATCAATCGCCCTATGGACTGCTCTCACTTTCTCGTTCCTACCCAACCCTCTAATATTCCACGACAAAATAAGAAAACTGAATTCCATAAATACTACCAATCACAAACACATAACACCCAAGAACAAAACTTAATCAAGGCTTACCCGATTGAACAGAGGTCTTCAATCTCTCAAACACCCTCTTAGGACTAGCAGCAAATTGCACTTCCAATGAATTAGCCACTGCTAAGGTTCCCACGACTTCCTTTTCAATCCCCATAGACTGATCGTGATTGATCCCACTGGAAGCACCAACCCCATCGAAATGAATATCGGCAATAGACTTTGCCCTATTAATCTTTGCATTCTTCTTCTTTTGCAAAGGGTTCTTTCTACGATGAGTCTTCATGCCTTTTTGCTTAGAAGAGGTATTATTCACCCCCTTCGCTAGAATGTCCACTGTAGAATTAAACACACCATCAAAATTAACTGGACTTTTATCTAAATTAACCGTAGAAACTTCTATATGCTCTCCTTCATCTCGGCCTGAGAGAGGAGAGACTTGGACAATTGGGACGTCTAATAATCTAGAGCTATTAGAAATGGATTGGATCAACCCAAAATGGGCTTGTTCTCTATTAATATCCACAAGATCGATACTATCATCCACCATCTGAAAAATAGGCCCATCGTTAGACAATATAGGCACGTCATGCAGACCATCACCGACGACCTCCTCATAGACCAAAGGAAATTCATCATGTGGAGATGAGCTTTTCAGGACACCTTTTACACACCTCTGACTCTTTGATTTATTAACTTTCTTCCATAAGATCCTCCTCGAGACCATCATTAGCCGCAAAATTCTCCTGCAGCCTAGGGAACTGGGAATCTCCATCACCTTCTGGAGACATCTCTCTACCGCCCTCCGGTGTACCGTCAATGAAAACTCTGTCTTCTTCATGAGCCTCTGTAATGATTTTCATAGTGAACACTCTACCATTAAGGATAACAAAGCATCTATCCGGGACCACCATAGTATTTTGCACTTCCACGAGAAGTCTCGCTTCATCAAAACAAACTCTATTGCTAGTTTCTTCATGAATGGATATAATAGAACCCCACTGATTCCCTAGTCCGATGAAAAACTAGTCACACCACACTACTAGTGGAACATCTTTTAATATAACCCATAATTTCCTTTTGAGTTTCTACTCATACCCTTCTAATAATTCCAATTCATCGAACCAGGTTCGAATCCAATCTTCTCTTCTATCCCAGCATGCCAAACGCTTCCCTACCCCTTGAACTGGATAACCACCAGCATGTCGAGTCACAAACTAACCCTGACCTCAAAACCTTCCGCTGTAAAAGCTGAATGAATGATATCCTCATTGTACATCCTTTTGAACTTACCAACAAAACAACACTCTCTCCACCTCAGGTCATTCTTAGGAACCACTAAACTTGAACCAGATGCTAAATTCGTCCGACTTAAGTTTAACTCGCGATCTTCTGCAAAACTGACATGAATAACTGTACCCGAGTTTGTATTCCTTAACTGCTGATTTTCTGCTGCTTTATCTGGGGACGGATCGATTTCAACCACGCTGCCCAAGACATCCTTATACAACCTGGAATCACGCAAAACCGGTTTCCACTGCCCTTTCGCCGATTTGCCAGACTCATATCTGAAACTTAATGAATCCGATTCAGATCTATTACTTTTTGAAATCGCGGATTTATCATGATAGACTTTAATTCTGAAACCGTCCATCAACCTCCCATCAGCCTTCCTAACCGCTACACTGGCATCTTGCTTGTTTTTGAACCTGACAAATGCAAATGTGGATTTATCGTAAAGTCTCCTTCTGCTTCTAAATGCTATGAACACATCAGACACTTCACCATATACCATGAAAGCTTCCTTTAGAGTTGACGGATGAATCCTCTTGCTCACATTATTAACAAAGACAGTGTGGATCGACGACGACAAATATGCTCTCTCAAACCTCTTACGCACCTGCCGTTGTTCGCTCCTCGCACGCACCCGTCGTTGTTCACTCCACGCCATGATATGAACTAAAAGTTATTCACCCATCGGATTAGATTTGAATACGCGATTTGCATTCGGAGATAGTTAGTTTTCTCATAAACTTTTACTTTGATTTACGATTATAAGTGATCATTCAATAGTTTGATCCAATGTTGTGGTTCGTTTAATCATACAGTCAGATCTGTTCGTATCTATATTTTGTTTGAGTTTTCTTTGGATGAATTTGTGATATTTTTCTTGTATGATATTTACCGTCTAAGTGGCTAGTTTCGTGTGTCAATTGTTACAGAATGTCATAATTAAGGTGATAGAAATTCGTTATAATTTTAGAAAAATTTTCTAATTAATTAACTATTTCTATTTATATAAAAAGATAATTATAAATGATATTATATATTAAAAAAAAACCCATGGTGGTGGGAATCAAATTTAATATTTACTGAGATTGATAGGAATAAACGAAACAGTTCCAATATTTCAATGAGTAAACCCCCATGGTGGTGGGAAGCAATCATTTTGAAACAGAAATCTGAGGTTCCAAATACAAATCAGGATCCCACCTAGATTATACGTTGAGCCCCACCACCCCCAAAAATATCAATTAATAATTCATTATTGATGAGCTTCATTTCATCAAGGGTGTAATTATGAAGCTTTTTGGAGTTAAGACATCATTATCTTGATTATGATGCTGCTAAAAACAAGTTTTTGGACACTTTTAATTCGGATAAAATAACTGCATCCCCTTTGGGTTCTGATCACACTTTTGAAAGTAAAGGATGAATTACTACTAATTTTTATTCTTCTTTTGTTTATATAAAATTATATCATATTCCGTTTTCAAACACTAATTAGATTACAGTTACCATTCCAATTAATGTTAGAAAAGGGTGGAAACATGGAGGACCCTCTCTACTGTTAATATGGATCATATTCCTTTGTCAAAAAAAAAAAAAAATCTGTTAACGAATTGCATCCATCGAAATGCTTGAAATAGCTGCTCCCTGCCTTAAAAGTTATGAAGCCATTGGAGGAAAGGGTCCCCAATCGGAGAGGAAACATTTTTGCGAGCACCGACCCTACTAGAGCTTTCAAGTGTGAGCTGTCGAAGCACAGGCTATGTGGAATGTTTATGTTTGTTTTGAACTGACAAAAGAGAGTGCTCAATTATTGGTGGTAGGGGACAAGCATACACCCATGTGCTCATAACATAGAGGCTTGAAAATTTAAATGAAACAACCAACTAATTATTTGCCCGTGGCCCAATCTGGTATCCTTTTTCCTTCTGAACGTGGCCCAATAACTTAGGTTGCATGATGGTGCAGAAAGTTCGGCAAAATTGACCCAATATGCAAGTGGGCTAAGCATTTAGTCCATCAAGTCATTTTTAAAATTATTTAGGGATCTACGATAAATATTACAGTGTAAGAAAAACTCGTCATATCAGCATGACGAAATTTAATAAAATATATATTTTTATTAGATTTTATCACATCAGAGTGAAAGGTTTGAATAAAAATTTTTTTTTTTATTGAAGTATTTACCGTAAATCCTTAAATAATTTACTTAGTGCTATATTGAGTTAAATAATTAGCCCGCCTACCGAGACCAGAACTATCAATTTATTATGACGAGGATTAATTTTTTTTTCATAAATAAAATTTCTTTTAATGGATGGAGTCTGATAAAATTTTCTTTATTTATTTTTAAAAAATATATTTTTATATTAATAAATAATTAAAAATATAATTGATGCTTCCCTTGTCCCTTGGTTCCGCCCTGCCGCCTACGGTATTAGGTCAATTTTACCCAAAAAGGTCAGCAAAACAATACAACGCCTACTCTACCAATCTTTGTTAAACCGGTCTTTAAACAGAAACAAAGGGCTTTGTTTTAGATAAAATTGCTCAATACAATAGACATGTTAATTATTTCCAGTACAGCAGCAAGGAAATTATTTAAGGACATTATTACAGTGAAGAGAAGATAAAGGAGAGGAGAAGGAAGGAGGGAAGAAAGAAAGAAAAGAAAGAAAAAAATCATATTCGATTCAAAGGTATTTTTTTAATATTTTATTCATATAGTAGTATAAGTGATTTTTTGTTTGTTGTTGTTGTTGTTGTTGTTTAAATCAATTAGTTAATTTAGATTATTTTTAGATAAAGTTATTATTGTTTAAAATTAGATGGATTTTGAAGCACAAGGATTGGGTGTGGAGTTGTTGAAAGGGGAAGATGATGGGTATGGCCAACAGCCATCAAGGTTTAAGAGGCTTGCTTGTGGGATTAGTGGATCCCAAAAAATCGAATCAGGATCTGCTGCTTGTGTAATGATGTTTGATCATATTTATATTTTTGTTTGAGGGAAGCATCAATGCATCATCATTATTATTAGTATTTGTTTACATGTAGCGTACGTCTTATGTTTTAGAAATCTTCAATATTTAATATACTAATGCCCCTTAAAGCTTATTTAGTTTATCTAGCCGCTCCCACTTGAACTTGTTTATTCTTGTTTCATCTTAAAAGCAAAAACCATGGTGGCTTTCCCCCCCTTCCAATTCGCTAATGCTTGTTAAAGAAGTAACCGAATTGCTAATGAGACCTTGAATTTAATTGAATGAAAAAAAAAATACTGACTAGACATGCTTCTACTTTACCCCCACGGTGTCGAGGTCTAACTCCAAATAATCTAAAGAACACAAAATGTGGGCTGAATGTCCTCTGTCTCTTAGTTCTAGCAAGATTGCTCTAGTGGGTCTCATTATTCAAGATTTGAGGCTCTCGAGCCCAATTTGAAAACTCAGGTCCATCAAGCTTATGTGATTAGTTGAAATTCTACAAGTAATCAAGCAGGATGGAGCAATACCAAAGAACTATTAAAAGCATAAACTCCTTCCCGGATTCCCATCAAGACAGGTTGCTGTAACTTCCGTTAATATAAGAAGATACGAAATAATGGGAAAAAAGATACATAGATAGATAAATTGTGTAATTGATATTGTATGTCAAGGATTTGGCATCAAGATGTGATTTTGAATTTGGTGAGACTCATTTCGTTTTATAGGATAATTGCAGGAATTTTTCTGTGTTTTTGATGAACGTTAAGGTGCAAAGGCAGCTGAATTTGCGGCCCAGAAATTGGATAACAACATTTTAGATGAAGTTGTTATGAGAAAAGATGAAACCAACGTAAATGAAGCTGTCAAAGCAGGTTATTTGAAAACAGATGCCGAGTTTCTCAAGTAAGATGTCACCCGGTGGCACATGCTTTGATCCAAAATGGAAACGTTGTCGGGGACAGATCTACATGGTGTTCCGAAGGGGCTGTTGCCCCTCACTAATTTTTTGATATAATAGTATTTTAGTTCTTTTCTTTTAAATTTAAATATTAATTAAATGTAGATTATTGTTCTTTTGATATAAAATTATTTTACCCCTTAATTGATACCAACTCCGTCTCTGAACCTAGTTGTATCCAGCGATGGTGATTGTCGTGCAGTTGTGAGCAGAGATGGTGTTGTTAAAGCTCTCACCTCCGATCACCGACCGTCAACGGAGGAGAAAGGAACATAATTGTGACCTTGGTGAGTTGTTTATCAAATAAATCACTCTGAATTTTGCTTTGTTTACCCATTTTCATTCACCATGTGCAACTGTGATGAACTTGACGTGCTATTGGTTTTTGCAGGGTGGATGTGTGATATTTTCCCCCACTTGGTTGGCATCGGAGGCAGAATCATGTTTTGTGTTTAGTCATAAGCTGTCTGGATGACCCCTTCATCAAATCCGACCCACAAATAGCACTGTTGAGAAAAAGACCAAATGGCCAATTGCTATTTGATATTCCTACATCACACAGGTTCCTGGAAATACCGCAGTCTTTAGTGGAAAGAGCAACTTGGGGGTGTTTGTCGGCTTGCATTATCATTCATGTTCTCTGTTTTCAGAGTTCAAACTTTATTAATGTGTACGTTTATGAAAATCCCTGCTACAATTTTCTTCTCGTCTTCCAAAGAAAAGTGAAATTTATTGGTTAGGTTACGTTATTAAGTGAGCATTTTAATTAGAAGTACAATTGATACAATACTAACATAACGATGACTAAAATAGAATACTTAAAATAAATTACATGAAATGAAACTTAATGTTTGTGGAGATCTTATTTTACCACTTGAATCAAAATATGACAAGTCTTTAAATAATAAGTTTTGCTTCTATATATTTTTTTAAATTTGTTTATGAAATATATATAGTATAAATTATGATATTGTTAATAATATCATAAAATTTATGTATCTAATTGCAAAACTCGGACATGTTGGGGAGAATGAAAAAATTGACATCTCTCACAACCAGCATTACTCAGTTCTTTCTAGTTGCGACGTGTACGTACCATTTTCTGCCTTGGGTTTCAAACAACATCCTCAATTGGCACCACTCTCAAATTTTATTACTACCATTATTTTCTCCTTGCTCCTTACTTCTCAACCACGTCGCATCCCCATCTTTTTTGCTTGACTACTCGTTTTCTTAGGTGGACACCATGTAGTGTTGTTAGTAGTACCCTGTTTTTAGACAAAGCGTATTTGATTATGTTGATGCCGGTGGATTTTGCTACCTAATACTCTAAATCAAAATACCATGTGGAGTGTGAAAATGAGTTTTAATTCTACTTTAAACATAAATATTTGTTTTTTTTATAATATTAAACATAAATATTTGAGACACGTTTAAAGTGGGTGATTTTGGCTTGGAAATATGCTATTGCCCACCTACAATTTTGGTTTCCCTGAACCGTGTAAGCTACTACTATGACAACTATATGTCAAAAAACACCAACCCCCCGACAAGGCAAGATCAAATCTTGCAAGTAAAATACCCATTCCCAATCATATCAACGGCTCTCATTAACTCCACGTGGCCCTCGGTTTAAGGATAAAACCCAGGATCACCCTCCACCCCTCCATCCCTCCTCCCATTTCTTTCACATAAAAAAAACATGCCTTGTTCAAAGGAAAACAATTGTCGCGCCATTTGTCAAACCCTTATCCGAATTATCCATTTGTAGTTTCCACGTAAGACTAGGTATTTAAACCAGTTGAACCCTCAAGAAATACAAACCGAAAAAAGAAGAGAGTTCTTGAGTTTCAGAGATGGAGGAAAAGATGAGCGGTACCGAGAAGATTTCTTGGACCAGAGGGAAGTGTTTAGGCAAAGGCTCCTTTGGTACTGTAACATTGGCAACCAATGAATCCGACGGTGCTCTTTTTGCAGTTAAGTCCGTCGACTTAGCGACATGTCTTCCTACCCAGTTGGAGTCTTTGGACAACGAAATTAGGATCCTCCGTTCGCTGTCCTCTCCCTATGTCGTTGAGTATCTCGGCGATGACGTGACCACGAGCGAGTCGCAGACGACGACTTACCGGAATCTGCACATGGAGTACTTACCGGGTGGCACAGTTGCTGACGAAGCCATTGTTAAATCCCGATTGGCTGACGTGGAGGAGAAGATTTTGCGGTGGCACACGCGGTGTTTAGTTTCGGCGTTGAATTACTTGCACAGTGAAGGCATTGTTCACTGTGACGTGAAAGGAAAAAATGTTTTGGTGGGCCATGATTCAGCATCCGTAAAGCTGGCGGATTTCGGCTCAGCGACGACTGAGATTAAAAATGAAAGCTCGAGTGACAGGTATAGGTCCATAATATCGCCACGTGGAAGTCCTCTCTGGATGGCTCCGGAGGTGATTCGCGGTGATTATCAAGGACCGGAGAGTGATGTTTGGTCCTTAGGCTGTACCGTCATCGAAATGGTCACCGGGAAGCCTGCTTGGAAGGACCAAGGCTTCAACTCACTGAATCGAATTGCTAACTCAGATGAATTGCCGGAGATACCGACTCAGCTATCCGAAGTCGGTAAGGATTTCGTGGATAAGTGCTTGAGAAGGGATCAGAACCAGAGGTGGAGCAGCAATCAACTGCTGCAGCATCCATTCGTAGCATCGGCTTCAGCGCCGAATATGATCGGTGGATCATCTCCCCGCCGCGTTCTCGATTTCTCCAGCTCGGATTTCGAAGAAGACGAAAATACGGAGAATTCTGAAGCTTCAGCGAGAGAGAGGATGGGTAAATTAGCGACGGAAGCAAGGGCAATTTGGGAATTAGACGGATGGGTGACCATAAGGGGTTACTCTCCAGAATCGTGTGTGAACTGTGACGAAGGGACAAGTACGGAATATCCGGAATCGATGAGAACAGAGAAGGAAAGGGTGTTGTTCGATTCGTTTGATGACATGGGCAACAGTAACACTGTTGTGTGGCAATGTGGTAATTACAAGGGTGTGAAAGGGCAAAAATGGCGGGGTGGTGCGCTACGGTGCAACTGCTGGGCTGATTCTTCCCATCCAGAAACGTCACGAAAGGTGGAATTAGCGGTGGGGATGGGGGAGTTGGGAATATACAGATTTTGTAAACTATTATCACAACTATTTTTGTGTAATTTAAGAATATTCATATACAATTTATTGATAATTTTCAATTATCCATATTCTCCGCATTTCATTCTCAGCCTAAGTTTTTTGGTCAAATCAAACCTGGTTTGGAAGGAAATTTTCTCAGCCATCACAGAGCCAAGGCATTCGACAAAAGTTGAAGGCTTTGTCATAGACCGCTATCATTGACAATGGCACGCATTGTTGGCCAACTTCTTAATTCAAGTTGGTTTACACTAAGGCCGACGAAAAGTGATTCCAAGATGAAAAGGATAAGAAGAGGATGCAATTTGAGGAAACTAATTAAGGATTTGGAAACCAAAAATCTGTTTGCACCGAAAGGCGCATCCAAAATCCAAATCGTCTGCCTCTTGTCTCCTGGTATTAGCTATTACGGTGCTGATTTATTGACCATCGGGCATGTGAAAAGGCACACCACTATATTGTGTCGGTTCAAGTTGACGTGTGAGTGTGGGAATGGATATCTTTCCATTCAACAAAAGTGCTCCAATACGCATGTTTGCTTGGGTGACAGGAAACAAGAGATTAATAGAAACCGAATAAATGTAAAACCTCGTGATTGGTCGGGAAATGAAAGAGACTGATTTCAATCCAGGTCCATCCATGGTCTCTATCCAGTCCTTGAAACAAGATTATGCTTCGTCAACAAACATCGGGAAACCTTGAAATAACAACTAATTGTTCATATTCATCGTCTTATGATGTTAGATTCATTTCATTTCTCGTTGGATCCTTGTTCGCATTCAAGTTTCCCGCGAAGTCGGTTATTTTGTGTAAAAGAGTTGAGAAAGTTATGAAATTTTTAACACTCAAATTAAAAGTTTTGTATACAAAGAATTTAAATATATTTTTCAAATAATAAAATTCAGTGTGAGCACAATAAAAAAATGGATTTCAGTACTTACCATCACAAGGATGGATTGAGAGGGAGGAGTACTGCTCTTAATTTTTTTTTTAATTTTAGATATTTGTGAGATGATTATATATATATAAGACGAAACACAATAAATATAAGATGATTATGACTTGCGAGTATTTATCAATATAAAAAAATTCAAGGCTCAAAGATAAGAATGAGTCAATGAAATGATCACATAATTATTAAGTAGAAAGACATCAATAAATCTAACCTTGAAATGTATTATAAAAATAGGACAAAAACATGCTACAATAATAGTTAATAATATATTATAAGAGTAAATAACACATTCATCATTTCTAAGAAAATGTAAAAATTATAAAAATAAATAAAATAACAAACAATATATCTACAAAATAAAACTTAGAGATATGAGAAAAAAATAAGATGAATGAAACAATACCAAGAGTTGATATGATCAAATGATTCAAATGGTTGACTCAAATATTATAAACGGTTAACTTTATTAATTTTAGCGATAAAAATTAAATTAAAAAAATAAGATTTTCTTGGCTAATATATCCTAATAAAGATAACGGTTTTTTTTAGTCCATTAGGGCAAGTAAAAATTTATTTTAGGACCTACGATATTTTCTACAGTGTTATTGGAACTTATCACGCCGAGGTGACGAGTTCAAATAAAATATAATTTTTTATTAAAATTTATCACATCGAGGTAAAAAGTTATAATAAAAAATATTTTTTATTATAACTCGTCATCTCGACGTGACGAGTTCCATGTTACTGTAGAAAAAACCATAGATCCTAAAATAAATTTTTCCTTGCTCTAATGGGCTAAATAAAAAAAACTATTTACTTTTTTGGGCCAATTTTGTAACATCCTCAATACCGAGTTAGTGACTAAATTGTAAAGCCTTAGAATTTGGTGGTTAAAATAAAATGAATGAATAGTATAAAGATTTACATGTAAATTATTGTGTATGATAGAATTGAAAGGAAGAAGAAATGAAAGGACAATAGAGTAATTGCAAGGAAAAATAATTAAAGAAGTGATAAGTATGTATATATAAGGATACACGTTGGTGGAAGGGGAGAAAATACCCAAGGCTTCCAGAGTTCTCTTCTTCTTCTTTCTTCCTTGTGAGTGTGAACCAAAGCAAAGGTAAGATTTCTGATTATTGAGTTTCTTGTTAAATTTAATATTGGTTTTTAATTATTAGATGATAACTAAGCTTAAGGAAAGCTTAAGTTATCTTAACATCAAAGGATGATGGAGTTATGAGAGATTTAAGATTTGAAGTTCTTAAATAAAATCTTGGAATAGAGTTCATAACTAGAATTGAAAGTTAAATTTGACTTGTCATCAATCTAGTTAAGATATACGAAGTGTTAAAAGTGGAATTCAAACATGTTGAATTATTGATGTAATTCTTGAATTACATATGAAGGATAGGATTTGGAGGTTTATGATGAAATAAATGAGTATAAATTGGTTTAAGGATGTATACTATAGTTAAGAATGAAAAAGGGGATTAAACATGAAGGATTTAATCCAAAATGAATGAATTTTCGGGTTCAAAAAGAGGATTCTGGGCAGAGTGCATCGATGCATATTCATAGTGCATCGATTCATCAAGGTTAAAACCCAGAAATTGTTTGAAGGTGTATCGATGCACATGTAGTGCATCGATGCACTCTTTTAAAATATAAACATCGAATGCAATTAGTGCATCGATGCATAAGGCATGCATCGATGCATTCCATTAATAATAAAAAATCGAATGCATTTTATGCACCGATGCACAAGTAGTGCATCAATGCATACCTTCATTAAAAGAGGTAATTGGTATTTATCTTAATCTAAAGAGTGAACCATTAGAGTATATTAGCTATAATATTGATATAGATCCATGTGTGATTATGTAGATACTAAAAGTAAGCTTATACCGAAACGATCAAATGATTAAAATTGAATCAAAGCAAAACTAAGGTGAGAGCATACTATATGTATAGTATAATGGAATAAGACTTGTGATAAGTCTAATTCCTATATTGATTTTCATAGTACAATAGTTGTGAACATGCATACATGATAATTATTGTAATACATGCATAAGGCATATATATGTTCAGTGATTGGATAAATGATGTATATATATATGAATAGATTCAAATACACATATGATATGATATGTGATATGAGAACATGACATGAGCTACATGATCACAAGAGAAATGACATGAGCTACATGATCACAAGAGAAATGACATGAGTACATGAACATATGAAATATAAGAATGATGCCCATAGTATATGATATGAGAACTATAGGTATAATTGGCATGCCAAGAGTCGAGGGTATAATAGTCCTTCGGGATGTAGTGGTCCTACGGGACATATATGACAGTCCTTCGGGACGAATACTGAACTAAGGTTCGGTGCCCCATGAGGGAATTGATACGAGCTGTGGTGACAGCATTAGTGCACAACCTCTATGTACTCATATACCTCTATTCTCAATAATATACATGGGCAATTGAAATACAAAGTAAAGTGAAAGTGGTACAAGAAGGTAAGTTTTGTACATGCATGATATGATTATATATGTTATTGTATAATAGATACATACATATTGAAATGTCATGGAGGAATTTGTAAGAATGCATATTCATGAGGATATTGTTTCATATTCATTTATTGTCTCACTAAGTCTATGACTTAGCGTGTAAGTGATTTACACGTAGGTACCAAGAAATAAGAAGATTCAGAATAGAAGTGGCACGGACAACAATATTACTAAGAAATCAGATCAGAAGTAATTGACAAAGTAGGTATTTTGTTATGTATAAAGTGTTGGTATGTAATAAGTGGTTAATTACGAATGCTCTGATCGATTTTGTATTAAGTGGTCTCTTTTATTTAAATTAAAGTATTTTGTTTTAATGAAAGTTTTAAATTCCCGGGATTTTTCTTTAAGAATCAAAGTTTGAAAAGTTAATGTGATATCTCGGACTTGTATTCGGGTCGAATATGAGTTAGGGGTATTACATTTAATGGTATCAGAGCTACGGTTTAGTCGATTCTCGGCATAAACCAGAGTCTAGAGTGTCTGATAATGTATATATACAAACAAAATAGTAGAAACTTCTGATCTGATGGAATAGTAAGTATGTTGTTTTGCTAATAGAACTATATGGTTGCATTTTTATAGATGTCCGAACGAGGTAGTTCTAGGAATGAAGCGGGAGATGATAGACCCGCTGATAGCAATAATTCACCTGCCCTGGCCAGGCAGAGTGAAGAACAGACATCCTCTGGAATGCCTGTAAATGATCAAGATATATTCTTTAGAACGTTAGATGCGATATTGATGTGTTTCCAACCTCCTGTTACTTCAACTCCAAAAATGAATGTTGCGAAAGAGTTGAAGGGATTATGAGCTCTAGAGTTTAGAGGGGAAGCCGATGAATGTCCTGTTACTGCGGACCTTTGGCTTAATGACATGAAGGTCATGCTTACGGGACTTCATTGTTCTGATGCTGAGAAGCTGAATGGAGTAATTTTCTTGTTGAGAGGACAAGCAAGGATCTGGTGGACCAATGTTACATTGAGGATGTCTAACGCCCAAGTAACTTGGTCATTGTTTTTAGAAGAATTCAAGCATAAGTATATCGGGGATCAATTTGTTCGTCAAATGAAGCAAGAGTTCATGAATCTGAAGCAATGAAATCACACTGTATATGAGTACGAGTGTGAATTCAATAAGTTGAGCCGCTTTGCTGCCGAGTTAATTCTTACGGAGAATGATACTTGTGAGTGGTTTGTAGAGGGGTTACATCATCGGTTGAAGGAAATGTTAATTATCTTGAATTTATCCTCGTTTCAAGAGGTAGTCAACCGTGCCAAGGCTTTGGAAAGAGCTCAGAACGAGAAGTTTGAAAATTCGAGAGCTCAGCAGTCAAAAGATTGGGTGCTTCTTCGAGTTTCGCACCATCAAAAAGGGGCAGAGATGCTGGTTTTCGACCCCAAGTTAGATCAGAGTCAGTGGCATCCTCTACTAGAGGATCAAATCAGATAAGAGGTAGACAAACTCAGTCAGTGGGATCTGGAGCTAGGAGATCTAATCAGAGTTAAGCCAGACAATGACCACATTTTGGAAAGAATTATTCAGGGATATGCCGGATGATTTCTGGAGTCTGCTTTAGATGTGGGGACGCTGGGCATTTTTTTTGGGATTGTCCAATGTTAAACAGTGAATCTACACAGCCAGAGAGATCTATTTTTTTAGGCCATAGAGGAAGAGATAGAGGCAGAGGAAGAAGCCAATTGGAATCCTCTGCTCAACAGGAGATACACTCCACTGCTCGAGTGTATAACCTCAAGACCAATGAGGATTGTGATAACCCAAATATTATAACAGGTACCTTTCTATTGTTTGAAAAATGTGTTATTGTATTGATTGATACGGGGTCTACATATTCATACATTACTAGTAAGCTAGTGAAAGAATTTAACATTCTGTTAGAAACTACTAGCAATGAGGTGATAGTGACAAACCCATTAGGGCACAGTGCTCATATAAATTTGGTAAGCCGAGGGTGTCCCATACGGATTCAGGTAATTGAATTCCCTGCTAATCTGATGAAATTACCTTTCGACGAATTTGAAGTGATACTGGGAATGGACTAGTTATATCGTTATTACGCTAATGTCGATTGTAGGTTGAAAAGAGTAACGCTGAGAAGTCCAGAAGGGGTAGATGTGGTGGCATTTAGTGAAGAATGAAATCCATTGGCAAATGTAATTTCAGTAATGTCGGCCAAGAAGTTATTGCTACAAGGATGTCAAGGGTTCATTGCTAATGTGCTGGATGTTAGAACCAAGGAGAAAGGGGTTGAAGGAAATCCTATAGTCAAAGAATTTCCCGATGTATTTCCTGCAGAGTTGCCAGGTTTACCTCCGGACAGAGAGGTAGAATTCCAGATTGAGATAATACCGGGAACATCGCCCATTGCAATGACACCATACAGGATGGCTCCAAAAGAGTTGCAAGAATTAAAGATTCAATTACAGGAGTTACTAGATAAAGGGTTTATTAGACCAAGTGTATCACCTTGGGGAGCTCCAGTTCTATTTGTTAAAAAGAAAGATGGATCAATGCGTCTTTGTATCGATTACAGACAGCTCAATAAAGTGACCATCAAGAACAAATATCCACTTCCCCGAATTGACGATTTATTTGATCAACTAAAGGAAGCTTCAGTGTTCTCAAAAGTCGATCTACGTTCGGGTTATCATTAAGAGAAAGACATTTCAAAAATGGTGTTTAGAACAAGATATGGTCACTATGAATTTATCGTGATGTCGTTTGGAGTTACGAATGCACCAGCTGCTTTTATGGATCTAATGAACAGGATATTCCAACCTTATTTGGATCAGTTTGCTGTGGTGTTTATTGATGATATTTTAATATATTCAAGGTCAGAAGAAGAACATAGTTCACACTTACAGATTGTTTTTACATATTTTACGAGACAAGAAGCTTTATGCTAAATTTTCTAAATGTGAATTTTGGTTGAATGAAGTGACATTCCTTGGACATGTAATTTCTTCAGAAGGAGTTCGAGTGGATCCCCATAAGATTAAAGCTATTCTGGAGTGGGAAGTTTCAAAGAATGTATCAGAAATTAGAAGTTTTCTGGGGTTAGCTGGTTATTATCGAAGGTTCGTTAAAAACTTTTCGATCATAGCATTACCCCTAACTAAACTGTTGAAAAATGAAGTAAAATTTGTTTGGACTCAAGAATGTCAAGAGAGTTTTGAAAAGTTAAAGAAGATTCTTACAGAAGCTCCAGTGTTAGTTCAACCCGAGTCTGGCAAGAACTTTATAGTGTATAGTAATGCGTCTCATAGTGGTTTGGGATGCGTATTAATGCAAGAAGGCAAGGTGGTGGCCTATGCTTCGAGACAACTAAAACCGCACGAGAAGAATTATCCAATACACGACCTAGAGATGGCGGCAGTAGTGTTTGCTTTAAAGATCTGGCGTCACTACTTGTATGGTGAAAAGTGCTACTTGTATACGGATCACAATAGCTTAAAATACTTGATGACTCAGAAAGAGTTGAATTTAAGACAAAGAAGATGGGTGGAATTTCTTAAGGATTATGATGTTGTGATTGATTTCCATCCCGGAAAGGCAAATGTGATAGCTGATGCATTGAGTAGAAAGATGTTTGCAGCTTTGCAAGCTCTTGATGCTAGGTTATCGTTAAGAGAAAATGGTGCAATTTGTGCAGAAGTGACTGTCAAGCCAGCATGACTAGATAGAATTAAATAATTACAAGCTAAAGATGTAAATTGTTTAAAGAAGATACAACAGATAAGGAATGGAGAGGGTACGGATTATGAGATTAAGTCTGATGAGAATTTGTATTATCAAGAAAGATTAGTAATTCCGGATGATGATGAATTAAAGAATGATTTGTTAACGGAAGCTCATTGTAGTCCATTGACAATGCATCCGGGAGGGAACAAAATGTATATGGATCTCAAGAGTCGATATTGGTGGACGGGAATGAAGAAAGACATTACGAAATTTGTATCAAAGTGTTTGACTTGTCAACAAGTCAAAGCTGAGCATCAGGTTCCATCAGGATTGTTACAACCAATTTTAATTCCTCAATGGAAATGGGAAAACATAATGATGAATTTTGTGACGGGGTTGCCTTTAACTCCGAACAAAAAGGATTCAATTTGGGTGATCGTAGATAGATTGACTAAATCAGCCCATTTTATTCCGGTACGAACTGATTTCTCCATGGATAAGTATGTGGAACTGTATATTAGAGAGATTATACGTTTGCATGGTGTACCTATTTCCATAGTTTCTGATCGAGATCCTAGATTCACATCACGGTTTTGGAAGTCATTACATGGAGCACTGAGAACTCGGTTGAACTTCAGTACATCGTTTCATCCTCAAATCGATGGTCAATCCGAGCGAACTATTCAAATTATGGAGGATATGCTAAGAGCTTGTGTCATTGAATTCAAAGGATCGTGGGAAAGGTATTTGCCACTTGCTGAATTTGCGTACAACAATAGTTATCAGTCAAGCATCAAAATGGCTCCCTATGAATCTCTATACGGAAGAAGATGTCGTACGCCCTTGAACTGGTATGAACTTAAGGATCAAGAAGTTATTGGTCCTGAGTTGATTCAAATTACAGAAGAAAAAGTTCAAGTAATACAAAATAATCTAAAAGCTGCAGCTGATAGACAAAAATCGTATGCTGATTTAAAAAGGAAAGAAATTGAATTTCAAGTCGGAGATAAAGTGTTCTTGAAAGTGTCTTCGTGGAAGAAAGTATTGAGGTTTGGACGGAAAGGAAATTTGAGTCCTCGATTCATTGGATCTTACGAGATTACTAAGAGAGTAGGACCAGTAGCATATCAGCTAATTTTGCCACCTGAAATGGAAAAGATACACAATGTCTTTCATGTCTCAATGCTTAGGAAATATCGATCTGATCCATCCTACATTGTGACTCCTGAAGAAATTGAAGTTCGACTAGATTTAACTTATGAGGAAGAACCTGTTCAAATATTAGCTCACGAAGTCAAGCAACTAAGGAACAAGACTATTCCATTGGTTAAAGTCTTGTGGAGGAATCACAAAGTAGAGGAAGCAACATGGGAACGTGAAGAGGACATGAGGATTAAGTACCCCTACCTCTTTGCATAATGAAAATTCGAGGATGAATTTTCTTAAGGGGGGAGAGAGTTGTAACATCCTCAATACCGGGTTAGTGATTAAATTGTAAAGTCTCAGAATTTGGTGGTTAAAATAAAATGAATGAATAGTATAAAGATTTACATGTAAAATTATTGTGTAGGATGGAATTGAAAGGAAGAAGGAATGAAAGGACAATAGAGTAATTGCAAGGAAAAATAATTAAAGAAGGGATAAGTATGTATATATAAGGATACACGTGGGTGGAAGGGGAGAAAACACCCAAGGCTTCCAGAGTTCTCTTCTTCTTCTTTCTTCCTTGTGCGTGTGAACCAAAGCAAAGGTAAGATTTCTGATAATTGAGTTTCTTGTTAAATTTAAGATTGGTTTTTGATTATTAGATGATAACTAAGCTTAAGGAAAGCTTAAGTTATCTTAACATCAAAGGATGATAGAGTTAGGAGAGATTTAAGATTTGAAGTTCTTAAATGAAATCTTGGAATAGAGTTCATAACTAGAATTGAAAGTTAAATTTGACTTGTTATCAATCTAGTTAAGATATACGAAGTGTTAAAAGTGGAATTCAAACATGTTGAATTATTGATGTAATTCTTGAATTACATATGAAGGATAGGATTTGGAGGTTTAAGATGAAATAAATAAGTATAAATTGGTTTAAGGATGTGTACTATAGTTAAGAATGAAAAAGGGGATTAAACATGAAGGATTTAATCCAAAATGAATGAATTTTCGGGTTCAAAAAGAGGATTCTGGGCAGAGTGCATCGATGCATATTCATAGTGCATCGATTCATCAAGGTTAAAACCTAGAAATTGTTTGAAGGTGTATCGATGCACAGGTAGTGCATCGATGCACTCTTTTAAAATATAAACATCGAATGCAATTAGTGCATCGATGCATAAGGCATGCATCGATGCATTCCATTAATAATAAAACATCGATGCATACCTTCATTAAAAGAGGAAATTAGTATTTATCTTAATCTAAAGAGTGAACCATTAGAGTATATTAGCTATAATACTGATATTGATCCATGTTTGATTATATAGATACTAAAAGTAAGCTTATTCCGGAACGATCAAAGGATTAGAATCGAATCAAAGTAAAGCTAAGGTGAGTGCATACTATATGTATAGTATAATGGAATAAAACTTGTGATAAGTCTAATTCCTATATTGATTTTCATAGTACAATAGTTGTGAACATGCATACATGATAATTATTGTAATACATGCATCAGACATATATATGTTCAGTGATTGGATAAATAATGTATATATATATGAATAGATTCAAATACACATGTGATATGAGAACATGACATGAGCTACGTGATCACAAGAGAAATGACATGAGCTACATGATCACAAGAGAAATGACATGAGTACATGACCATATGAAATATAAGAATGATGCCCATAGTATACAATATGAGAGCTATATGTGTAATTGGCATGCCAAGAGTCGAGGGTATAATAGTCCTTCGGGATATAGTCCTTCGGGATGTAGTGGTCCTACGGGACATATATGACAGTCCTTCGGGACAAATACTGAACTAAGGTTCGGTGCCCCATGAGGGAATTGATACGAGCTGTGGTGACATCATTAGTGCACAACCTCTATGTACTCACATACCTCTATTCTCAATAATATACATGAGCAATTGAAATACAAAGTAAAGTTAAAGTGGTACAAGAAGATAAGTTTTGTATATGCATGATATGATTATATATGTTATTGTGTAATAGATACATGCATATTGAAATGTCATGGAGGAATTGGTAAGAATGCATATTCATTTATTGCTTCACTGAGTCTATGACTTAGCGTGTAAGTGATTTACACGTAGGTACCAAGAAATAAGAAGATTCAAAATAGAAGTGGCACGGACAACAACATTACTAAGAAATCAGATCAGAAGTAATTGACAAAGTAGGTATTTTGTTGTGTATAAAGTGTTGATATGTAATAAGTGGTTAATTACGAATGCTCTGATCGATTTTGTATTAAGTGGTCTCTTTTATGTAAATTAAAGTATTTTGTTTTAATGAAAGTTTTAAATTCCCGGGATTTTTCTTTAAGAATCAAAGTTTGAAAAGTCAATGTGACATCTCGGACTTGTATTCGGGTCGAATATGAGTTAGGGGTGTTACAATTTTTGTCGATTTTCTTCTTAAAATTCACGATAAATTTAAATTAACTTAAGTATAAAATGAATATTCAAATTATATTATTTTTCATAAATTGATGCTCAAACTATTTTTGAATGATCCAAATGTCTAACGTTACAAACATTATCATTTTAGGTGCTCGAAATATAACAACCACTAAAAATATCCTATTAAGTAATATGTGTCACATTCTAATAATTTTAAAAAATATTTTTTATAAGAAACTTATGTGAGACCCACCTCACTCTCACCTACGCGTCCCCTTCATTCTCCTACCCCTCGCATGGTTATGCTTCAAGGGCAAAAAAAAAAAAAACTATGACAGTCTCGTGACTCTGCTAAAATGGCTAATAATTCATCGCCGTCGTCGATCGTCCTCCCCTAGTCTAAACCATTGGGATTATTAGGATTAACTCCCAGTTAAATCTCTCGTCTATTAAATTTAGGAGTTTTTATTTTTAGAGGTTTATGCATTTTCAGTCGTTAACTATCTCATCTTCAACTGACCTACCTTTATCACCATCAATTGGCCCACATTCATCACCTACAAAATCTATATTTTCCAACTCTAACGCATGGTTGACATATATGTGTATCTATCCTTTACTACTTAAATACTGAATTAAATTTAAATAACTTGCATTATCAGAACTTAATGTCCTCAAACCTCCATCTAAACTGCAACATGATTCTAAATATGTTAAATAAGCTATTTTATTTGTTGATCACCCTGCATCCTCAACAAAAACAACGATAGTAGAATAACATACATAGTTGGATTAATTTTTCTTTCAATCTTTTTGTCTCCCCAACATAATTCAACTTAGGTTTTCAAGTGAAGGTCCTCCAAAATGAATTACCAAAGTATACTCCAACCAAGCCATTCCCTAAATAATGAATATTTTAAACATGAATCTTAAGAAATATTAATTTTCTGTTTTGTTTTTATTTGTCAAGAGAATATTAAGAAATGTACCTTACCGGCTTGGCTTTATCTTCAACTTTCAAAAGAATTGGTTAATAGAATCTTTTGAAACCTTCAATTTTTTCTCACAAAAATAAAAAATCTAAAGTTTCATAAACTTACCTTTCTTTCGTCGGCCAAGTTTTTGATTTAGGGGTTTTAACAATCACCACAAACAAAAAAAAAATTCGTTCAACCAATCTCTTTCATTTCCAAAATCAGTTAAAGAAACTTAATTGATTATTAAAGAAGAAGAGAAAAAGAAGAAAATCGACTGTTAAGTGAGAAGTGATAAAGAGAATCATTGAAACAAAGAAGAAGAGGAAAAGACGGTTTGAAAAAAAAATGTGAACTAAACCGGTTCAAGAGTTTTATTTCAACAATTTTTTATTAATAACTTTTTTTATTTTCTTTTTAATTTTTTTTTGAAGAAAATAACATCTAAAAAATGGTGATGTGGCGTGTTCTGATTATTCCGAATTTTTTTAAACGTTGTTAACGATTTAAGGTAAACGGATTAACGATATATAGTTGAGGGGTAAAACATATCGAAAAATATTTTAGGGTTGTCACGCCCCCAGAACTTCGACGCCTCACACCGTCGGAATATCAGAGTCAAGGTCTGACGGGTCGTGCGGCCTTAGACGCTTTAGACGCTCCTCGGTCTTCTCGGCGACTAAGTAAGCCTTACCCAAGCTAAGTGAGTGTGCAAACTCACAAAGGTTGGAACCAAGCCCTCAAGGCTTCGGATTGCGGAAGCTTTAGAATGCCGACAAGGTCGGACTATCGTGTGGAAGTGCTAACACGAAGGTGGCTACTCCTGGCCACCGAGATAGGCAACAAGAACAAAGAAACTAAAGAACTCAGAAAGATAGAGCAAATGCCTCAGAGCTTTATTACTCTCTCACAAAGAGAAGAATGGAATTGGGTGTCAACGGTTGTTGCCCGGTCACGATCTCGAACGGACTCTGGTTTGTTGCCTCGCTCCGTTGCAAGTTGTAGGAAAACTGGGCCACATCCAACAACTTCGGCCAGTCACGTTGGTTGGCACTCACATAGTGCCTCAGATAAATCTCTAACAAAGCATTCACTCGCTCAGTTTGCCCGTCGGTTTGTGGATGAACTGCGGTGGAAAAGTTCAAGCTTGATCCCATCAACTTGAACAACTCCGTCCAGAACCTTCCTGTGAACCGTGTGTCCCGGTCACTAATGATGGTTTTCGGCATCCCCCAAAACTTCACCACATGCTTGAGGAAAAGTCGAGCCGCCTCCATGGCTGGACACACCTTGGATGCTGGAATGAACGTCGCATACTTCGAAAACCTATCAACCACAACCATAATACTCGAAAGTCCATCAGTCTTGTGTGCCAACAAGACAAAATCTCGATACAAATGACATAGTTAAGAGGCAATGGGACATTTAAGCCTAAAATATAATATTAATCAAAATAAAACGCATTTGGAAATCAATTTTTAATCCAAACACAGAAGTTAAAAAATTATAAAATTTATACCTGTTTTACAGTCAAAATTATATTTTTTAAATTTCATTTTTATCTTATAATATATTTATTTTAGGATATAACTTCAATCAAGTGATTAACAAATTATTTAAAACTTTTATCTTATTATTTTAATTTTTTAAAATTAAATATTTTTAATATAAATTTTTTTAATTTCTTTATAATTTAAGTTTATATATCTTAATTATATTACATTATATTAAAATTTTAAAAATATAATTTAAGTATATATTTTTAAATGATAACATAAACATCATATCTAAAATAATAATTTACATTCTCAATACAATATTATACAATTAAATTTTAAAATTTAAAATTACTTCTGAAAAACAAATTTTAAAAAACATTTTTTATCTAGCCCCTATCCCCACTAGACTAAAGTAGCCCCACCCCCAAACTCCATTCTCTTATTATTGTCGATAAAAACCCCGACTGGCGACTACTTTACATTCAGCGTAAATCTCACGCCGCCTTCCAGGTTATTGCAACAGTTAAAAACAAGCACTTCCTCTCTCACAGTCTCACTCTCACTCTCACTCTCTCTCCCGTACTCATTTTTTTAGAAAAATCTGAAGCAGTTATGGCAAGCAAAGCGCCCGATCACGAGCACAGAGAAGACGAAGAAGAGCGCGCCGCCGATGATGGCGATACCGGAGCTCAATTCACCCCTATTGCCCATCTCGAGGAAGTCGCTGTCATCATCGGCGAGGAAAACGAAGATGCCATCCTCGATCTGTCAGTGTTTTTCTTTTGTTTATGTTTGGATTCGAATATTTGTAGATTTCTCTAGAGATCCGAATGATCTGAATATACATAATTTTATTTACCAGGAAGTCGAAGCTGTATCGATTTGATAAATAAGGGAATCAATGGAAAGAGAGAGGCGCTGGTACTGCGAAGCTGTTCAAGCACAAAGAGACTGGAAAAGTTCGTCTTGTTATGAGGCAATCTAAGACTATCAAGATCTGCGCCAATCATCTGGGTATCTGCTCTTCCTCAATTCCCTTTCTGCTTTTTCTTCTTATTTCCGGATTTCATAATTTGAATGCAAAAAAAAAATGTGCAGTGTTGCAGACACGATGACGGTTCAGGAGCATGCTGGGAATGATAAATCGTGCTTATGGCATGCTGCTGACTTTGCAGACGGTGAATTGAAAGATGAACTTTTCTGCATTCGTTTTGCAACTGTGGAAAGTATATTTTACTCCAAAACACTTCGCTAAATGAAATTGAATGAATGTGTTTCGATTCTTGTTTGAAGTTTAAACCACACCCTGGATTAGTTGAGCATTGGTATTTTCAAGTAGTTATTAAAATTTTGTTTAATTATTCTTTCAAAATTAGATTAAGAGGAACCGAAGTTTCATTTTTTTTTCGTTCTGTCCGTGCTGGTATTAGTTTCAAAAAATTGGCTGGTAAAAAATGATATTATTTTACTAATTTATATCGTGAAGTTGCAAACAATTCTCACACTCGAGTGTTGAGTACTATTACAGTCCTGTTTACTTAAAATTTCCACTGCTCAGGTAGCTCATGCTTACTTTGAAGGAAATTGAAAGCATTTTCAAATGTTAACTATAATGTTTTTCTTGGGTTTGATATTTACTATATTCTTTGAAAACAAATAAGATTGTATAAGGTGGAATTTAATTTTTTTAGTGTTGACAAATACCATTTAGATATGATTTGGCTGTGAACTGTCTTAATTGTGCATGATGGAATCCATGAGCTGAATTTACAAGTCTTTTAGACCCGATAAAATCAGTTATACATATGGTTTGGCTCTTTAATCAATGTAATAACTATGATTTAGAGATTGATTTACCATGAAAAATGTTTGGTTGGAATTGTGAAAGTTGCCTTCAATGTTTCTTTTTGAGCGGCAAGTGTTCAGGGAATATCAATTAGAGTTAATAGAAATGGGTTTAGATTGTGGTTATAGAGGGATGATGATGGTTCTTTGAGATCTGGCTTCTTTTTCAATTTCATTACAATGGCTGTTTTGCTTTGATGGAATAAAGCCCGTTGTTTTTTACTGATTTTACATTTTCTCAAAATTAGATTGCAAAACCTTCATGGAAAAGTTCCAAGAGATTGCTGAAACACAAAAATCGGAAGAGGAAAACAAAGAAGAATCTGCTGCTGCGGAGTCACTTGAGAAGTTGAGCGTTGAAGAAAAGAAAGCTGAGGATAAAGCCGGAGAGGCTGTTGCCACGAAGGAAGAAAAGGAAACCGAAGTTGAGAATACAGGAAAAGCAGATAGTGAGCAGAAAGATGGGGAGGCAGCTTCCTCTACCTGAAAGGAGGTTGGGTTTGTTTTCCATGCCATATGCTTTTGACGAATGTGGTGAAATTAAACACCTGTC